>NW_020456198.1:1673938-1704248 GCF_003342845.1 Nothoprocta perdicaria
AAAAAAAAAAAAACAAAACAAAAAAAAAACAAACAAAAAACCCCACATCCATGCGGATAAGATAATCTTTTTAAAGAAGTAGCATCTATGAGTCCTTCCTCATCTGAAACACACTTGAGCAAAAAAGAAACTACAGCTGGTTTAGAAAGAGAGATTTCGACCACAGAGCTGTTTCAAGCAATGTGCATCCAGCTCTCTGGGGAAGAGTTTGAGTTGCCAGGTATTTCCTCTACTTCTTTTGCAATTCCCTTACCAGCGTTGAGCTTTGATGAGAGTGCTGGTGCCAGATGGGGCAACCAACCTGTAGTCCAGTTTGTACCACTCTCTCCTCCCTGTGGCTGCCCGACTCCTTGGATGCCACGTGCTGGGCTTTGCACTTCTAAGACTATTCCCAACCTGCTCCCCCTGTGCGCCTCTCCTCAAGGTCCCTTTTCTTTGGGTGTTGGGGAAAAAGATTATCTTATGCTTAAAAAGAAAGGCTACTTCCTATTTGGAAAGAAGAAAGGGTAGCTGGAAGTTTATTTTTGATGCAGAGGCCGAATGTATTCATCTGCTGTTTTTAATACTGTGTGCTCATCCTGTTTTCCGTGATTTGTTTCAGGATTCCATAAAAGGCCTTGTAATTCTTATCGAGAGGCTTACATCATACCCCGACCCATCCCACTCACAAAATACTTCTGGTTTCTAGTGGACACATCTCATTACCACTGCAGCACCTTCCTCTTCAGCTTTTCCATGGCCTCAGAAACGTTCAGCCTAGCAGTAGTGCTTTTCTGCTTATTCAGACAGAGGTTAAAGGTTCTTTATGGATTCATTATGAATTCATATATAGACTATCAGCTGATCTGGAAGGCAGATAATTGACAGAGTACATATAATTATTTCTCTTCTTTATTTGCATGGTCTCTGGATCAACAAAGATACATCCATTACAATCCTTACTTGGATCGTACCACTTATGGGGGCGATGCCAGATTATAGACAGACAGGAGCAGTCCTACTGCTGCATTAATTTCTAGCAGTGAGAAATCTCGTCCGGTTAGACAAACAGCCTGAGACGTAGCCAAGGACAAGCCCAGCGTTGCTGACCTCGTGCCAGCGTGCCCTGACGTCACGCAGGCCATATTGTGTTTTTGCAAGTTTTGCCAAGGTCAAAATTGTGACCTCAGAAATCAAGGACCATGACTCCAAGAGATGCACCTAAAGATCCTGGTGCTCAGTAGTACTTTTCRTAATAATTACGGCTTTCCTATCCCTTCCTGAGGTCATCACTCAGTCGATGACTTACAGTACTATGAAGGAAATCTTGCAGAGTTCCTCAGCAGAAAAATTACAGCAAACTTATCAACGGTGTTCTCTACCACATTTTCTGCAGACTGTAATTCCCAAATGAAATTCCTAACCTATGTTCAGCATCCAGACAAAGGAATATGAAACATTCTTCTCCAAAGAGCAATCTGGAACCTGAGATAGCACTATGCACTAGTACTCTCTCCAAGTGCTCTTTAGGAAGATGGCCTTGCTTTAGCTGCAAGCACTGAATTATTACAAACTCTTCCAGTTATTTCCTTTACTACAGTGAGAAGGTCACCCAGATACTCTCCTGCTTGAAGAAGTTCTTAACTTCCACTTCATCCCCTCATTTTTCCCTTACCCTCCCCTTTTTATTCTTTCCCTTTCTTCCCAGAAAGGCTGTTCCAACCGCTTGGATGTGCTGTGGTGCAAAGCTGCTTTGCTTCGTACCGAACTCAGATCATTCCACACCGTGCAGGCATAATGGGCAAAAGGATGAGCATCATGCAAATGTGTGAGCGATATTGTCAGCACTTCAAGGAAGTTGTACACACAGCTCTACTTAGTTAATAATGAGACGTGCACACCTTCTGTGCACCTCACTGAGCACACAGTTAAACATATGGTTGCTAAGATAGACTATATCCTGCCAGCCTTTTTTTCTTAATTAAAGTTATGTGAGTTATGAAATACTTTCCTTTATATTAAGCTCTTATTCCTGTGGAGAAATTTCTATTTGTTTTTATCTCATTTGAGCTTCAAGGTTAATCTTGGTTTAAGAATCTTGCTCGCTGGGATAGCAAACTCGTGGCGCTTCAGCCTGATCTGCAGGTGTGGGTGTGAGCGTCCTTTTGTATCACACTGAGACTAGATGCCACTRGCTGAGCAGCCTCCGTGTACTGGGTCACCCTACAAATATTAGGCATAGATGTAGGTGACTATGAAAATGGTACACGAGGGATATTTTCCAAATCCAATTTAGAGCCATAAAAACAAAACCAAAAGGTCACATGCAGGAATTTATATCTAGTTTTACAAGACAAGGCAAATATATGAAATGTTTCAGCCTCTGATCTGCTATAGATGGGAATTTAATTCTGGAAGAATTCACATATATTTACTTATTCTGTTGTATGACAGGAGCAAGTGATAATTTATTCCAGCTTGAAAAGAGACATTAATAAAGGAGAAAGATAAAAAAAAGGTATTTTGATCAAATTAGCATACACCAAATAAAATAACAACTATTTCTGCTTGCCCATGGATAAACTTTTTATGCCCTGTAAACACAATGAAAATAATTGGTCACAATATAGACACAAAAATGAGTCTCTGAATTATTTACACAAGTCCATCTTCCCCTTGACCTATAGATCTGCTGTAATTTAGGATGGGTTCTTTTTCCTCTATTGATTAGTATTATATTTTTGCAATCAGCAAAATCAGCAAAAGCTCTTCTCTTTCCTCTTTGCAAAGAATAGTATATTATGAAACCACAAAAAGTCACCTTTAAATGCTGCTCCTGGCCATCACCACCCCTTTCTCCAGTCTTTTAAGGCACTATGCTATTCTTACCCTCTTCTGTATCCACTCTCGAATCCTTATTTCCTTTCCATCCATTTTCCTCCTGACTCCTATCTCAGCCTCTCAATTGGCTTTTACTTTTTCTACTCTAATCCCCGTGCTGTCTCTCATGATAATCCCTCGCCTACACATATTTGCTTCAGTTCTCTCCTCATTTATTCCATTAGGTCTTAAATGGTTAGCCACCAGGTACTTTTTAATATATTTCAATTCCATGCAAAAATCACATTCATGCAACATTCTGAGTGGGAAAAGAAGTTTTGATATGTTACATGCTGCCTTAAGGGCTCTGCCTTAAGAAAAATCTCTCATCATGGGTCCAACCAAAAATTCCTTTGGACTTCCATGTTTGCACAGGCAGACCCAACACCTCGTTTCTTCTGTCCTTGCAGCATGGAGGGGGTAAGAGGCCTGTGCAGAGTTACCCTAAGACAAGAGCATGATATTTAAACATTAACAGCTTTGGCAGCCTTTAATCAACACTTTTGAAAGCAGAACAGCTCCGTAAAATGGCTCTTGCTTGAAGAAGCAACCGCCTCTGGCACCTAAAAATCTCAGCCCTGAGCTGGCCCTGTGCTTYGGCTGCAGTACTTCCTCCCCTCCCTGCAGGATTATGGTTGAGCACAGACCATCTAAGAAGGGGCTGCTTTTTATTTACGAGTTTTCCTAAAATATGCCAACATTTGGGGGCCAGAACATGAGCTCTTTATCGTATAGAAAAGAAAGGCTCTTTTGGCCTGCATGGGGAGGGTGAAATTCAATGCGTCCATTGTGCAACCCCATTTAACCATCAGAAATGTTGCAGAGAACTGAAAGATAAAATATAGATCTACTGTTCTTTTTTTTCCCCCCACTTGATCTTTTGTGTTTGATCATAAATGCACATTGTGAAAAGATGTCTTATACCTCCAAGCTAAACACTGTTTGCTACTCATTAGTGATTTATAAATGATATTTTCTCCCTGGTGACATATCTTTTGATATGATTCTCTAATAATAACATCCACCAATATTAAAATAAGAACATCCCCATGTATTGTGATCACCTTCAACCATATTTCCTCACTAAAATTAAATTTTAGCACACCAACTGATATTGTATGCATATATTTGTCTACCATCATTATAAATCTCCTAAGGGTCTCTCTAAAATGATAGTTTTGCAGTAATTCTACCTAATGCTCCAAAGCAAGAAACTAATTACATGCTGACTTTTCACTAACTTTGATCTTTCAAAACCCATACTCTGAAGTTTCTATAGGTAATCATATAATTACAATGCACTAAATGGTATAAAATTAACCATCTACTTTTTTTTCCTTGAAATAGCATTAACTCTTTGCAAATAAAGATTTAATTTTAAAATACTARTAATTCAGTAGTTTGCCGTTTATGACATTCCGCTCTTAGTTTGGCTGTGTAAGATATTGACATTAAATCTAATTGTATGTAGTAATGTTTATAACAAATGTCTTATTCTAATACAAAGAATTTCAATGGAAAAGGCTACGCTCAGAAATCTTGAAAAATACGTTTAAGAAAGGCCAAGGATAAACGATGGTGGTGTTAGGAAATTACTGAGATTTCTCAAGGGAATCTCCAAGTCTGTTAAAAAAAAAAATGACCTCATTTGTATTTTCCCAATGAATTGGTGTGATATTTCCTGTAAGAAAAATTGAAAACAATTGTTGCTTTCAGTTGAACTCTATTACTATAGAAAAAAAATAACATGGATTTCCTCTTTGAAAAATGTAAGTTTCTTACTTGCATTTTCAAGCATAATCAGAAGAAAGCTCAATTTTTTTTTTTAAAGAAAACAAATACTTGTAGCTTTCTTAGATAACAAAGGAATAGCTGTGCTGTTCAGAGCTTTTTCCCTTTACACTTTCAACCTGCTATTTTAACTCAGCAGTAGAACTATGAAATCCTCTCCTCCGGAATGCTGTGACCTCCCCCCTGCACGCGGCGCGCACAAATGAGGACAAATACAAATTCAAACATGCTCCACAAGGACACGCCGCTGCCTCTCCTCGGGCTCCGGTCTTGCATTTCCTCACGTGGAGGTGTCCTGCTGRCTTTGGAGAGGACAGCTTTGCACCCCAGAGGAGGCAGAGTGGATGGAAATTAATTGCCTTGTGCACCTCCATCCATCTCGTGCCCACTTGCACCAGGGGACTACACGGTGCCAGGAAGGATGATCCGGGGTATGAGCTTCTCCATGGGCACAAAGGCTCCAACGTGATGCTGTAATGGGGTGTGCACATGGGGTGGAACAAGGGTAGTGGACGTTCATCCACCCTGGCTGGAGTAATGAYTGAGAAGCCACTGATGGATTTGGTGACACTCTTGTCCCCTGCACTTGTGCTGGCTGAAGAGCCTGGACCAGAGAGCCCGTATTTGGTCTATCATCCGCATTTCCTGCTTTGGGGTTGGGAAACAGCACCCACTGGCTGCCCTGAGCTCAGCTTGAACTGCAGTAGTGTCCATGGTGGTGTCACGCATGCAAAACCTCCAGAATTCCTAAAAAACTGCCACGCTCCCGCTGCCTGCAGTGCCTCYGCAGATGACTCAGCAGCATGGAAAGGAAATGTGCTGCTGGCGAAATGGGCCTCTACCTTTACGACATCCCATCTGTGCACCTTGTTTGTCTAGCAACATTCAAAACCGCAGAAAAATCTGAGCGCCACATTCACTTTAAAGCTGAATAAACAAAAATTTGTTTTGACTTATCATCAATCATGCCATGTGATCACAGGGCATATTGTGTGCAAACGGCAGTTGTTTTATCTGGAGCTTCAACCTTTAAAAAATTCAAAACAGTAAAGTTGTTTATTTGACACCGGTCCTGACCCCCAGGCTTTAGCACTGCCTCCTGACAAAGTGAAAGAAAGAAAACACATCTTGCTTCTTCACCGCGGTSGCATAAAGGAAACCCGACTTCTCAGGAGACTTTTGACACATTCCTTGCATTTGCAATGCACCAATAGAGAACTTTATCCCCTTCTTTTCTATTTTTCTAGAAACTGGAGGAAGAAAGGTGTTTACATGGCATTGCACATGGTAGCAACTCTCATTATGAGGCTCTGCAGACACACAGTATGTGCATTTAGCTTTGGGAATTGCATTACTTAAGAGCCCTGTGGTTAGAGAGATGAATTCGGGCAGACAATAAGGAATAACAGTTTGAAAGCCACACTCATAAGCCATTTGCACAAATACAGTTAACAAATGATAGGCTCACACATTTGTTCCGTGAACTAACTTGAAAACTCATCCCCAACTATTTTTGAAGAAATAGTCTTTTCCCTCCCTTTGCTTCTTCCATCAATAAATGGAAGTGGTGAAGAGATTGCATTTTGTGTTTGTACGTGCATATAGGTTTCTCTGGAAGAGGGGGAGTGTGTTTTTGCCTTGAAAACGTCAGGAATGACAGAGCACCTAGAAAGGCTGCAGATCGCTGAATAATATGTGGCCATTAGGTATGATAATGAAAATTTCTGTCTTTTTTTAAACCTCTAAAATTAACACCATAATTTTCATCTAAGAATGGAGAGCAATTATACACCAGGAACACGTAGAGCTTTCACTCCATTCTATRCATCCATTTTTGTACTACTTTAACTTCACCACACTGAGGACAAACTTTCAAATTCATCACATATCCCTGCATAAAGCTAAACAAATTCTGCTTCTTAACGGCTACAGCGAACAGGAAAAACTTACTTCTTGAGACACGTTTGACTTCTCCCTACCATGTGCCAGGACTGTGGCTAAGAAGCAGTGCTGGGATTGATTTCATCTCCAGACTTCCTATGTTATCTTAGATAGGTCTATTCAGTTCTGTTTCCTCACATTTTAAAGATGATAAAAAATAATAATTAACTTCAAATAAAGACGGTGTGATACTATCTAACATAATGTTTTTAAAGTGCTTTGACATCCCTAGTTATAGGAATATAAGAGCTACCATAAATGTTCTCAAGGAAAGGTTTGCTAGGAGAGGTAATGTCTTTTATTAGATTAATTGATATATTTGTAAGAAATGGACCGGCTTTGGGGCACACTCATGTTTGCTGCTTCCACTTAGATCTGGAAAAGAACCTCTATAAGTACATCTGTTGATCTAATACGGGATATTACCTACATACTTTTTTTTTTTTTTTATAAGCCTGGACCTTGTAAACTTCAACAAAACTACTTCTGCAGCATAAATAATCTGAGCAAGGGTCTGTACAATCTCATAAACTGTCTCTGAGAGCAACTGGTGTTGGACACTTGGTAGGCAGGTGGTAGTATTGCATTCATCCCAAATAACCAGCTCATCAGCTCTTAACCATACTCCGTAACCTCAGCGGATTGCCTATCCCAAGGTCTTTGCATATTAGCATTCTGCTTACATTTAAAAGTTGGCGCTCACTTTCTTTTCAAATCCTTATGAGTGTTTCCATCTCATATTTCATTTACTAGGGTTTACGTGCAGTCCCCAGGGATTAAGTCTTAATGTTAACCAGTTGGCACAAATAACCTCTTGAACCCACCATTCTAATCATACTGATTTGTTTTTCCCTTTGTCTTCTTGCTTTTTCTCTCTTTAGTGCATTACCCTGTTACTATACAGAGTGACTGCTCCAGAAATTCAGTCCATCTACAGCAAGAGTGCTGATGGAACATCATCCAACAGTGCATAAGGAATKAAGTCACTTCTTAAAAAAAAAGAAAAAAGAAAACCCAAGCTAAGACATTTTCTTGCCTCACCTTGTCCTGTACTTGGAAGGAGGGAGGTTATGGAATCCAGGTATATTTTTGTGCAAAGTTAGAAGTATTCTATTCAAGAGAACAGCACATTGTTGGTGTAAGTTAGGTCAGGATCAGGTCAGGCTCACAGAGTCCCTCCATTCCTCCTCCCTACAGATTGGTGCATAGCTAATTGTATTTGGATGAATAATTCTAATAAAGACGTGACCTTTAATGCCAATTGGTGGTTTTAATTTTGATTCATAATCAGTCACCTCTGTGTGATCCTTTCTCATGTGTGAACAGCAGTGAGGCCACTGTGCATATTTACACACAAAAAACAAATATGGGCTCAGGGAGGGATCCCATGGGGTGAATGCATATACTGCAGATCTTAAAAAGAAATTTGTACATTACTGTATTCTGAAGCGAATAAAAGTGCATAAATTTCTAGGAATCAAAGATAAGTCAAAGGGAAAAAAGAGGCATTCAAAAGTAGAAAGCAACCCCCATAGCTCATGAATAGCCTAATTATGAGAGAGCCCCACAGGCAAATGCAAAGTTACCAACACAATTGCCTTTAGAACTCACAGAGGGGTCAGATGCTACCCTCAGAATATTATCTTCTATAGCACAGCACCTGGGTCCTGTACTTTACCATGCCATTCAAAAATCACAACAAGGCATTGTCCAAGGAGGCAAGAACTCATAGAAACTCAACACGGACATTATTATRACATGTGTACCTTTGAGAATCAGTTGCCTTTTCTAATTGTGAAGCTTCTCGGTGCAAACACTTAAAACTAATGAAACTTATCTTCCTTTCTTTTGAAAGCAAAAGCCACTTTGCTCACCCGACATACAAGAAATGACCATGGAAGCAAATAGTATTGGAGAAAGGTTATCAGACACAGAGCTTTTGACACAGAAAAAATAAGGGCAGGAAATCAGCTTTGACTGTCATCCATAGATCTCAATTTCCTTCATAGATCTAAACTGACCTGATAATAGCAGCTGTCCTCCTCCCTCATTCTCTCCAGCAAACCTGAAATCTGCTCCCACTCTTCTCTTCTCATCATTGCCTCATATGGTATGGGTTGCTTTAGTAAGGTCGGTCCTTCCTTGCTTTACTCCTGTGRTAAGTACTGAATCACTTGACTACTTGGATTTGCTAAGAAGACCATGTAATTAGTCACTTAATTAAGTTAATTAAGAAGTCACTTAACAGGACTCATCTGTTGTACAATGCTGAGAAGTATCTACCTAACAGTACAATACAATCTCTTTAAATCCTAACATTTAGCAGGATATGTATATTCAGGTGCCTAAAGGATATATGTAAATTTATTTTTTTCCACATATTTCTGTTTTCCTTTAGATACCGTGTTGGTCTGAGACTGAGACTGTGAGCATTTGATACATGAAACTAGGGAAAGGAGAGAAGTCCCTTCTCAACCCTTGTGTCCTGCATGTTCATGGTCACAGGGACTCCTCTGACACACATGGAGGTGGATGTCAGAGTGCTTTTTGATCTGGGTCTGTGATAGATAATGCATGGTTCAGTGACTTCAGCCTGCCCCAAGGGACATAACTTCTTATTGCTACAGACAGCTAAGAGTAAATGAAACACTTGGTTCATCCCCATCATGTTCTGGGGGCGAGATGGTAGCGTGCTGACTACAGTAGAGCGCTGATCATGTCTTTGGTATACCACTGCGGAAATGTGTTTCTGGATTAACTGTTCATTAGGAGGACTTCAGGATGGGAGGATATGAAAAGACAGAAGAAAAACCTTATCAGCTGAAAATGGAGCTTGCTAAGCTTGTAAGCAGACTAATATAATGCATTTTCGTGCAGACTGGAGATCTCTGCTCTATGGTCCTAGAATTCCTAAACATAAGTATAAAGTTCTCTATTTTTCCTTAATAAAGRAGATCCATTTATCCAATTAGACTATAGACCGTTTTCATATTTGCTATGTTGACGTCCAGAAGCATCATGTGGTTTTGAAATATGCAGTTTAATCGGATTCACAATTCATTTCTCTCACAGAGAATCTAGACCGAGTCACTATATGTGGTTTTAACTAAAATAATATTTTGTTAGACTCTAATACGATGTTAATACCCATATGAGACAGCGTAATACCATTCAGTGTTCATCTTAATTAACTAACATTAACCATCATTAGACTTTTATATGGTACAATGCACATTGCTCTATAACTCCAGTGCAGATCACATACAGCCAGATTATAATACATAATATCAATCATAGTTTTCTCCAGGCTTTCTTAGCACCTAGCTTTGATTTTAAAATTTAAGGTCAATGTTAAGTGTTACACTTCATCTGAAAAAGTTAAAATCAATGTTAATTAACTATGTTAATTAAATGTTAATCAGTTAAATTAAAGCATTTTTCATCCATTTCTCCAATAAATTGTGGTCAGGTAATCTTGCATACATTGTTTCAGATGTCATATGAATATGTCATCACCCTTGGGATGACTTAGAGGGAAGTCCAAGGCAACCATTCTTGCTAAGATAAAACAAATTGCTTATCTCAGTATAAAGGCAACTCAATTGCATTGGAAATCCAGGCTTTTGAATAGGAAATTAAAAGCACGGCAAGATAATACTCCATTGCTAGTCATGATGGCGACCACAGCGGTATCCGAAAGGACTTTGGGCATCTGTGAGCCTTAAGTGCACCCACTCTCTAGGCYTGACTCTAGGTCAGCTATCAAGGACAAGAACTATTAGAGTAAACTCCATGAGAGTTCAAGGACATGACTGCCCATATTAGGACCTACACACTGATCATGTTGGCAGACTGAAACTTGGCCACACTGAATCACATCTAAGGAAAAAGATACTCCTGTTCCATGGAGCTGGCAACGTAAGGCAAAGTGATAGAAGACATGTTATTAGAGACACTTGAGAGCAATGGGTATCAGCAGGTAGAACGGCTGGCCCCAAATATCCCTTCCAAATCTTGTGATTTAACCAACCTTGTGACATGCTTGCCTGGTCAGGTTCAGAGTCCTGAATACTCTGCAGGGTGTTGCTAAGAAATACTTATTAGCATGGCTATAAATCACCCATCTGCCGTTTGTTATGAAGACAAGCCCTTTTCTCTCCATCTAGTCATAAATCTAACTGTCAAATTTCTGGACCACTTGATGTCTACACATTAAACAATAATGTAGATAATGAATAACAGCAGCCTAGTTTCTCTATGTTCTAGCCGTCTCCTCTTGTTTCTGGGGTGTGCGCATCCATTTTCTGGGTTTTACTTCTAAGTGCAGTGATTGCCTGGTGGGAAAACAGGCATTTGGTGTTTTTTTAAGTAAGAAACACAACAGTTAWTATCTTGTGACTGAACATGTTCTCTCTGTGGAGTTCAAAACTGCATGCAGTGACTATCAGTGGCTTCTGGGCCAACTTGGATGGGCATAGCTCACCCTGCATAATTCCAAATTGGACASTACCTGAATCCAATCCCAAAACAATGTGTTTTATGTTATTTATTACAAAATTATAAATGAGCATCTGAATCCCAGAATACCCAAAGTATACAACCACTGTATCATACGGTTATCATGGGCAYAGGCACAGCCTAGTAAGAACTCCTGAAGATCACAATTATTTTCATTCAATTTCAAAAACTTTGTATATAGTATTGAATCTAGTGTGTGTATATATACGTGTGTGTATAGTGTGTATATATAAATAGACAGTATTGTATATAATGTATATGTATTACAGACTGGGAAATTTTAAACAAGACACAGTTCTTCAAATGCCTTAAAGATATTGCTTACAATTAATTGTATTTGAAATGTATGCTCCAGCTGGATTTCAGTCAAACCCACAGTTCTTTGCATGTTACTGAGATGGTTCTTTTGGCTGAGAACTGAGGATCTATCCTGTCATGTAGAAAATCTATTAGAAAAATAAAATAATAAAGCTGTGACATAATTGACCGTGGGTATCAGCATTTTGCATGCCAATGGAAATCAATGTTTGAAGTGTGGTTCCACTTTGAAAAACATCCATATGAAAATATTGTACCTTCCTCATTAGATCTGCCTGGCCGTGTATCCAGGGAGACAACTCTTTTATTGCTGATAGGGCATTATTCCTTCCCTTGTTTTTTTCCTTAAATTACTACTGAAGAGCAAACGAGAATACAGAAAAGTTAACTCTTGTGAGGTGACAACTCTGGTAAGTCAATCYTAGGGGTACAGTTTGGCCTGATTGTGAACAGTAAGTGACTGTGCATCTCTGTGCTGTTGGTGGAATTTCTTGACTACAAGAGGAGAATAGGGCTATGTTGACCCAGTGAAGAGCTTCCTCTTGCCAAACTTCTGTACTGACTCAAGTCTCTCTCGGCAAAGGAGATTTAAGGTGCTAACTGTTGCAGAGCAATAGGTGCTCTGCCATGTAGTAGTCTACAGCACTAAAGTTAGGYTGGTCCCTTATAAATAAGATGATGTCTAGACATCTAGAATGAGTGTAGCAGATGTCAGCTATTAAGTGATCAACAAGAGTTTTGGTTTAAATACTGTTACTTTCAGGAATACAGAAAACTTAATTCGGACTGCAAAGTAATCTGTCTACTTGGAAGTCACAGACCTTGAGTAAGATATCTGAGCCATTTCATTCAAAAAGTGACAAGAKAACAAATGTTCTTTCCCATTTGCCCCTCTCACTCTTCATGATCATCTCAGTTCTCTTCTGTGCTTACTAGATAGTCAATTAATCCTGGCAACGRTTCCACAGGAAGGAACTGAAAAGTGCCCTCCCTAATCCCAGACTCCTTCAGTGATGCCAGCAGATACTCTCCTGGGAGCAAGAAGATAAAACTACAGCTATAAAATAAATTAAAATTCAAAGTATTTTGATGGACATAGGCATGATTACTAGCTCACTTCCATTCACCTGCCTCCATGAGACATGGTCTGAGAATCCTTACTTTCTCCATAGACCAGATTAGCAGACAAAATATGACTTGTGGAAACCAGTCAGTCTTGGCACAAGACACATCCTGGACTGCCAAACACTCTTAAAACTGACAAGCTTCTGGGTAGATGAAACTTTGAGAGGTTTAGTACACTAAGTCAGTTCTGAAATTTTAGTGCTCTAATGTTAGGCAACAGCTAAGTGGGATATTAGGGAATAAAGTTTTAGTCTAAGTGACAGAAGATCTGGGTAAGAATGTAAATCCTGGCTAAATTCCACTGTGTTACAAGCTTAGAGAAAAAAAAATCCTCTCTTCCTCCCCATCTTCCTACAGTCAGAGATGGAGCAAGAGATTTCACTGTGTTTACTCTTCCTGTTCCAAAATGCTACCAAAGAGACTATTCCTGTAGTCATGTGTCTAATGGATAGTTCTGAAAATGATCCCTGGGATATTTTCCTTTTCTCTAAGAAAGGAAACTATCTGGGGGAGAGCCTAGTTCCTAGCAGACTGGAGAGTTTGTTCCATTTCTTCCTACTGAGTAAGATCATTCTGGGAAGAACCCTGGCAGCCTCTACCTAGGATGAAGACAGCAACAGAGCCGTTGTTCCACCAAGAACATGATTAAAAATCTTTAACATGTAAGAAAGGACACCTAGAATTCAATAATTTAATCTTTTATACGCCCACCAAGTATCAACAGTTGGCTGATCAATGCAGAAGAATCTAAGTAAGCCTTTAATAATCATGTAATTTATTTCTAGGCAACAAACACCTGACTAAACACTWGAAAGTATAAAACAAGGTAGAAACATATGCAAAAGCTACAGAATGGTGAAAACAAAGGTATAGCTCAGGAAATGCCAGAACATTTTGCCCTTGAAATCTCTTGCTGATAGGGAGAGACTCCTGGCCTAGAAGAGCAACAGTGTAGATGGTAGAAGAGGTAAAGATCACCCACGCTGAAGGCTCACAGGACCCTGGGGCTCTGCACAAGTCAAATTTGCTCAAGCTTAGTTGGATATAAAAGCCTTGTTTTTGTTAATGCCATCTAAACGACTGTTATCCCAGATCCACAGCCTTTCTATCCCATTATTTCTGTGCTGTCTCACGTGGGCGCAAGTGGCACTGCTGCGGGCATGAGCAATATATATGAACCATATATGAAGTACAAAAACCTCTTCACTTATTTATAATACCCCTGAAAACACATCCCTGATAGAGCAGCTAATGCCATGTCTGAGCAAAACTTATTTTCCTTCCTGAAAGGGGCTCGCTGTGCCCCTCAGGCMTTGCCCTTCCCGATGGCTGAGTGTGCGGGGGCCAGAACTGCACGCTGCTTCTGGGAGAAGACAGGCAAGAGGACAAACACAAATGGTATTTTAAAACCGGTTCTGTTTTTCGGACACCCAAAACTGGAGTGATAGGGGTTAGGTGAGAAAAACAGATTTGGGCAGTTCAGTGAGTGCATTGCACAACATGGGATTGYGCAGCAGGGAGATGGATGGCCRAGGGAGACGTGACTTGGGTTGGGATCCTGCATCTTTGATGTGCCTGCTCCAGGACTCCTCCGTTTTGGTGACAGAGTATTCTTATATACAGTATTTTTAAAATAGAGCATGTCAAACTGCCTCTATATTTGTGAGCTGTTCAGGCTTTAAGGACTAAAGGACAAATKGAAATGAAAGCTTGTCCGAGAGAAGATTTGAAGGGCCACAAATGCAGGAGCTGGCAGGTGGCATCAATAGGATTGATCCCTCCCAGCCCTGCTTCCTTCCTCTGAAAAGTGTGGGGACRTATAAGGATATTAAAATTATCATTTCTTTCTTCTGTCTTTTCTTTCTTAAAATGCTGAAGAAATCTCCAATCTGTCCTATACTGCAAGTATTTTTTTTTCCTTTTTTTTTTCTGCGTCCAAGAGGATAGTGCAGTACCAAACTGCCAAGAAAAGAAAGAGGGGTGAGTCATTAAAGGGAAATTTAGTAGAAATGATAACACTTCACAAAAATGAAAATTACATTTACTGTACATGGGAACAGTAAAAAGTCCTTTTTTATTGCACTTAGAGTTGAAAAGGAAAGGACTGACATTTCAGCACAGCTATATAATATAACATGCTTGCCAACAGTTTTTTTTCTCTCTTAAATGTAAGTTGTTTGGACAAAGTTCTTATCAATACAATGCTCTTTTTAGAACCTGTGCATGGCCACTGTGACTATGTMGGAGCTTATTTTTCTGGCCTTTTTAATGTTAGTAAATTAGTATCTAATTTCTCAAAGGAAACTCCCAAGATTTCTGCTCAGTAGCATCTGGCAGTTTATATTTTGCAATAGTAATAATAATGATGATAATAACAATAGAAGAAACATGGAAAATACATGCAAAGTGTCACTAACATCTTTTATGGTTAAGGATAAACCGAAAAWTTTTTTTCCATTCGTCTCTTCAAGTAAACATATCTGAATAATATCCCTGTTGAAGACATCAAAATTTAGTATGTTAAATATAGGATTTCCCAACCCTACTCTCAGTGGAACATTACAGGATGATGCATGGAGTAAAAAATTTAGTTACCTTATTTTTCATCTGTGGATTTGGTTTGCTTTCTTAACTGTTTTTGCTATTTATGGGACTCCTATTATAATGATGTCTGTTTTTCAGCTCCAGTGAATAAGACTTTCTGCTGCAGATCTGGAGCTTTTCGAACTGATATCATGAACTTGGCTAAATAATAATAATTTTCTAATATGCTGGGTCAGTGATTTGAAGATTCTCCTATATGAGCCTCTCTGGGAAAACTTAAGTAAATAACCTTACATAATGAGGACCAGTATAGATGGCATGCAATAGTAACTCCTCGAGATAAAATAATAGTTTCAAGGATTTAAGGGCAAAAGACGTCCTGCCTAGAGTATTTTCGCTTGGAAGYGTGGCAAAGCAAAAGCAGATTTAAAGTGTTTTTTAGACCTTCTCTAGACACTCTGAGCAGGTGAGAAATGTGCCCTGYATCCCTGAGTGATGGCGCGGATAAATGCGGAGCAGCGTTTCCTGCACGGACAGGGAAGCTCCTCTACATGCAGCCTCTTTGATCAGTGCAAACTACAAACCCAAGCTGGTAAATTCGTTAAACGGGGCTTATGGAAAAGCTCAGCTCTGTAAAACAAATTAGCCCATCCCATTAGAAGCTTTTTTCCTCGCCCTTGCCCAGACAAGGTCTTTCAATTTTAGTTTTCAGAGGTGACTTCCAAGCATCCCAGAGGTGCCAGGAGGCAGAGAGTGGGATGCCCATGGGAGCTGATGCCCCCCAGGGACATCGGGCAGTGGCAGAGGGAGATGATGGAGGTTTTGGGAAGAGCTCAGGAGTTTCCTCTGGAGATGCGGCCTTTGAAAGAGGAACATTTGGAGAAGGGAGGTCTTCCTGAATAAAYGCAGTCCCGAGAAGAAAGACCTATTGACGTGGTTTCTATTCAGAAATGTTTAATTTACATTGCCTGGCTTCAGAAAGAAGAGAAATTAAGAAGGGCAGGGAGCTAGGATATAAATATTAGTTAATGAAGCTGAAATATTCATCTAAGCTACTCATTACCCTCTTTGTTTTTCCTTTGCTAAGTCTTAACAGCATTTTCTTCCTCATAACAGAGTTGTCCAGAACTTAAATTTTCTAATGACAGAAGCCTAACACAAACTAGCTTTGCTGCAAAGAAGAACTAGCTCCAGTGTGAGAGATACATTACAACATGTAAGAGAGGAGCGTTTGTTTTTGCAAGGTTTAAAATATTGTTTCTTTATTTTCCTCCCTAACTCTGAGAACTTTGGCATTTGACTAATTTACCGTGTGTTTAAGGCTGGTAGCAATATTGGAAAAGAAATATGATAATCACATGCTGCCACAAAGCATTCTATACCTCGCTCTCTTTTCCAGCTCTAGTTTCACATGTGTTGGTTCAATGGAATATTCAATAGACATTTATAGGAAATAAATTGAGAGATGAATGTAAACCATATGGCATCTGGAGGTTTATTTGTAAAGCCCCTGCATCAAAGCTTTCTCCAGATCACACCATATTAGCTATGTTTTTCCAGTCCAGCAGAATCAGGAAGGTAACCACAGACTTCCTTGATGGAAAACACATGAAAAACAGAGCAAATCTTAATATGTAGCTAGAGCAACTGTTCAAGTAGCATCATTTAGAATAATTTTATTACTAATTTGTAAGGAGTATTGTTTAGTGATGACTTCTAAACTAGAAACCAAATGCAAGTTCATTTGCTAAGCTCCCCAACCATTAATTTGTAGAACGCACAGATCATTCAGATGTATCAAACCGCACATAATTAGTGTTTGTACTTTTAAAGCATTTGGGACATTAGGATGCTTTCTTGAAAGAGAAATGCTGCATTTGATTTATACATAAAGACGTTTCCCCAGAAAGAATTTCATAGGCAATCACCTCCTTAAAAGTAATAAAAGATATTGATTGGMCAGAGTGAGAAGTTTGTTCTCAAACTTATTTATTTTTGTAGCAGAAAAAAAAATTAAACCCTCTCATTTTGAAATGCTTACTGTTTGCTGGAGTTTGGCAACAGCCAGCATTGCATCTGAAATCAAATTAAATTGTATTYTCATGCAGTATGCTATATAAATCATTGGGAAATGCCAAGAGCTTGTACATAGCTGTGTTTGTTTTTTTTTTAAGTTTTCACTTACTTTCCAAAATAGTTTTCATTTTTCAATGTCAACTCCTTTTCAGCCACTTGGACCAGCCGTAATGATTTGTGTGTTAGATTTGGTAGTCATATGAATATTTTTAATAACCCATTTAATATTTAATATGCGGCACATATTTACCGGACAAGTAAGTTACAAGGTGCAATGCCAAGTCCATGTTAGTGCTCCCGGCAGTGCAAGTATTTACCTTGTGCATTAGAACAACATGTGCAGAAAGTGAAGTTAAGAGCACACAAAAGAAATTGCAGGGTAGTTCTTTGTCTTATGAAGCCCCATTCAGGAAGYGTGTATGCCCAGGATGAGACAAAGGACTAAGACCTGTTTCTGCACTTAGCTTCTGCTGGACACTTAAGTCTCTTTGACTTTAATATTAAGCATGCGCTTAAAGACAGACATAAAATGCACTAGTGTCTGTAGGAATCTTTCCACTGACTTTAATGGGCTTTGGATTACACCCTGATAACTCAGCTCAAAATAGCTGTTATTACAGTAATAAATGATTTGTAAAGCCATTCTTTTGAATAGGTACATTTATACTATGAAATCATAATGACTTTTTAAAAAACTCTTACCCTGCAAACTCATACATTTGGGATAATTGCTCTCTTCTTCATTAGGGTTTCACACTTCTATAGAGCTTTCCAGTCCAATACGTTGAAATCTCATTATAGATTTAGATAAGTATTTCTACTCCCATTTTACAGATGGGCTAAAAGAGGTGGAGAGAGACAACAGCCTCATCCAGGGTGGGAAGGTTCCCATTGACTCAGGTGGGTACTTGACGTAAGGTCTGGCCTTGCAGATGGCGACCAACTATTTCACACCAAAACCCATGGAAGCCATGGAACCTTCCATGGTAGGTGAAGCCTTTTGTGGATTTAGCTAGGGACTTGCATTCCATTAATGCACAACATGTCAGAGAAAGATTTTATACACAGGTCTTCATCACCACCAGYGTCCTGTCAACAAGTCAGTTCTTCAGTAATTTTAGCCATTCTGGCACAGAGGAGTGAGAATGGCAATCTCAGACTCTAGTAACTGGCAGGCATGAACCAGCAGATTGCAATTCAAAATGCTTTCTAGYCTTGGTGGGAAGACCAGAGATATTTTTGTTTGACCAGAATCTTTTTAAGGAGAGAAAAAAGATGATTTAAGTGGGGTGCTACAGCATGATTAGCTTCTCTCAAGGCATTTTTTTTTCTCACAGGGAGAACTTCTAATTGGAAAAAAAATACAATCTGAAGTATTGGACTGAAAGTGTTTCACTTCCCACCCAGGTATTTTAATTCTTGAATAGTGCCCAGAGTCCTAGACAAGCCACAGTAAAGTCAGTAACAAACCTTTGTGAAACCTGGSTTTGGTTGTCTGAATTTCAGACACCCTCAGAATTCAGGTAACGGGTGGCCCTAGCACTTGCTCTTCAGTTTGAGACCATCTTTAGTTAAAAATCTCTCCTCTTTGTCAGTCTCATTCCTTCATCAGCATACAGGTTAGCCTTTAAACATATGGCACTCAATGAATGCCACTCACAAACCTTAGAAAATAAGTATGCAAGCAACATCAGTTTAAAAATATGCAGCTAACTGCTGGAAGCTATTAAAACCCAAATAAACAAAAGAGATTATACTTCAAAGAAATGTCAACAGTTTTTCCTCTCCTAGAACAGAGCAGTTTTCTTTGCTTCTATCCCCAGCCACATCTGGAAAGTGCTTACTGCTTTACACATCTCTAACGATAAAATTAGTTTATTGATTTTTCAGAATTTCCTGATAGATTTATGCAATTTCCAAAACAAAGGTAAACTCACATCCCAGTTAAAAAATTCTGGTAGTAACTATAARGAATTCATGAAATCATAAAAACACAAAGTTATGCAGGGAAACAGAAAGAGTCACTTGCTAAAAAGCGCTGTACATCTGAGACTACTGTTAGATAGCAAGATTTTGCAATTGAAATGACTTCCTTATATGTAAATGAAAAAAAATCATTTCTTACGACTAATCTTGAATAAGGTAATTTTTAAASTAAAAAGTATAAAGGGTTTGTACAAAGGTGAACATTTATTTTCAAATTAATAGAGTTTTAAAATGAAACCTCCATATTTCATTAAGAAAATTGAGGGAAAAAAACGAATCATAAATGATGAGTATAAATTTGAAGAATTATGCAAGAATTAGTTATGTTGAGGGTATCTGCTGCTCTAAGTACCATTAAGTCTCTGATTTTTATAAGAGTAAATTCTGTCATTTTAGGTGGTCCAAATGTTGGAATTTTAATTTGCTTAAATTTCCACATTTGCAGCAGCCAAACCTGCAGAGACTGTTAATTTGATTTTGTTTTACAATTAACTAAGCAGTAGCAACTTAGCCCATACAGAAGACTGCCAAGAAAAATGATATCTTTGGTAAATTCCCAAGGATCAAAATGTGGACAACAGATTTTCCCCCCTCTGCTASAGACTATTTTTAACTAACAATGATGTTTTTGATAGAGTAGAAGTATTTAATAGAAAATAAAATGACAAGGTGCAAATTTTTCAAAACAGTCCAGGATTTCAAAAGTAGCAGTATATGTTTAAGAGACCAAAAGAAAAAAATATAAAAAAGAAACAATTTAAGCATTAAGCATACAGTAAGTACACTGTAGTCAAATAAAAAGAAAATAAACTCTAACAAGACTGCTGCAGAATGGGAAAAAGCAGGTCTAGTTTGTTTATTTATAAATTGGTAACAAGTAGATTCTTTCGCACTAACTAAACCAGACAGTAATTATAAACACAGATTGGTTAAATTCCCTGCACCCTATCAAAGGAAATGAGTTCCTCTCTTTTCCAAACATTGTCATTTGTTTATTGAGCCTCTTTTGGGCTTGATTTCATTAAAAACTATGTAAAGTCCACATCTGCAACCCCCAAAACAATGTTAACCTTGTTAAGCTGATCCAGAGTCCTCATTACAAAAAAATTTGCAGGCAACACAACCGAGCATTTCAAAAGGGAGCCACTGGAATACAGAGCGAAGAATTTGGATTATTTTTGTTCCATTACAGAAAACTTATATTACTATGCAATAGAACAGGAAGCAAACAGTAACCGCCTCAGTAGCTCTGGATAATTAGTTACCTAAATTCTCTGAGGTGAACAAAATGTACTTAGATGGGAGAACATTATGGCCTGTATGCTGAAATAACAGAATAATCTTGGTTAAAATGAAAATCATAAATACAGGATGAAAAAGTCATGTTTAAAATCATTAGTCTTTATCAGGAAAGTACAACTGAGTTCCTCATTAAAGTAACAGTTTTATTAAAAACGGGATGATACTGCTTATATTAGCTAGTGTCAGATATCAGATTTCAACAAACTTTAACACTGTAGACACTATTAAAACATCATTATTAGAGTTGTCATGCTTGAGTGATTTGAACTAAAGTGAATTCCCTGTATTTTTTGGAAGGCAGCAATAATAAATCCTGGAGCTTGAGCTGGCAATAACTGACCTGGACTTTGCAGAAGTCAGAAAGTTTCACCCCTCCTATCAGTGGGAGCTGGGTTAGGGAATCTCAGCTCTGTGCTGAGGCCAGGGCAGAACCTTGCCACCACTTAAATATGCTTTGAAAGAGCATATTCTGTGGGGATTTGGGTAATCTGTGAGCCTCCTGGTGAATGGGTGGTGCAGGGTGAGTGTCATTAACACCCTTCATCGCCCTGGTAGGAGAGCAGACCCTGGGACAGGGACTTGGTGATGTGCTTTTGCAAGCAACTTGAGAGCAGAATATGCATTGGGGCAGCAGGACTACAGACTCACCAGTGTGCTCACACACCAAGGGATCCGACACGCAACTTCACGCAACTTCACGCGGCTCTCTGAAAATCCCACTTAGGGCAAGTTTGCTCCTGATCTTATTCAGATTCTCAAATACGGCAAGGACTTTGGATAAAATGAAGAAGGTGTTTGCTGCTCTTGCACTCTGCACTATTTTATGGTACTTGGTAAATGTGCCTTTGATTTCTCAATAGTACAATTTAAATGGACTGAAATATATTTCATTTTTCTAGATAAAATAAGACAAAGTAAATGAGGACCAGCAAGAAGGGGGAAAATATTAACAAGTCACTTTTGTTTTCTTTTGGTACATCATTCCCTCCAGCCCTCATGTGTAACTTTGAGCGTGACCTCATAGTAAAGTTTCCAGGGAAATTTTTGAGCTTTTTGCAGAGAATTTAGGGCAATTCATGCCTTGAAAGACTATGTTTTTGGAATAATCAGGTCAGGAATTTTGTTTTTCTAAATGCTCTGCTGTTTCTCAGGAATATCTGTGGATCCTTGAAATAATAAGTTATAGTAATACTGGGCCAGATCCTCAGCTGATGCAGTTCGCTTTTCTTCATTAACTTCAAAGGAGCTATGCTGATTTACACCAGCTGAGGGAAGATGTGACCCACAGTGTCCAGGTGGATTTAAATCATACACATGAGAAATATCTCAGCACATCCAGGTTTGTACTGAGGGTGAACATAAAAGGCCTGGGTAGCGGGAAATCCATCCCTTTTTATTTTTAAATGCTCAAATGTTTACCAGCTGACCTTCCCCTTTACTGCAGATCTGRGAATCAAGGTGCATACAATAAAGTTCAAACCAATCAACTGCTTTCAGCTGTTCCTGTGCAATGAATTTTTAAACATTTGGTCATTAAGACCAATCTATATGCAGGTCAGTTTTCTGAACAGGATGGGAACAGTTTGGGAGCAGATGCCAGGGCACTGACTCATGAAAAGGGGCTAGTAAAGAAACACAGAGAGTACATTTATCTTGGCCCACCCATGCACCCATCAGGTGAACGCTACCAAGATGTCTTTATTGGATGGCTGCACTGACCAAAACTGTTGTTCATCTCTACTCAAGAGCTCTCATTAATTAATAGTGGTATGACAACAATGCAGTGTTCACCAGTGGCATTAAGATGGTTATCTTATTTGTGGCAAACATCTATGGCAATTATCATTTTTATTTCAACTTGTAAATTAATTTTCTAGAAATAGCACTCTGTGCTCCTGTTTACTTATTTATTCTATTATATGGCAATTGCTCAAAAGCAAATTTCTCACAAACAAATTTCTCATAAATTGAGCACATTTCTCACAAATTACTCACAAAAATATTTCAGCGGTGATCATTCCTCACAGASTCATTTCCAACACCAACTATTCTTAATTCACACACAAAGTGTATGACTGGGTACCTAAGTCACAGACTATTGATTCTAGGCTCTGAGTCACTTATGTTTGTATTAGMAGGTCACTGGCTGTTCTCTTAAGTCTGCGTTAGCCCTGCCAGCCACAATGCTGGATGTGTAGGTCATGCTCTTTCTGAACCAAGATGGCTTGCAAGCCCACCTGGAATGGAACGTACCTGYGGTGAAGTTTCTCATCAAACGGAGGCAGGACCTAGATCTCAGAGGTAGCGACAACAGCGCTCTGGCATCGCATGAAGACTTGTATGTTAAGAGCAGATGAAGAAGATGAAGAGCAGCCTACTAGAGACCTCTCTTGAAAAGCTGATTATACTTGGAAATACCCTTGATATTCTGGGGCTGTGGAAACAGGGACACCCTTCAAGTGTCTTCTTTCCTAAAGACTCATATGTAATRCATATGATTTTTGTTTTAAAGCACACTACCTTCAAAGCTAAGGGAGAAAGCAAGACAATCCCAGAAGCGCTAATTTTATTGTCCAGTTTCAGCTGTTATATCTAGCAAGGACAATCACTGAAGCTTGTCYGACTCTGTCAGTTTTCTTAGCTGGAGGTCTTTGTGTTACTGCTGTATTGAGAGCCATTCCTTATATCTTACAGAAATGTTCAGAAGTTTGCATAACCTGTATGTTCATTGATTGAATTCCATTTTCTTTTAGTTCCAGTGCTTATGGTTGCAACATAAGTGGTTGCTTTTGTACAAACATGATTGATCTGAACAAAAGTTGCAAGATTTGTGTCTCTAGAAATACCAACACAAACATTACTAGGGAAAAAAATATCATACTAGATTTTAAATACTAGTTATAAATCACAAATAATCTTTCACTTATAGCTCAGTTGTACAGATGCATCAATCAAGGCYTGTAGGCCATTAATTATTCAAATATATCTTGAACATAACTTATTTGTGCCTCAAGCTAAACCTGAGCCCTTGGAAAGGACAGCACTGGACTTGAACTTCTTGAAGAATTTTATCAGAAAGGTTTTCTTTTTTCTTTTTTCTTTTTTGGAGAGTATTTCCAGGTGCTCAGATCTGCTGAGGTTTTTGTATTGCATCCTGGCACCAGGATATTCTGGTAGCCAAACTAGAGAACATTTCTTTGACCCAAATGATGTCATCTGGGGCAAAGAATAGGCTGGGTGATATGATGTGCTACTGCAAACTGACTGAAAGGTGTACTTGCAATTGTAGGAAGCAACAAAATATAGGAGACAAATAGGAAAGTGCAGACCTAATTCTCTGCATACAACATCTTGGCAAGTCATCCAACTTGCCCGTGCCTCAGTTATACTGTCTGAACCACTGAGATAACAATAATTCTTAATCACCTTTGAAAAGAAGTGAAGGATCCTCAAACAAAAGCAGCGTAAGTGTGAAGTATACATTATAATATTAAAGAACAGATGGCCAGAAGCAAAGATCTAGTTAAAAGGAGTGCACAGTTATAAGAAATCTCTTACTGTGACGTATGCACTTTACGATGTGCATTCCCTCAGACAATACATGATGAGTCGGCTGCAGCAGTTTATGTTCTGGATTAGAGCATACGCATAAATAAAGCTAGATTTTTATGTGATCCCAACAAATAAATGGGAAGCACGGACAGGAATGTCTAGCTGATGGAAAAATGAGACACCACAAACAAACCACAGCTTGATGATAAAAAAAAAAGGCTAAGATTTATACGGCACAGCTGGCTATGTGTAGTGCTTTTGTAAGCCTGCAGCATCTGGTCACTTGTTTTAAATGTCTAAGTAGATAGAAGCCTGAACCTTGCACAACTGTGGAAAAAGAGGCAATGGTTCTTAGTAAACACCACAGCTCTGCATTGCACAAGCCCCTCTTGCATGTGGACACCTGCCTGGCTTTAAACTCTCAGGTAAGACCTGAAGGTCTTAACTTTAAAAAAATGTGCGTGCCAACTTTGTAGGGGCACAAGTCAGGCCATGGGGTCTTGTGTGGCTGTAAACTACACGGCTTCATGAATCCAAACTGTTTGTGGGCAACTGAGGACGATACAAAACTGAGTGGAGTGGACAACGCTCTAGAGGGCTGTGCTGTGCTGCCATTCACAAAGATGTAGACAGGTTGGAGAGCTGGGCAGAGAGGAACCTCAAGAGGTTCAACAAAGGCAAGTGCAGAGTCCTACACTGGGGAAGGAATAACCCCAGGCACCAGTACAAATTAGAGCTGACCTACTGGAAAGCAGCTCTGTGGAGAGGGATTTGGAAGTTCTGGTTAACCATGAGGCATATATATATGACGTAAATATATATATATACACAAAAGAAAGGATGTTATGTTATAGCCTGCCACAGAGAAAGCAGAAACCTCCATGCTTTACTTGAGCTTTCCATTTCTAAGAGATGACATTCTAACCCAAACGTTCAAAAGAGATCATTGCATAAGTTCTGGGAAATGCAGACTCCCAGCTTTGCTCTGGATCTCTGAAGGGAAGGAAGGTGTGGGGTCCGCTGAGCACGTGGCAGCAGTGGGGTTGGCACCAAGAAGAGGAGGTAGATTGAGAGGCTGAATAACAAGAAGAATAAATATAGTTCACAGCTCCAGGACACAGAGCAGTCCTTTCCAGCAGAAGGAACACACCGAATACAACTAGTTAAAAACCAAACTTGTGCATGGTATGTCAGTCAGATGGAAGAGTTTGCTAAGAATCTAAATATTTCTACAATTTCAAAACGCTGCCATGCTCTCATTGGAAAGGTGAGGTGTAGGAGACACAACCTCTTATTTTTAAAAGTCTCACAAAAACCCAAAGGTTTGTGCTCCCTCTGTTGGTTTAGGAGGAGTTATTTCACAGCAACCATCCTTCATTTTGTTCTGACACCAGGAGAAGGACAAATGCATCCGTGCGTTGTTATTTACCCTGAAGTTCCTGTTGTTTAAACAAGAGAAGGGATGTGCTGATTTCACTGTCATCCCAAATGCAAAGAAAATGAATAAACACTTAAAAAAACAACTGCCAAACCAGAGAAAGATTGAAGTATTTCCATACTGCTGAAGGAAATGTTGCAAGCAAATGGAGGATGTTGATGTAGACACCAAGTTTTATCACAGGTGTGCTTCTGAGCAGGCATCTGTGACATGGTTCATGAGTATGTAGAAACCTACAGACCCAAGCATGCTTGTTGCTCAAATTTCTGGCACCTATTTTCAGTTTAGCATTGGCAAAAAAAGAAAAAAAAAGGGTAAGATGAGAAGGTCCAATTACAAGAATAAACTAGATGACTATAATTTGAGAAGGTACATTATTTCATTCACCACAAGGGAGCCCTGATATTAGTGCATTTTTAGCTGCTGCTTCAGTTGCACCAGTACTAAAGCACACCATCAGAGACACTTGTACAATCCATAATTATCAGGAAAGGAGTGTGAAGCCCTTACTTGCAGAATGTGAATCTCTTTGGCCTAAAGGGGGCTGATGGCTTGGGAAGYGCTTAGTGCAGGGAATGCCTGTGCCCGGACCCTGCTCATTATGGTGCAGTGTTGTCCCTGGCTTCTGTGGAAAAGAGAGAGGCATGGAACAGGTCCAGCTCCCCGCCAAAGCATATAGAGGAATCCATATGGAGCAGAGAGAGGGAGCAAATCGAAGGTTTCTGGTGACTAACCTGTAGTCTTATCCAACATGTCCAGTTTAATCAGATAATAACTGCTGGGTGCAGGCAAGGTGGGATGTCAGCCCCATCATTTGCTTTGGTTAAAAACAGACCCTCATCCTGCATCTATAACAGCATAGCACAAGGACTGAAAGAAAATCTACCAGGCTGGAGTTATGATTTAATGCAGCTGTGGGAAGGCTACTTTGGTGGATGGCCGTCCCGCAGCCCCACGTATCTGACAACCATGCTGGCTCGGTGTATGTTGTCCCAAACGCTGGCTCTGCACGTGTTCCCCTCCTTCCCTTCCCAGTTTAACTGGTTTGTCACTGGCTCCCAGCCCAAAACTCGTGACACTGCAGTTGTGCTGCGGTGGCATGCCGAGGCTGAGGACGCTTTAGTTGCTCTGTCAAAGCTAGAAAAATCCTGACTGAACTGGAACAGGGAAACAATTTGCTGAAACATCACCTGGAGCAGGAAGTTATTAGATGCTTGAGTGACTCCTAGAACAGCAAACTATGTATGAATATGTACGCGAGGCAAAACAGATGTTGTCTTGACCTCTGCACACTGGAATCTTATAGCTGCTCTGTTTACTCTCCTCTGTCCGTAATGCGTCTTTAAGCCAGGTGCTGCCACTTATCAGGTATCTACATCTCTTGTCTAAACAAATGTTAAGTGAACTTGACAGCCAAGGGGACCCCTGCAGCAAAAACGGCAAGAGAAAGCTTTAAAGCCACCTTTAGTTCTTACTCCTGAAATAACTGAAGTTTTCTGTGAGTGGGTAAGGAGGGAGGTGAGAAAGTTAAACTCTTGACCTCTTCTCCGTGATCTCCTGGAGCTGGAGGGACTCATGCCACGTGGTCCATCCCTTCCCACCCCGCTCTCCAAGCTCTCCTGGGACGTGCAGATGCCCTGCATGGCTGCCATTGTAACTACTGCTATTCTCCTAAGTTGGGCAGAGGCAGCAGAGGAAACACCACGACAAACAAGGGGATTAATGAAAATTACAGATAGAACGAGGAGTTTGCTACCAACAGAGTCAGACAACAGTCTTAAAAGAGAATCAACCCATGCTTAGCACAACACACATTAAGATAAATGCCCTGGTTTCTGGGCAGCTTCACCGCCCTTTGGGTGCCCAGCTGAGCACAGCCTGGGGGTCTGAGCACAGCTATTTCCACGTCCAAATGTTGCAAAGGAAATAAACAGCCATCTTATCACAGTTAGCTTTGAATTTAAGTTTGTCTTCTGATTGATTAGATACAGTTTCTCTTAAGTGTCTTTAACATTTACTGCTCAAAACTGCCTCAGGAACTCAAAGACAATCTGGTATGTATTACATAAATATCTATATTTACATTTTTGCCCATCTATCAATCTATCTGTGTTTATTTTAATTAAACATGGATAAAGGCCATAACAGAGTCGGTACTGGTAGCACTGACAACAGTTAGAGTGAAAGCTGAAACGTTGCCAGGATCCTGTTAATCAGTTGCTCATAGACAGTTTAGGAAATCCTAAAAGTTTTACAGGGAGGAGTTCTATTCAGAACTAGGGATAAAATTATAAAATTCATTTCAAAAAACTGAGACAAGCAGTCGTATACAACTGAGGGCATTTCAGCACTTTTCTAAACTTTGCAAAATGAGAAAACAACTTAAGACTTTTTTTATCGTAATGAAAGAATATGTCTAGTAAAAAGCATGCAACTGTCTCAGAAAATGTGTCTTTTGGATCTCAGAAATGTTTTTTTCAGAGTGCTGCTGGTTCACAGCTAAAGCCTGGTGCCCAAGATCTATCCTTTGCAGCTTCACTGAGCTGTGTCTGCAAGTGATTCTAAGTGCAAAGTTAAAGGTCATTAAACAAATAAAACATTTTGCCCCTGCAGAGGCTCATGGTGTGTACATGCTGAAATAATCAACTAGAGAAAAATACTCAATTAAACTATAGTTTTCTGTCTTACATCCTTCACTCTCAGCCAGTCCTTTACCCACTGTCACTTCATCAGAGAACAGAAAGGGAAGAAAGATTAGGACAAATAATCTCTGCTATCACATGAAAGACAATTTCTACAACTCATCTGTACCCAAGGTTCCCTCCTTAATGCCTGCTAGAAAGGTGGCTTGATACAAAGAGCCTTTGCAGCTTATTTCAAGGAATGCAGATGCGTACAAAACATAATCACATTCAAAGCTCATTAGCTGATCTCAGATGGTAATAATGGACTCAGTCTGTTGGCCTAAACTTATTAAATTTCTGCTGAAGCTGGTTAAAATTGACCTGGGAAATGCTATAAACTTGTCACAAATCTTTACAGTTTCCCAGCAAGTTTTGGAGTGTATCTGATCACAAAGACACTCACTGACATGTCCCCGCTGAACTCAAGAGAACAGACATGTGCATGTTTGTCTGATGGGGCCAGACTTCTCCTTAATTGCAAGTGCAACACTAAATTCAACCGAAGATTGGTTAGGTCTATATTATGAAGCATGAAGAAATCAAAATGTAGTTCCAGATTCGCTGCATTGCTCAAAAGCTGCGTGTTCTGGAAATACAGTGTATGCATTTGCTGCTTATACAGATCCCCTCCTGCCTCTAGCTTAATAACTGCCTCTTTGTTCTGGGGGAGCTGATTTATGTTGGGGGCTTCCACACATGTATGCTCAGAGATTTGTTATACACTGGGTAAACATTCCTATGTAGAGGGGACCCAAGCCTCTTTTGGAGCTTACAATGAAGAATAAAAAAATCACAAATTCTTTGGAAAAATGTCTTTCAGTTGCATCGGAAAGCCTGACATTTTGCTTGAATATGTAACTTTCTCCTAAAATGTTTAGGAGTATACACTGCAATGGAAAGCAAGTGTTTCTGTTATCACAGCTCTAGATTAGTCATGACTTTCAAGGCAACACACTTTCAGAAAACACCTTTGCAGATGGGTTAAAATGCCCGTCTTAAAGAGTCCTCCAGCTACACAGAAATAGTAACTCTGCTTGCAATGACCATGCAGAACCCTATAGCCTGTGTTTGCTTTAAAATAATGGCAGATAGATGCTGAAGTGTGAATACTATTGACCATAAAAACAGAAGAGATGTCTTTTCTATTGAAACTTGCAGACTGATGTCAAGGAGAGCAGGAATGTGCTATGGAAAACATACTGAGCTATCTGAATATCACAGTTTTTAAACCTTCTGATGAAACAGAGTATCATATGGTTATCACACTGTCCTCTTAATAGCAACTAAAGGAGAGGCTTTTAGTGGGAATTTGTCACCCCACAGTCCGCTGCTTAGACAGTTGGAGATGGCTTGTTTAACATCACAGAAGAAGATAAGAAAAACACACACAAACAAACAAACAAAACCAGGAAGGAAGGAGCAGGGGCTCATGGAGTGAATGAGCAGGCTGTAATGGCACCAGGGTTGTAGCACATCCGGCAAYGGTGGATTAGGCAACAAAGGACACAGTGAAAAAAGATGTATAAATAAAGACACAGAGAACATCTGTAGTAGACATTATGATGAGAAATGCCTCAAAAGAGAGGCCAGATAGAGGATAAAGGAGGATAAAATGTCAGGCACCTGGAATGCAATGGTTTTCAGGATGCGCTGATTCAAACCTCCCAGTCTAACTCCTTTTGTGGTAAACTCCGCAATCAGAAGAAATACCCACTGCTAGAAAAAGTGTTGCTGGCACTCAGRAAGCTTTAGAGAAGGGCTTGTTCCTGCTGCACCACGTGGGAACATTAAGTGAGCTCGGTAATTTCAGAGTCTCTAAACCTGTTGTTACCTGCCCTGCTGCTGATAGTGCTGTTATCTTGTTACTTCTGCATCCCTACTTCCTTCAAGGATTTTAGTGTTATGGCCCGAAAGAATACCTGCTCTGCTTAAACATCAGGAGACTAGAAAGCTAAAACAAAACAAAAAAACAGCTATTAGATGAAAAGAACGACACACTTCAATGAATGAAGGACACAGTTTCCATGTAGACATGAGTATAGACACCAAGCAGCTAAAAAGAGCAATAGTTTCACTGAAAATGTATAATTTACCAACCAGTGAGGCTTTGTTAATATTCTCCTTTCACAGATTTACAGATTTTCTTTCTTTTTTTTTTTTTTTTTTTTTTTTTTTT
>NW_020456198.1:1704303-1750566 GCF_003342845.1 Nothoprocta perdicaria
AGAACAGCGAGTGTAGCATGTTCCAGGTGACATGCATTCCCTGAATATGCACCAGGGCAGAGAAGTCCCAAAAGCTCTGAAGCCCACGATAGAGAGGGGACTCAGTTCCACATTACCCTTCCAGCACACCAGCCTTTTGCCCATTTGCCCTATATTAGCTCTAGTTTTACCACTGCTTGCTGCAAAATTGCCTAGTGAGATAGCAATGCTGCATTGGATGCAATAGTCAGAAAATCAAAGATGTCCCCAGAAAAACTTCCAGCAGCTTAGTGCACATGTGGCTCAGGAAAAGAATGATGACCTCTGGAAGAGCATCCCCTGGAGCAAATTTGTCTCCTAGGAGCTTTCGAGGGATGTGAGTAGTAGTTGTGCCTGATTCACAAGGCACAGTATTTCCTAACAGGAAAAACYATACTGACCTGTATTAATCTAGGCTTTTATGGCTTTCATAAGAACAACAACAAAAAAGTGTGTTTTCATTGCATTGCATGAAACAGTAAATAAATAGYTGATTCACCCGCTTATGCAGAATAAAATGAATAACAAAATATGCATGGTTTCCTGTGGTGGCATGGTATTGCCTTCTTCATTAGGGAAGGAATAAATACAGGCWTTCTTCGAGACCAACCAAATCAGTTTCTTTGCTGTGTTACCAAGCACATACACCAGATACTTCTAAAACGAGGTGAGAAATCCTTTGATCTTAAAGTTACATGGATGATTGATGATTTCGTTTAGATTTAAATGGAGAATTTGTTTCCAAAATCCTTGTTCTCAATTAGGAATTTTAATTTTCAGTTCTGAAAATACAGAGGTAAAAAACAATAGCACCTCCAAGAGACATTTTGGCTGACCTGGAGAATAAAGTTTGGACATCGTCTGTAATAGAACCCTATTTACAGCTGGGGTAAAAACTTCCAATTCCATTTCCAAAAACAGAAGAAGTTGCTATTCTTTATATAGAAATCGGTTAAGTTGCAAATTAAAATAATTTGGATTGAAAAACTTTACATGAAACAACATGGGGATATTCTTGATCCTCTGCAAAGGCACCAAAATTCAAGATATCACAAAGGCAATCTCAGACTTCCAAATATAAGGACAAGCTACAAAATGCTTTGCTTGGGGACAGAGAAGCTTTTAAATATTTAACAATACTCATTTTAATGCAGATTGGACTAAATTTTCTTGGCATCACAGATTTTTTTTCCATTTCAGGGCTAGCAAACCTTCTGGAATCTTACCAATTGCAATGAAAGATTTAAAATCTGAGTAACGGGTAAGAATGTGCATAGATGATAAATAGGAAGAAAACATTTGGACACACTTACAGTTAGTCCTAGTGGTTCACAAATTTCTTTATCTAAAACTATGGCAACTGSACTCTTAAGCGAACATTAAAATGGTTATCTGGGAGTTCAAATACCCTTATTTTATACAGTGGTAGTAATATTTCTTTCACCCAATGGAACTCGCAGTGTTAGTTTGCTTACAACCAGAGGGATCCAAAAGGAAAGGATGCCAACACGCTAAGCATATTTCTAAAATATTTTTTCCGCTAAAATGTGCGTCATTCCAAAAACATGTCTGAGTGGTTATATTTTGGGTGGTGAACAAAATCACATTGAAAAAGTGTCAAATATATCCTTATACTACAATATATCAAGGTATATTTTATATAAAACATGGCTATTTATAAGAAGAAGCTTAATATACAAAAAAGTAAGGAGAAAAGATTAAATGTAATGTTTGCTGTTGGAAACTGGGGAAGCTATAGGTAAACTACGTAGGTGGTTGAGATCAAACATGGTTAGCAGACTGGCTAAATCCTGACCCAAAATCACATCAGTGTGTGAAACTTCTCCTTTCTTTTCTAAACACTCCTGMATTCCCCAGGCACACACATTTCCCTGCATACACTAGCTCAATTCATTGCCCCGGATTTTTATTCACAATGTTGGACACAGGCAAAGCAACTGCCCCTTCCAGCGTTCCCGAAGGCTCCCTGGCTTTGGTGGCATCAATCAAACCACAAAACTCTTTGCTGCTCTTAGGAGAGAACAGCACTKATGGAGAAACAAGTGTACGTGTGTCAGACTCCTAAAACTCTTGAACTTCATGGGTGGAAGGTTTGGAGATCCATATTGCCCTTCCAGTCCGCTCCAAAGCCACCTTCACCCCTTGCCTTGGGAAGGGCTCCTGGCAGCTCYGCCGTTCTCTGGGCTTGCCCAGGAAGCAGAGCATTTCCTGCGACCAGAAGTTCCTGTGGCTGCAGAATTGCTCCTTATTAACATAACTCAATGGGTAACATGTGACTGCAGGAATTTTGGCAAGAAATTAGGCGAGAGCATAGAGAGAAGGTTACAGGGACTAATCTAAAGTGACGCTAAAGGTTTTACGTGCCTATGATTAACTTGTAAATAATGGTCTGATAGTCTCTTCTGAGGTTTATAAATGGCGTTTCCTCTACTTCAAGCTACTAAAATAATAAAGCAGTGTCTTACATTTTTCTAGAAATCTTGCTGTTCACTGAAARCTGAGCATATCTCATTTATCTTTTCTGCATGCAGGAAAATATAATCTCGAACTTTACAGAGTTTTTCATTTGGGGGAATAGAACTTTCTTCTCTAAGAATCAATTAATCATCACATGCTGTGAGGCACCTCTAATGTACAGATTTAACGAGACAAGTCTTCCCGGTTTCAGTTTTTCCACCTTTGAATAAGTACTTCTTTACACATAAAAATCAAATATAAACAGCACCAGGACCAAACCCCATGTTCTTGGAACTGCACCTAATTTAGAACTGTAAGAAGTTGGGAATGTTTATATTTCATCCCTAAAGTCTTCATCTGTTTATATCTAAACTGCAATCTGAACTTAGACACAACTACAAGGCTCAGTGAAATGGGAGCGTGTTCCCTTGAGCCATAGTCCTGGAAACCCACCATCTTTTTCTTCATTAATGTCTAATCCCCATTTAGTAAGAATTTAGCTACTTTTATCCTGATGTGAAACTTCAGGGCTGCCTTATTTCACTCTGCTGCCTGCTGCTTCTAAATACAGCAGTGCTGGTGGCGGAGGTGGTGATTGTGAGTCATAAACACTCTGTCATTGTAACATGTCAGATTTGTCCAAAAGAAACATATTTTTATATCTTAGATTATTTTATTATTAGTTTAAGAAGGTTCGTTTAGCTCCTAGCAAAGCCACGAGGAAGAATTATGCACTTAAGCAGTTCTATCTCTGATGTGTAATGCCTTGCAGACATTTAACATGCTGAGACAAACAAGAGAATCCCCAGAGTGCTCATCTACTACGGGACTTATTTCATACTGCATCAATAATGTAAATTGAGATGTGAAGATAGCTCCTTGTTTTTGTAAGGTATGATTACACTAGTGCAGACAACATCCACTGAGCTTCGCTGGAAACACTGAAGTCAGCTCCTTCATAAAAACCTGGCCCATTCTTTATCTTCACAGGAGGAAAAAATATACTACCAGTATTGAGCTGCTGAGATTGGACTTGCTTTGTAAGAGCTGAATGCTGCGACATCTCCCAAGCACCAGTGCTGAAAAACCCAATGTAAGGGTGAATATTTATAGCTAGATTAACTTGTCATAGATATATATATTTTTTTCTGCAATCAGGGGATCAGGGTGAGCATCTTTTAATCACTGTTGTGACTGCTTTTTTGTATGAGGAAACGTGGTACATATGAATTCAGGTGGACTTTTTGAAGGCCCACCTACGGATGAGCTACATCATTTACCCTCATGCTTTTGGTGGAACACGAAAGTCACCCAAGAACTCTTTTTTTTTTTTTTTCCCCCCTCAGTTTTGACCTCTCATCTATTTCAGTAAGACACTCAGTTATATGTCAAGTTAACATACTGGTGCAGTGCCCATATCTACTCTTGTACAATACACAGAACAAACATAAAAGACATCAATCAAAATCCTCAAAATGTCTTTTTCTGCCAAGATGCATAAACGTTTCCTATCTCCCATCAAATTATTTTAATTACAGCTGCTGAGCTTCATAATTATTTTTAGCCAAGCTGCCTTTTCTGTTGTTATTGAACATACAATATGCAATGTATTGCATTTATACATCCTATTGAATTTTGTTATAGCAGAGCGACTCCTGTAGTTAAGATTTAGAAGTGTTTTTCTATTATTATAAAGCCATTTGAACTTTGGTGGGAAAATGTCCATATTTGGTATTTCACTAGGATATGGTCTGGGGAGAGGGAGAGCCGAGAGGAAGGAAAATTTCACATGCTCTCGAGTTGCTTCTTCCTGTAGCTTTCCTCTTCTCCTGACGATACTTACATTTCATATTGCTGATTTTGTTTTGTAAATTTCTCATAACTCCAAAGCAAATGAATTTGAAGCACGGCATGAACGTATTCTTACTGCCAAAAGGAGCCAAATCACGTATTTTTCATGCTTGTTATAATAAAAGATCSCATAACCAGGACTTTTATCTTTTCATGATCATTGTTTTCAACTATGCATCCTTAACTTTCCCTTCAGTTTAGGATTTTTCCCCTCCAGGTAATAAAATATAAGTTAATTACTGAAAGAAATGAAAAAATGGTAAGCTTGGCTTCAGCTGAATAAAAACAATTGGGTTTCGAATATATACCATCAAGAAGCCTGTATGTTTGAGTGCTACTGAAACACATGCCATTTATAACATGACAATAGCAATACACTTCTGAAAGACACTGCTAAATGTGCAAGTCACTTACCCAGGAAGAATTTGTATTGCATTTGTGAAAGCAAAATTACAATAGCTGACAAAACATGAAAGTTTCATCATGGTGGATTAGAATGCTCACAAGGAATTCAAAGGAATTTATCGTTATTCAACATATCAGCTGCGCGCTCTTAACGTGTCTTTGGGGAGCAGATTTGTCTCTGCACTCTATAGAAAACCTATGCACATAAAAAGGTTAGATTACAGAAACCTAGTAAATAATATAACAAACATCTAGTTAGACTATACAACCAGGTGATCAAATATGTGTTGCTCCTATACTACTGAATCCCAAAGAAAAAAAAAAGTATGTTTCTGCACATCAAATGCAATAGTTTCTTTGCCCAAGAACTTCCATGACGTGAAGGGATTGGCAGTTCATTTCAAGAGGCCTTGTCCCTCCCTGCTTGTCATGGGCAATGCTTGAGCAGTTTCCTTTACATTTCAAGTATGAGGGTGCTTGCAGATATAAAACTTGATGCCGTCTCTCATTCTCTGTCATTGTCAAGCAAGAAATGCTCTCATCACTTACCATCTCCATTGATATGTCCAAARAAGGGGAAGAAAGGTACAGAAGTGATATTTCTTAGACATTATGAATTTAACAACTAAAAAGAATCCTGCTAGCTGAAAGGAGATAGAACACCACTTGGATCTGGATAAGACCAAGACACAGTTTAGCAATCTCAATTTACTCTTAAGGGTGCAGGTGCAGGAGAGGCAAAGGAGGAAATTTACATATCAGTGAAGTAAATACTGGTCAAGGATGCATGATACATGAGGATGTAGCTATCCTCGTGATAGCTACAGAAAAAAAACAGGATAATGTGCACATACAAACACAAACTTAGTAGAAGAAATTAAACAAACTGCTATAAGCTCTATCTGCCACAGCAGGTGGCCCAACTCTAGTAGCCAACTGCAAGCTCAGATACATGTTCACTTCATACTGCAGTATAGATATGCCATTGATCATTAGAATTTAAGTGTCATTAGCTTAGTCATTAGAAAGATTTGTTCTTGTTTGCAGCCAAGGCTGCAGAGCGTCACTGCTCTAGGTCCAGCCTTGCCCTTCGGCACATCCTCACTTTCCTCTGCCTCCCACTGCCCAGGTGGCTGCTGGCTTCCCTGATGGCTTCATGCAAAGAAACACCCCAGATTTCCTTAGATCAGAGAGAAAAACTTTCCCTGACCCCTAACCCTCCTGCCCCACGGCCGCTCCGGGAAGGATGTCCCGCACGCCCATCCCTTGGCAAGCACAGCGACGCACAATGCGGCTAATCACCCTTCGTATCCAAACTGCTGCGTAAGCCTTTTTGTCTCCCAGCTACTTCCATATTAATATATTATTTCCCCGCAACTTGTGACTACTTCCAGCTGGCTCCTGAGCAAAAGGAAACTGTTTAGATGCTTTCTTCTGTTCCTATGGCAAATAAAGCAAAGAAAGAAAAGGAGAAAGTATATTACAGAGAATTGAAAGCAGGTACCTTTTATTAGTGCTGCTGATAGTGCTGTACAGTTCATTGTTCTTGTTTAATTGGGCTACATATTGATTTGATTGTGGCAATGAAAATAGATGAATGTGCCATAATTACATTTTGAATTCAACTTTCTGAGGCGGAAGGTGCTTTTGGAAATGCCATGAAGCTCCCAGCACTACTGCAACACGGGTTGACTTAAAGTTGCGCTAATGCTGAGCAGYTATGCCCAGTGCTGCACCGGTGCAAAGCCCTCATTAAAGTAAAAAGCAGCTCTGTAATGATATTTACATGACATTCAAACTGCTCTTTGTTCTTACAATAAAATACATTCCAGATAATTCCACACTACCAACCATAGTTCCCATTATTCAATTTCGTGATTTTTCTCATGCAAGCAAAGTTTTTTTTGTAACATGTCCACTAATTATTACTTTTACAAGGAAAGGTTCAGAAGTATTTAGACTCCTAGGAGAGTGAAGACAAATGCATTATAGAAATAATGCATTTAGCCTCCAGGAGTAACCCTCAACTCACTTATAAAAGCTCTTGCCAGTCAAATCTCAGAAATACGATTTGATTCAACTCTAGGGGAGGAAAAAGAAACACTTGCCTGCCTCCAAAGTTCAAGTAAAGATGCTTGAAATGCAGCTGCCAAGATGGGAGGCGGCAGAAAATGGAGGATTTGAATCTTGGGGGAGAATAAGTAAAAAAAATATTTATACATTCTGTAGTTCAGCTCTAATTGCTTCAAAGATTATTTATTTTTCATTTTTTTGGAAAATGGCTTGCAGCTTCTTAACATATTTTTCAAAGAAGGAGCTGGAAGGCATAATAAAAAGCAAGCAGGGATATGCTTTCTGAATAGACTGAAATAATTAATGTGAGAATGCTTCCGCTTGAGCATTTTTTATGAACAAAAAATACATTATTTTTGCTTTTAAATTGGAGATAATTTGTTACACGGAAGTGGTGGTTTCTTTAATCTCGGAATAATGCTAATTACGATGGTATTTGGAACCCGAATTTTTGCAAAGCTGTCCCACTGTTTGTTGCTGCCATAACGAAGCTACCGAAAGACTTTGCAGGCTTGTGACAGTGCGGTCGGTCCGTTGTGCTCCCTCRCTCTGCCAGTCCCAGGCCTCATTACTTCCCTGATCCGACTGTGTGCAGGCTTCATCCTCCTTGTTTTACAGCCATTTTATAGCAACAAGCAGTCGGTTAGGACAATCCATGGTCTAAACATAATCTTCTTAAGGTTCCTTCATTAATACTAGCATTCCGGAGTGCTGCTGAAGCTTATGAGCACAGCTAATCCTGACGGAACAGGAATGTCTCCCCACTACATCRCAACAGAGCACATTTTCATGAGGGGAGTAGCACGTTTTTGTCTACTTATATTCTATTAAAATGCAGTGGAATTTTATTTTACTTATTTGCTGTGCTGTGTGTGCATCATACTGCTGGGAACCTAGTCACAAAAGTCCACTAGGCCATACAGGCACAAAGCAAAATCAGTCTTTGTCCTAAAATGACTATATTYTAAATACAGCTCTGGTCATGTATGTGGATGTGCTTGGACATGCTTTAGCACCCACGGATTTCAAATCCAAGTTCATCTGACTTAGGCCAGAGCCCATCTACGTGGACACGGTTGCAGGCTCCAGGTCCCACACGTTCCCTTTCCAACACCCACAACAGCACCCGGCTCTTTCAGGAGGAGCTGGCCAGGGTTTGGGGCGGCACGGCAAAAATGCCGTGGGTGTGTTTACCTTCCCAGACCCAAACGCGGACACTGTTTCTGCAGCCGCAGAGTTTCATTTGGCAGAGGAACTGGTGCTTATCCACTCAGCAAGCCCGACACTCCCTCATCTCTAATCAGGGCTGTGTACACAAACAGGAACAACACGTACGCGCGCGGCTCCTTTCTCCAGGCATCTTTCATTATTCAGCGTGTTTTCACATCGGAACAACAAATTGTTAGTGGCGTAACAAGACAGGAACACATGTTTGTGGGTGATGTGCTACCTGCAAACACCAACGCTTGCTCTATTGAGCTGCAGTTCTCCCGTTGAAGCAGGAGCTAAAACAGCAGGGAAGCTGATGGTGGCTTTCCAAATGGACAGGGGATGAGGAAGCCTGTGTTTGTCAAAGCTAGGTAATAAGAGAAATATTTTCAAGCCGTTTTGTGGAGGAAATATTCCTTCTTCCCCATGAAATATARGCACAACTTGCAAGAGAGAGCCAGGTGAGATCCCAGGTACAAATGACTTCCAGGTTCTAGAGCTGCATTACCAGCAGGTTGATAGTGCTACACACAAAGTGATCAAAGGAAAAACAGAGAACAGAGGGAACTGATTATAGTGAGATTTTTTTTCACRGTTGTACTGGACTTGGTGGAGAGCAAAACATCTGCAATGATATGTCAGGGAGAGAGGTCGAGCTTTTATTTTGAAGAATGTGAGCTAGGTCGGGAATAGGAAGATAGATAGATCTGTGAATCATCAACACAGAGGCAGTAGTTAAATTTGTGCTTTCAGATGAAAGTGGATAAGGACAAGCCTCTAAAAGAAATAGATTTTAGATGGATGAAGCAGCAGAAAACATAAGACCAAGGGGCAAGTTTAAAGAGGGATATGGATGAAGTGTATTCACAGTTCAAACCAAAAATAACCCATGGGGGTCTCAGGAGGTCACCTGGTGCATCCCTCTGCCCTAAGGCAGGATCAATTATACTCATGTCTTTCCTTTCAGGAGTCTGTCTGCCCTGGCTGGAAGGCCTCCAACGATGGAGATCCCCCAACCTCCGCAGGCAGTCTACCTTACTACTTTATTATCCTGATTGTTATGAAAGTTTCCTGATGTCTAAATGGAATTCTTTGCTGTAATTTAAGCCCATTATGTCATGTCCTTTCTGTTTTGCACAGATTGTTTCTGTCTTCTTTGCTGTAGTTTCTTCTGCAATTACTTTCATGTCCTCTCTCAAGTACTTATTATTTRAGCTAAACAACCCAGCTTGCCCAATCTGTCCTGCTAGGTCGGACTTTCTAGACCTCCTAACGCTCACCCTGCTCCCCAGCTGAGCCCCAGCGTTTTTGAACTATGCCATTTAAACAGCAGAGAGGGCTCCAGCTGGGGCTGGTGGCAGTGCTGAGGCATCACTTCCTACGCTTTACAGGAGATATCTCTGTTCAAATGCTGCAACTTGGCAACCACCTCTCCTACAGCAGGGAGCCACCACTGCCTCCCTGACAGTTTGTGATCAACCACGGTCACATACCTCGTCAGTTTTTCCTCTCCGTGTTTTTGGCTRGCTTGTTATGCCTATGTATCTTCACTCTACACCTTCAAGACTTTCATTTCTATGCCCAACTACATCATAGGCAGGAGCTAGCTCAGAAAGAGCATTTTTTTTTGTGGAGGCTACAGTGTGTGTCTGTCTTCTATACTTCTTGCACATTGATTTCTGGTATTTCTCCTTTGGAGAAAACTACAAAGAGCTATCATTCTAAATGCATTTCTTTTTCCACCAGGCTTTAATGTCTACTGTATCTGAGCGCTGGAGAAGTTTAAAATTTCTGTAATTTACAGATTGCTGGATTCTATGGAATATTCAAAAAGATATTTTCCATTTTTCTCTGTAAATTTCTTTTTTGAATTCAGAGGCTCCTCTAATTTATATTTAAAAAAATAGTGTGATACATTTATTTACAGAACTAAGCCTCAGTGCTTGGAAAAGATTGTTCATGAAGAAAAATGAATATTCATGCTCTTTTATGTAAAACCCTGTTTCACAAAACATCGACAGAAAAATATAGATTTCTGGTTTATATAATAGCCCAGAATGTCTTTGTATCGTTCAGAAACTGCTTGCCCCATCAGATGCTCAGAACAGCAGCTTATTCTATTTGAGCCAAATAGCCCCCTTTTTTAGTTTCTTTTTTATCTCGCTATTAGTTCTGGAAGTCTACTTCTGTTGGCAACTCTTACTGCTGTGTGATAATTTATCTAGCTACCAGCGTCCCAGCATGCCTGGTATGGTATAGCAGCACAATCATTAGTTTCTATTCCAAAGTGGCAGGATATGACAGGGATTCTACGATCTCGGATGATTCTGGTGTCAACTAACTGTGACACTCCATCAAACCCTGCATCCTTAATGTCAYGGAGAGTTACATCCTTTCATGGCCGATAAAGCATGGGCATTCTGACAACCCCTGGTTTAACTGTCCTCATTGGCCTCGCTAGGCTCATGTCACTTCATTGTTTTAAAACTTAAATTGTCTCATATTGAAAATGGGGATTCAATTTGAGATTTTATTGTTAACCTTTAAGGGCCTTGGAGCTCTAAGTGTACTCTATCTGGAAGAGGTAAGTGAAGTTTATGCTCCAATTCTTAATCTACCTTCCGTTACAGATTTCTGCACACATACCCCATGGCTTCCTGATAGCTGTCTAAAAACTTTTCAGTTTTTTTTTTTTTGACCAAAAAAAAAAAAAAAAAAATGAATGCAGATCTTTAGCTGTATCCAGGGATGTTTTTAAAGACAGGCTCATTTTTTTTGTTCCATTTGTTTGATTCTTGGCACTTGGTTCACTTTAAAACTTCACCTTGAACCTGGGTAGAATTGTTCTATTTTCCCAGCCCCCTCTTTGAGGAAATACTGTCAAAAAACAAAAATTCAAAGAAGTTTCGAAAGGGCAAACGCTAACTTTTACACTGACAATACATTAAATTTTAGTTTGTAACAGAATTCTTTTTTTGTTCTTCAAGTGGTCATTTTTCTTTCATTATAACCAGTCATTATCACTGAGAGCATGTTCTTTGTGAAATAATATCCAAGTAGTCAAAAACTCAGTTTTCTGTTAGGAAATATTTCAAGGAAAAACTTTTTACACGCCCTACTTAGCACCACGTCTTCCTATTTAAGCACCTCCACAAGTGGCCAAAGTTTCAAAAGAGATGCTCTTCCACTTAGGCACCTGAAGGAAGCGTTTGAATTCTGAGCAGCTTTTGAAACATCAGGCCACCTTGTTTGAGGTGTGCAAGTGAAAGATGTGCCCTTTTCAACATCCCAGCTCCAATGACAGGTCCTTAAGAACTTTTGAAAAACTCCCCTTAAGAAGGAGAAGGTTAGATCAAGGTGTGAATATTCCAGACATAAATACAGATCTATGTCTGAGATCCATCTCTATTGCAGGTGTTTATACGCTATTCGATTTTGCTTTATCTTGGTCTGAGCGTTTTCACTGCAAGTGTTCTGTTCATCTGTATTTGAATGGATTATAAATAAGCCCTCCTCACAATGTCATGAAAACTATTGCTGTTAAGAAAGACGTTGTTTTTGTTACAAAGAAACACACCTAATTTCTGTTTGTGCAGTCGAGATTTCTTGAGGCCAGGGCTGACATCCAGCATGCCATTAGGTATGGAAAGAAGTCCATTGTACTGCGAACTGGCAGAGAGACTGCAAAAACTAGGCTTCAAGAGAGGTGGCTCCAAGCCAATGCCACTGTCAGCTCTCAGATCTGCTCCCCYGTTCTTTCCCTAGAACAAGTAACCTTTTGCCCTTCCATTTTCTAAGGCTGAAGTAACTTACTTCTTAATTAGGCTTATTTTTTTTCCCCTGCTGGAAAATGTATTAACAAAGTTTATTCTCAAAGCATAAAAGTGCTTCCTCTTTATCTGGCAAAATGTTRCTGTGTAGAACCACCAAGAGGTTCACAGACCCTGAAGTCAAGATCCTGTAGAGTATTTGCAATAGGAGCTCTGTGATAACCATGAAATCTGGGGCCATGATACTATTCTTTAATTTAGACCAAAGAGCACTCTTCTTGCTTTGTATCACCCCTTTCAGTCTTAACCCTACCATGTGGGCCCACAAAACTTCACTATTTTTCCTGAAAATGTTCAAGACTGGCCTTTTCACTATGAACTGACCTGTTGCTGAGAATGTAAATTGGATGCTCTTCATGGGATGCTAAGAAAACACTAAACTTCTAAAGGTCTCCTTCCATTTCCACAAGGCTCTGCAGGCAAGTCAACAAAACCTCATTGTCAATAACATCAAGGACTGTTGACAGATCTAATAAAATCAACATAGATTTATTTTCTGTGGCCATTGCCAAGTAGAGATCAGCAAGAGATAACTACCCTTATATTAAATACACATCTAAAGCCAACACAGTAGGGATGAAGGATGCTTGTGAAAGACATAAACAGCCTTCTTCTGCTTGCATCATCCCAGAGACACTATAGAGATTAAATGTTCCTGTCAATATAAGGGCTCAAATCATCCGCCGTGAACAAACTCATGAATTTCAAAGCACTGGCCATAGCGTCAACAAAACAGATTTTATCATCAGAGTGCTCTGCTGACTCGCTCTGCTGTAAACTCTTGTCACACCAATCATGATGAAGGCAGGAGCATCAAACAGAAATGCAGCAAGGACACATGTGAAACTGGTAGCGAGATTTTCCCATACGTCCTGAGACGAAGGCAAAGCAGCTGGTTCTGTGCTGCGCATCAGGACAATCTGATAAAACACTTTGCTAAAATCCCTTCTGGAAAGCTAAGACCATCTGCTCCAGTAACAATACACAAGGAAAAACAACAGCAAACCCCAAACAAACAAACAAACAATCCCTCCCATATCACGGTGCATTAAGTGAGGAGCTTAACAGAGTATAAGTGGATATAGTTAGTCTGATTAGCAGAACAGTCTCCCCATTAGCATACTCAAAATTTATATATAGCGATATATAATTATATCCAGATGGACACAATACCGGACACAAAGTTAAACTGATTTTCCTGTCATTCCTAGGTGCCGTATTTAATAATCACATTATGTTGGCCACTTTCCAAACTTCATACATCTTTCTGCACTAATAAGCTACTCCAAGTGAAGAAGATAAGTCTGGTGATGAAAAGGAAGAGTACTAACATGTCCTCTTTGATTCTGAGTAGATCAGTTAGGACAGAATTAAGCTGACTCATTTGGATTGCAAACATAAGGGTGGAGATGATTCTAGTAAGAGCTGAAAGACTTTTTTTTTACATATAGAGTTCTCCTTTGAGAGCGGCAAAGAATCTGCTAGCAATACCCTTGTCAACTAAACCATTAGTAAACATTAGGGCCAATGAGCAATGAATTTTAAATTATTTCACCTATAGGGCAAACAATGCACTCATGTATTTTTTGACAGGAGACAAGGCAAGCCCCATAGTTTGCAGCTTGGCTACTACAAAACTCTGCCTGAGCATGGGAACAACAGCGAGCTCCGTGGCCTGAGGCTACAATCCTCAGCTGGCATAGAAAAATCTCCAGAGCATCTCTGGATCAAATCACTAAGCACTCTGTGGCACTCTGCATGCTGCCTCATTGGTATTATTTCAATACCAAAAATTCTGGTGATTGCTTTTTTCCATGGCTCTTGGCAAAAGACATATTCAAAGAGTCAGTATGAAAGGGCATATAAAGCAATGAATTTTTTTTTTCCCTCTAAAGGATGGATTCTATTTAAAATTGCAAATAATGGAATCCAAATACTGCAAACCCATGTGGGTTTGCAATTTTTAAATGTAAAGATGCAAATGTAAAAAACGTAGRTTGTCACTTCCCCAACAAACTCAGATTCTCCTCTCAAAACTGGTCACTCGGATGCAATACAGGGATGGAAACACAAATGTCTGGCTCAGTACCCTGCCCCTCAGACATTACAYATTCTGCTGTCTATATGGTCTATTTTGGGCCTGATCCTATATGTTCTTTTAGAGAAGCACCCAGATCTAGTCATGGAGCAGTTCTGCATGGTGGCATGGCAGGGAGTCCTTTCTGAGCCTCCCAAACCTTTGAGCACCATCCAAGTGGTAAAATAGTTACATACAGAACAATGCTAATACATTAGCCTTGTTATGCAAGTTGTTCAACAATATTTTGGTGTAGCTGTGACTTGAAAGCTGCAGTTTTTCTGGTAGCCATGAAGGGACTAGAAATGCACTTAGTTTTCATGGTGATTATTTTTTATCTGGAAAACGATTGCAAAGACAAACAGCAAAATACAACAATTAATAGCTATCTCTACAGGGTAAAAAGCGTTTTAAATACAGAAAGAGTCCATGTTAGATGTGATTCCCCTTCACTTTCCACTTCTATAACTACCAACAGGACTGGGAAAGCTCCATTCCCTGCATCAGAAAAGATCCTGGTACTGCAAAAAGGTAGTAAGGAACTAGCTGGGAAAATCCTCTTTCCTCATAGAAAATAAGGTGCAATGGTGTCAAATAGTATTTTGTAAGATCAGTTTGCTTTTTAGGATTTTTTTACTGCTTCATCTTCCAGAAAAGCACTGCACAGAAGTACTGTGTTCGTTTAAGATGCCAGGCTAATTTCCTTGACCTATGGCTCTTGTAGAAAGCAGACTAGCATGCTGCTGTTGTCCCGCAGTCAACGATGTACCTACAATGTGGTCAAAGAGGACTTCAGCTTCCAGGAAGCTTAACCCCTCGATGAGGGTAAATTGATCACTTAACATTAGAAAAAGAAAAAGTAATTTTGCATGTGACCTGCTCACCTTCATATGACGGCATGACATCTTAAAATCATAGTAAGTATTAGAAAAATTATGTTTTAAATATGGGCCTTTGTATCTTTTACCACATTCTCTCCTGCAGTGGTTATTACCTAATAATTTTTGACACTAGTGATTAAATATAAAAGTTTTACATTTTATGATTCTATTTCAAATACACAATTGCTGGCATATATATCAAGGCAAAATTTAAGCCCTTCTTAAAGAGTCTGTAATTATATTTATGCATTAAAGTGTCATCTGTTTAAAATGAATGATTTCAAACAATATTTTTATATAATTGTTTTAAAAATCAAACTATTAATCAGATTTTATTGTCAATCTCAACTAATGGCTTGGATTTCACTATTCCAGAGCACTCGGACCTTTCTCTAATTTGAGAAATCACAATGAAAGCCATTTAACCAACCAATTAAACAACAACCACAACTAAACTCAGTGAACCAACTCAGCAAACAAGAAGTCCTCTGTGGCAGCACCTATACAATAGCTTCAGTAAAATCCATCACAAAGACAGCACTTCATTAAACACAGATCTCTGCAACACTCCAAATATAGGAGGAAAAATGAAACCTTTCCTGAGGAGCTCAGGAGTAGGAAACTTTAAAATTTTTATTTCAACAATGATTTATTTTTCTGGCCTCTGCTTCCTACAAGTTTTTTATACATTTGCTTAGGAGGCCAGACTTGCCAGTCAATAATATATATCCAAAACCYTCTTCACAATTTTGTTCCCTAGAAGGGTTTTGCTGCTGCCCGATAGTAATGTCATGGAGCAAAATTTGGTCCTTGATGCTGCTGTTGCTTCAGATGCCAGTGAGTATACAAATTACATCTAAAGTCACATATATTTTTAATCTTTGTTTCTTAGATGATGMGCCCACATTGCACAATAAACTTCAGGCCAACAGCAAATCCCAAGGAATTTTGGACACGGCAGCCAGTGAGGAGGCCTGGCTGGAAGACCACAAGGAGAATGATTTAAAAGAGAGGTAGTTACTTTATAAGTTTTTAAGCTGTGTGCCAAAGGAAAAATAAGTCTTCTGTACATCTGCCTACATTTTTTAAAGATCAGATTTCAGGCCCTGAGTGATAAAACAAAATGAAACAAAACCAAAAAATATCCCCAAAAAAAGAACAGATGAGTGAATTTGCATGGGAGATGATTTATTCTTTAGTTTCCCCATAGGAAAAATATAAGGCAATATGGCAATTTAACAGGTACATTTCTGCAAGCGACACATCTAGCTGAGAGAGAGGCTTCCGGATCTGTGACTGCAGCTTTTAATTCTGCTTTGGCAAATTCATGCAAAGGAAGAGATGAGGAACGGACAGTCACCGAAAGCCTGAATCTCCCTGCGATCTCTTTGCCTGAGTGTCCCTGCTGGAGGCTCTCTGCAAAGTGCATGGGAATTATTGCAGCTGCTGGTGCTGCACKCCAGGTAGCCTGGCTGCTGCTTATGGAAAGCAGTTGTTTTTGTGGGTGCACAAGCCCAAGGACATGGGAAGCAAGAGCCACCTGATTAGCGCCCACATCTGTCTTGACTCTTCTATGAATAATCTTCATTTGGACAAAAAAATAAAAGAATGTCTATTGTGGACTGTATTAATGTATCTACATCCCTCGCTAGCCACTTGGTGCARATTCGTTTTTTGCTTTGCTAAAACTCCCTATAAATAATTGCTATAACTAGAATTAAGACAATTATCAGATATGGTTTCTGCATGGCAGATATGGATCCTGTTCTTGGAAAGACCCTCACCAGTTGGAAGGGATCTTTGCATTGGGTCAYCCATAGGCTCACAGTGAAGTCAAGACTTGGAATCCCATTATTAGCTTTGGACTGAAAATTCTCTTCAAAAATATATGGTGAGTATTAGTTACAATGCGACATTTCTCCTGGTTCGAGATTATTTCCACCCAAAATTATAAATCAGCCCGTGTTTGCTCATGGTTGGCCTAAAAACACTTGAAACTGAGCCCAGATTTGCCAAGGGGTTCACAAACCTTGGCAAACCTGACTTAGAGCTCTGGGTTTGTAACAAAAGCTCAAACAAAGCAAGTTTCACCTTGTTGCAGGTTTTAATAAGGAAACCTTAGCACAGTTCTAGGAATAACATTCTGCATGTTTGGAGGTTAACAGAAAGTTATTAAAATAACAGAATTGGAACTCATAGCGCAAATTAATCTGCTTGGGATTGAAAAACTTTTGGATGAAAATAAAGCCTGCTGTAAATAAAGCATTTCACAGGCTTTAAACTTGACACTGAGGATGACACTCCAGGTCAGATCACAAGACTTCAACAGAAGGCTGCAGTGGCCCCCAGATATTCAAGAGGGAAAAAAAATTACAAAGGGATTTTAAATGTATAGATCTGGCACACAGAAAAGATTGATTATCTCTATGACTTTGGCTCAGACACTAAAAGTATAGCCCCAGGTAAAACAGAACACACCTTCATGTTACACTTGATGCTGTTTGATACAGAGGAACTGCAGTCAATGGAAGGGATAGGTAAGGGAAGGAATAAATACAGTTTCTGATTGCTGGTGAGTTCTTTAGCCTTTTACAGTTACAACTCAATGCTACTAAAATTAAAAATAGCGTAAGGATGAAAGTAGTGATAAAGAAAATATGGCCAGGTATTCTTACACTACCAATTGTGGAATCAAATTATATAGACAGATAATATTTTCAGTACCTATTGATTCATCGGGCTGGTAATTTTTCTAGCATTGAACTGCATCTCCTGTTTACACATAAAAAAATGGAATATGCCAGGAAAGCAGATTCTTGAATAGTCATCTGAAGAGAGAATTGTTCCCCTGCCTATTCTGAAGCCGGGTTTGCCTCGTATCTGATGAGGAGCGTGGTCTTTTTTTGTCCCAGCAGTCATGGTAAAGCATTTGGTGCACGCTGCAAAACGTCATTGCTTACCAAAGGTGCAGACAGTTGGCTTTCCTAGGCGATTTCCTGACTTTTAAGACTGCATTCTTCTAGCCAACCTTGCTGTAGTTTAAACTGCATTGTATGAGTTTCCCTTTCCTTTTTGGAATAGTATAATTTGCTTCATAAATTACATATGGTGGAAGCCTGTTGAATGAATAACCTTGTTGCACAGAAAATTAATTCTTTTGACAGGTTTATTCCTGTAACAGATATTTGGTGGAGGATTTTACTGCATTATTGTATATATTGTGGTTTGCTGCACAGAAAATGTTTCATAGTATTTCAGCAGATTTATTCCTTTAACAGAAATAACTATTCCTGTCCGTTTACCATTTGTTACCTAAGAAGTAAATTTCTTAGTTACAAAATCTTAAAAGCTCACTTGTTTTGCTCGTGTTTCATTTGAGTAAGGAGAAAATGCATTTTTCCTTCAATCAGCATTCATTTAAATGCATGGTAATATATACAGTTGTAATGAACCATATTTTGTTTGATTATGTTAATCTGTAACAGTGTTAATTTCCTCATATATATGTTTATGTGATTTTTTCTTTTAAATTAACATTTTACCATGGCTTACTAGAATGTCTTGGATTATTTAAGGCTCCATACACTATCTTGGCATGAGAATTACACAGCACAGATAGCACGCTGACAGAAAAGGAAGTCAGATTGAATGCCACATGACCTGATTTAAGAGAGGCTAATTATGTAATTAAGATATTGAAACAAGAGCCAGCATATCTGAGTGCTGCTCCTAGTTCCACCAAGAACCTCCATCGGGACATTTAGCATTTAGCTTTCCTGTGCAGTACTTTTTCCTGTTGGGAATGTGGGTGCTGACATTGGAAGTGTGTGCAGAATAAAAGATGTTTGGGTGCACTGCCCTCTGCAAAGGCTGTTTCAGATGTGCAAAACATAAACAAAATATCTCCAGTATTTTGCATTGCTTTCCATATTATGTGTAAGTAATACTCAGGGTAGCCCTCAGGTACAACTGAAAAGGAAAAAAGGATATYGCTTATTGCTTATTACATTTAGGGAAGAATGAGTTGACTCTTTTTCATTGATTTTTTTTTTTCATTTTTTGAATGCTTAATCTAGAGAATTAAAGTTGTGCTGCTTTGAGATTTAGGATGGATGTATATTCAGAAAACTATATATTCTGAGCTCCTCAGTGGTGTGTATCGTACCTTACCCTGGAACCTGAGAAATAGGAAGATAATAGACATGACAGGAGTTTACGACTGAGTTCTCACAAGATATCAAGACAAGAGACATTTTTGTTACATCGGTACAAATGTCTACATGGCCCGAAAAACACATCTAAATAAATGTTTCTAGACCACTGGTGCCCAACTGAGGAAAAAAAAAAAAAAAAAAAAAAAAAAGAAGAAAAAACAGCAAGTCCTTGTAATTTCCTCATTTATGTGTGTATTCTTGACATATCAGAACCTGCTAGCCCAAGCCAGTAGCCGTCTCCTAAACAAACTGATGCCAGCACAGAATTCCTAGAGACTGGGAAACTGCAACATTGGATTTACAGAGCTGAAAGCAATCGTCAGAGCTATCCAAAACTGGTCCATAACTCCCTCCTCAAAGCTGAGCAAAGCATATTATTAAAAAACTGCCACAAAAATAAGTATTTCATGAAAGGTGCCTGATTAACATTCRCATACTTCTTACAGAACAGGAAAAGTGCCATGTCCCGTTGAAGGACAGTGGTATACGTAAAAGACCAAAATTGATCACAAAAGTAGTGATCAATTCAATCAAAAAAAAWTTTCTGCAAAATAAAATACTTTATATTTCTCCTTTCTATTATTTTATTCTAAAATACTTAGCATTGTATTATTTTTATGGTCCCGATGTGACAAAATTGCAAGATAACTTGTGAGCTTAAAACCAGACACACATCAGGATGACATGAATATAATAGCACAATGACGCGGCCTGTTAGAGAACACAGCATAAACATCTCCAACCAGGAATCTCCAACTGAGTGCACTTCCATGCTGGAATATTTTGGAAGGTCTGTTCAGTCAATTCYTGAACCATTAAACGATATGTGCAGCTTTCATCTGAATTGCACATCTCTCAAGACGGTGGTGTCAGTGCTTAGCCAAAATGAATGAAGAAATAGAAGATTTTGTGGGTCACAGAGACACTTTGGAGGTGAGTGGGTGAGAATGGGTAAGCCACAGTGAGCCCCGCGGATGAGTTCCCTACTGCCCTGCTAATTTAGCAAGATACAGATTCATATGTATCAGAAACGTGACTTCTCCTGTTTTGATAGCAGAGCTCTTGAGCAGTACTCATAGCAATCTAGAAATAGACTCGGTGCTGCTGATCAAACTTGGAGAAAGTAATTTCAGAGTAGGGATTTGTAAAGTGATAATTACCTATAAATAGGGTAAAGAGAATAGTCTTCTAATTAGTAAATTCTGGTTATATCAAGACAGCTTGGCAAATCCTTCAAATAGGTACATCTTATAAACCAGAGAACTTACAGGAGAGAAATGCCACACTAACACACTTCTTAACGACTTTTGATGGTTGTATTTCATTAAAAAAAAAAGCAAACAAAAAGACTCTTTTTTTTTTTTTTTTTGTATACCAGAGTATTTAAGTGTAAACCTCAGCAGACGCTGAGCAGAAGGATGGATGCTGAGCATGGATGACTGAACCAAGGCCAAAAGAGAGGATGACAGAATCCAGCCTTGAAGGACCTCGTAGCTCTAGCTTTGACCCTGAAACTGCTTGCATTCATATTTACCTTTGCCCACTGTCCTACCAAAGTGATCTACTCTGGAGAAAGAGCTGAAACAGCGATGGACATTTTAGCTTAAAAATGGAGTTCCCCAAAATGCCCAGCATCACAAAGCTGTGGGGATTCTTGATGTTGAAATGCTGATTTCAGAACAGGATCAGGGGGAGAAAGATGGACTAGTAGTATCCAATATAATTATTCAGAATCAGATGTACTTAAACCCCCGGTACACGACYGAAATCTACAACTTATACCAAAAATACTGTTTTAGTCCTCTGCAATGCCCTCCTCACCCTCTGCTTTTATCTAGTTTCTCCTTATCAACAAGACCACATGGGCTGAATTTCCTTGAGAAGAATGATCCACAAGCGGCCACCAACTACTCCTTGCTTTGCAATTTCTGGGGAATACCCCGTTCAATTGTTATTTTTAATTGTAGCCTAGAGAARATCAATTCCAAAGCTCTCCAAGAGAGAGGCCAAATACATATATGGAAAACACATGAATATATAATTTTAACAGCTGAAACTATATATATTTGGCAAGCCTTACCTAATGGTTGCGCCGAATCCCCTTGGCAGGCTTACACCTMTGTTATTTTAACTGCTCCACTATTTTGTTTTATATGTATGTAGGAAGAGTAATATTTTATCCAAGCTCCAAGGTAGCCTTTCCATTCATGATAGGCCCAAAAGAGAGCTTTGAAATGGAAAAGGACAAAAATAACCTGTTTTCTACAAAGCAGCCAAGTGTCTGCTCAGAGACAACTGCTTGAATTTGTAGCCCTGCAAAATCAAATGAATTCCCAATCAGCAAGTCACCCTGGTCTGGAATTTGGAGTGGGGGATTATATTTCTCTAACAGACTCACTSGATTTCACAGTCAAGATATTTTTTTTCTTTGTAGAGACCGATCCAAAACTCATAATGTCAGGAAAATACCAAGATCTAATTCCAAAAGATTTGGAAAGGACTATTTTGCAGTCACAGTGACACTTTGGCACGGGTGCAGGTGTGTGTGAGCAAACTCCCTGAGCTGGACTTTGTTCTGTCTGGGTTTGCATCCAGCCATATCCCTGCACAAGCACTTGAGAGCCCAAAATCTGTGGAGGTGACACCCAGGATTAAGGAGATTTTAGTCATTATATCAAATTAAGGAGTTCTCTATTTTGACTAAGATGCTGCAAGAAAACAAGCTGCCAGTAACCCTCTCTGAAGCAGATGGTTCCCACTACTTGCAGTGCTCCTTCTTGCAGACATCAGTGATCCTGAAATAACGAGAGCTACATAACTGCAAAGGGAAGAAGGGAAGTAAAACTTAGCTATTTGGAATCCTCCAGCCAGTGTGAGTCCAATTTGAAAGGAATAAAAAAAAAGAGAAAAAGGATATTGGGGAAGGATGTCAATGTATAGGCCACCTGCAGGTCTCTGAATAACTGTAGCGCTAGGTAGGAAAGAATGTATTGTACAAATTGTCCAATAAAATAAATTACTTATAAGGCTTCTCAAAGCATGCTAGAAAGTTACGGAATTATGATCAATAACAGGCTGTGAATAAGGTGCATATTTTAATAGTTTGGATAAATAATGGAGGRCACAATTTGCCAAGAGTTGTGGAAGGTTACCATCCACATGACATTTTTGAAATTAAGATCTCGTGGCTTTCTAAAAGCATGCTTTCTTTGGGCCACAAGTCACTAAGATCAGTGCAGGAATCACTAAATGAAAAGCTAGAGATTTTGCTCTGCAGGATGTCAAATTAGATTATCCMTCCTTTAAAGCTATAAATATATGAATTATTACACTTGTTTTACAAATGGGAAAACTGAGGCCTCGACAATAACAAAGGGCTTTATAAATGCGAATGACTCAATAACATTCTGCTATTGTTTATTATCCATATTCCTTTTTTTAAATGACAGAACTGAAGCACACAGAAATGAAATAACTATCTAAAGTCACACTGGTCTCCTTTAACCTGGCAAATGGGTAAGCAGGCATGCCATTTTGACATACTAATATATGTGTTAAGGTATTAATTTCCCATACATCTTGACTATATGATTCATTGGGGAACAGYAGCTGTTGAAAACAGCAACAATCATGTTTTTCTTACTTTCAATTTTTTTTTTCTTGTGTGACTTTTATTTAACCGGAGAAAGTTCTTCTTTTGTCTAAGCCTGATGGGCAAAAGAATACGAAATGGAGTAATTTGAGTGGCAGAAAAACAAGAATTTGGGTTGGAATACATAGTGATCATGGCATTCATATATGCTAGACTATAGGATATTAGTGATAAATTCCTCTCAATCCATTCAGCAYGGATTACTTTTGCTGAAATATTAATCATGGTGTTTCAAGGTATTTAGGAGGGCAAAGAAGCAATGTCTTTCCTTTATGGCTACACTACAGCGATCAGTGCCTCTGCAGGTGTGTAATTTAAAAAGGTGTTAGGAAAAGACAAGCATAAACAGGAAGGATACKGGGTGTACACGAAGGTTACTGCAGGTTAGTGCAGGGGTTGCAGCTGAATGACTGCCAGGCTACGTAATCCAGTATCAGGTAATGCTCGAGTTTATTTGCCTTGATTTTAACTCCCTGCTTAGAGCCAGGACACAATGATTAGAGATTAACAGGGCGATACCAGAAAGAAAAAATAAAATGATGTGCACGAAGAGATATCTTACAGAACTGAGACAGTCCAGATCCTGGGTGCTGTAAATCACTGCAGCACCACATATATTCAGAGAAGTCCCATGCATGACCATGCAGCCCAGGACAGTGGTATTGTTAAACACAGCAGCCCCAGCAGAACCAAACTCGCCTTRCACAGTGTGAACAGCTTGTTCAGGCTGGCCCGGAAATAATTAAAACAAGAAAGTTTGCTTAACTATATTGACCCCTGCCAGAAACCAAAGGCTTCATTCCTCTCTTTGTGCATCTGCTACTACCAACAGTCAGGGGTACACCGAAAAAGAAAAGCAACTGACTTATAAACATTATTTTCCTTGTTCTTGATCTAGGTCATCAAGTAGATTAATATGTAGTTGCAAGCTGTTCATTCATTGTGGAGGAGCATGTACATAGCAGGAAATATCTCCCATGGCACTGATAAACTCTCAGAGGCTATAGGCCAAGGTGTTTATGCTCCAGTGGAGACATTTGTGCCAAGTACCTGCTCCCAGTGATATAGTTATAAGCATTAAACATGAAATGTAACTTTAAAAATCTATTACGGTCTATAGCTTTTATTATTTCCAAGACGGACAACTGTGTTGGTTATTATCAATATGTTGTGAAAGGAGCTTTGACGCCTGGGATTTGAAGCAGGGGGATGGGGAAGAGGCGTGCAGGGGCATTTAGACCAAATGCTAACACTGGTAAAAATGTTCTAAAGAAATATTTCTTTTTTCCAGTCCCATTCAGAATGTGCCCGGCAAGAACGCTGAGATAACCTTTAACAGTTAAAATCTAAACACTTCCTTCCCAGGATCCTTCTTTTTAGCTAGGACGACAACATTCCCAATCTCTCTGCTTCAAGGCTCTTCCCTCCCTATCCCTCTCCTCATCCATTCGTCTTTTGTCCATCTCCATCTCCTACAGTCAGCAGCACTTACTGATTTACCCCAAACATCACCCTGCTGGGGGCTACCACCAAATTTTGCCTTTCTTCCTTTTTGCTCTGCACTCCTAGCTTTGCCATCCCCCCCAAGAACAAGTTTTGTCCTCATTTCATCATCAGGTTCTGCCTGAAACACGAAGTGCTCTGTGGGTTCCTGTCTTCACTGCCAAGCTCAGCTCTCTGAGGGAACGGACTGGGGAACAAGCAGTTATAAGGATTTCCTCAGAATCCACGAAGATAAATAAATCATGCACAAAAACAAAAGATTGCAAGTGCAAATCACCTTAAAAAATAATCCAACATATTGAGACACTGGAAGTCTCTCTAAAGGAATCACCTTGAAGGGTAAGGACACACACACACACGTGTCCAGCAAAGAGTTACTGACTTGACACTATAAAAACTTTGAATGTCAACAGCAGTGGGAGTTTCAGGCTGTTTACCAGCAAAATTGTTATTACGCCCATTGTCATGTAGTATTACACCACTTAAAATGTAGTTAGCTCTTTGATGTGAATTCTGGCACAGCAGTACCCACATATGGCAAGGAAGAACTTGGCCTTCAACGTTTTGGAGATGCAGCRCTGAACCAAGCCTAAGAAGGTTGTGAATTCATGTCCTGAATGATTAGTTTCAGGGCTTTACAGGAAGAACTGCAGGCTGCTCGCCCTACAAAAGAAAATAGGCAGCTCCAAAACTGCACATTTGGATTAGAAAAACATTCCTGCACACGGCCCTGTGATTGTCCRGTAGTTTTAAGTAAAGTAAATACATGCTGCTAAATCCACTAGCATATCTTCATTAGGAACAATGGTAAAAAATAGATGCAGTCAAGAAAACATTTGTTTTTCATATAGACCCAGTCAAGTGACATACTTGTGGCCATACAGAAGATTCCTCTGCTAGCTGACATCATATAATTTTCTTCTCCCACTCTTAAATTCAGCATATTTTTCATTTTTAAAATGAAATTTCTGATCCGTTTCCTGTACCAAACTACATAGMAGGAAAAAAATTAGCATTTACATGGTCTAAGGTGAACCAAATAAGTCAAACCTAAGAAAACCACACACACACACACAAAGATCAAAAATACTACATTCAGGAATAAGGTAAAAGAGAAAGAATTCAGAATTCAGCAAAATTATTTTCTTGCCTTGTTGTGACATTATGAGGAAAATTAAAAAAAAAAAGAGAATGCAAGTTTTGATTAAAAAATCTGTCAGTCACCATGTAATTTAATACAGAGTGACATATACTGCTAAAAGGTACATTTTAACATTAAAGACCAAAACTCCAATGATTAATATTTCAGTGATGACAGAATGGGAGTGTCTTATTTTAATCCACTGTTTATCTCAACAGGGTAATTTATAGATCACTCGACATGTTTTAATAGCAGGCATAAAAAGGTATCCTCTAATATCCACTTGCTTGCAAGCACTGACATTTGGAGTTACGTGTTCAGAAAATATCAGCAACTGCATTTGTTGGACATATATACAAATAACTAGTCATCCTACACACAGTTTATAAAAAGTGATCTATTAATAACAAAACAGCTCTGGAGACATATGGTCTCTTAATATTCAGGTGGAATATCAAGTGTTTAAGTTAAAATAAGGGCAGGAGCACAAAGAGTGGTCAACACATTGATTTGGCTGCCAAATATAGTTTTTACCGTCATAAATCTCCGGCTGACAACTGCACAAAGGCTGCTTTACCTAAACACTGCCAAGGAAGGGTGTTTGCTCATGGATTGGCTGATAGTCACTATGACAACTGATGCCACAATTAGACAAGTACAATCCCACTTTCAAACAGGCGCACAGTTCATTAATTCAGCAGGACTTTTGTTGACAATATGTTATGAGGGAAATATTTAATACAATTCTGAGGCTGATGCATTCGCCCGTTATCTATAGTAAAATAAATTACAAGAACTGATGAAAACAACTGTTTAATTAGGCAAAAGTGAGCCTAAAGCTACCCTGGGCGTTTTGGTTTAATAAACACACAGGTGCACCAGACGCCTTTGAGTCTGAATAGGGGATTTTAAGAACATGCTAAGAAAGATGATACAGAGGAGGGGAAGGGCGGAGAGAATACATATTTTCTAAAAGTAAGCAAACAAACTGTGGCCTCTGATCTCCAGCTGTGAGGAGGTAACTGTGAGTACCTTTTTCCATGCAGGAGAGAAGGTCTCAGGAGGACTGATCTAGCTGTTTTAAGCAGCCAGGGATGAGTAAGGATAAATGGTGACAACTAATGACACATTCCCACCCGAGGAGCAAAGGGACTTTCCTTTCCTTATTCGATGACACTGAGAAGAGGCAAGCAAGAGCCTTGCAGAACAAGGAAAGGCCTTGTATTAAGCTAAAAAATAAAGGCTTTAAAAGAGTCAAGGCAAGTAAGGGAAAAGTTGGAGAACACTGATGCCGATCCTTGCATTAATGATGGTGATAGCTCCAAGAACCCTTGCTACAGAAGGTTCATCATGAGAGGTCTGCTTTGCATAACCCATAAAATGCGTAAATTAATTCCTACGGGAAGGGAGACCCCAAGACAGGAGGTCAAGGGACCACAGCTGGTGGCCAGCAGGAAATGGGCCCTGTAATGGTCTTGTGGCTCCCTTCAGGCCATCCCAGCCTGCGGAGGAACCAGCATTGAGGACTCCTGTTGAGGGGTCTGCAAGGTGTGGGGCTCACTGAGGCTCAGCCGCACAGGGAGGCAACAGGAAAAAGCAGCTCGGAGACAATGGGAAGAGCTCGGTAGCTGGGGCTGAGGAAGGCTCAGGAGGCGGATGCCAAGGCCATTCTGCACAGGGCATCAACGCCCTTATTCCTGCCGTTACTGAAAGGAGAAACAGCTGCGAGGCAGTTGGCTAGAGGAGAATTATTCCTCTGGCTTTAATTAATTATTTCTCCAATAAACACTGACTGCTGCTTACCATCTCCTGACACCAACATACGCAAAGCGGGAGAAAGTTATGTTATACTCCGCTGTAGCCATAAATAGGCAGATGAGCTTATTTGAGTAAACTCCTTGGTACAGCCTCAGTAATGAACTAATACTGCTTATAACCTCCGGAAYAGCCTAATTTTCAAACAACAGAGAAGTCTCCAGTTTTAGTCACAACAGAAGTTGGTCACAAGAGTCCCAGAAAAGCCCTGTTGTACTGAGTAAGCTGAAATTATGAATAGTTTAAAAAAAAAAAAAAAAAAGAAAAAGAATAAAAGAAAAAAGAATTAGGAAAATGAAAAAATGAATCAATAATTAGGAGCATGAGAAAGTTAAAACCTCTTTAAACTTTGTTTCTTCTGGACCAAAACAGGATATCTCGATCCTAGCAGCTGTTCCTGTGGTTCACAAGACACAGCAGCATGGCACTAGTGCMTGCTTTATAAGAAAATGAGAAAGAAACCACACTATGATGAATTACATTAGTCACACTGCTTTCTTCCCCTCATTCCAAAGCTTTTAAAAATCAGGCAAATATATATCCTTTCCACTTAACACACACATAAATTGGTACACAGAAGTTAAGTGATTTACTCAAGATCAAGATGTAAATCAGCAGCAGACTGTTATTTGCTCTGGATATGTTGCTTCCCAGACCCCTCTGCTTACCAGCAATGACAATTACAGACTCTGCCTTATTAAAGGATGGATTAGAGGCAGAAAAATCGATTCTTTTCAGTAACGGATACTTGATATGTACAGGCAGTTTAAGAACATGAGTGACATGTGCTTCACCAAAAATCCACAGTTGCACGGAAACTTTGAGTTACTTTCCTCACCAAATTCCCCACACGCCGTTTGCCTTTAGGGAAACTTAGTAAGAGCTTAGTCCAACTCCATTACAACTAATAAGACTCCTGCCTGCTCAGGATCAGCCCTAATCATTTCCTACCTTTGCCCACCCTCACTGTTATTCATTCTGAAGACTACAAATAATTCCACATCTTTGGGCAAGGGAAACACATAACGCTAAAGCAATTGCACCGAAATACATTTCCAAGTTCTTATGCCTTGTGGCACTAATGGATGCCTGCCTGCAGGCTTCGTTTTGTCAGTTTTAATTTTAATTAAGAACAAATTCTGCAACGTGTCTGTTTRCTTTGCCCTTGTTTGCCTCCCTGGCTTGCATTCCTCTTGCATCATTCCTCCTCTCCAAGAAGTCCCCTGCACAGCTCCTGCCCAGCCGCCCTTGGACTCGGCAGCGGCGTTACAATAAAGACACCAGTTCTCCATCCTGACTCTTACTCGTGTTCGATTACATCATCCTCTTTCAGATAAGTGTGAGTGTTTGTTAGCATAATGACATTACCATCCAATTTCAATAAAGCAATTAAGGATGTCTTTAATTTTGAGAACCTCAGTTGTTTTATTCTCTGCAATTGCGTAGATTAACTTATRTTAGTAAATAACTAATATAAATTGTTTGCTGAATTGAAGTCTTTTGATACAACATATAGAATCAGAACTGTATACTTTTATCTTACAAATTTAGCGTGGTTTTGATGTATATCATTTTTAGAGCCATTTCTCTATTCGCAGCACAGAAAGGACCCTACGTTACAGCTGTAGGCGCATTTTCAGTCCAAACTACCTTGGCGTCATAAAATGTGTGTTTAATTTGCATTAAGACTTTGTGTTTCAACTTGCAAATATTAAAAAAAGAAAACTACAGTTATTGAATCAATGGGAATTCACTCACAATACACTGCTAAATGACAATATCCCCTTTTWCTTTTCCAAGGGGTAAGTTTACTGCTTTTTCAAAGGAATGCATTTTGGTATTGTTAGTGCCAAGGTCTTATGTAAGAGTTATTAGATATTTAAACAACAATGTTTGAAAGTCGGTTATATACTTAAAATAGATGGCTGTCAGGTCTTGTAAACTACAAAGCCAAGCYGAAACATTTATCTGATCTGAAAGCCGGTTATCGAAACTGTATTTTGTGACTTTCAAATGGTGCTGCTATTATATAAGAGGAAAGCTGGAACTAACACTACACAACAGGAACGATCCCTGCCTGGCTCACAGGGGTCCAGTGGACCAGATCCAGAATTCATCAGAGTGACAGGCACCCGTCTATGCCAACGTGAGGGGTCCCTGGGCAGGAGGAGGGAAGGTGATACGACAGGACAGTGACACGAGGATTTCAAATGGATTAGTGCACCCGAGACATAGCTCGATGATGAAAGGAGTGACAAGAAGTTTCCCTCCTTGCTCCCTTCTGCCCTTTAAGTGATTTCTCCATTAACTGCCTTCTAAGGTTGCAATATTAGGATTTTGCTGGATGGGGAGAACAGTTTTGTGGAGAAAAAATAATAGTTTTTGTTCTTTTTTTTTTTCTTTTTCTTTTTTTTTCTCTTTTTCTTGACTATCCCTGTGTCATTAAAGTCCAAAAAAGTCTGTTGTGATTTCACCTATACTCTTAGATTCTCGGGTGACCTAAGCAATACATCATTGCTTAATGCTGTAAGATCACTACTTTTAACATTTGGGCACTCAGCACTTCCTCAGGGCACTACAGTGCTGTATATTCCAGTAATTGCTGAAGAAATACATCAGGGTTTCTGTACAGCCACCCAACAAGCAGAGCTATTAAAAAATAATGTTCATGCTGCTTTTATTTTCATCTATGAATAAATATACTCTACAACTTCTTTCCAAAACAAATGTCTTCTCTTGCAAGCCCTGCCACGTTACTTTGCATCTCTGCACATTAAAAGTTAAAAAATTATTTAGCCTGAATTGTTAAAATTTTCATTAATGGCAATTTATGTCACTCAAAGAAGCCTCCTTGGGAAGAACATGGCATACTTGTACAGACCTATTATGAGAGTTGTCAGAAACATTTGTCCTTATGAAATATAAATAGACAGTATGTTAGATGATTTAGTGAGGAATCTGTTATTTATTTAAAAACAAACATGTTTTTTTCATTTCTCTTTTCAGGAAACCAGGTCATGTAGCTTAGAGGAGGTGGTTCCTGGACCAGTGATGAAACCTTAGGACCAGGAGATACCACAACCAAATCCAATGCATCGTTTACTACTGTCATTTTCACGGTCTCACCAACTTTCTGTCCTCAGTTCAGTAGCCCTTTGTGTGGAATTTAATATCAGGAGTTCATATTATCTTATTCTTTTTTATCTTTCTCCCATACTAAAACAGTAACCGAATTAGTGAGGTCCCACGTCATCACCTCTTTTTCTCTGGCTGTTTCTCAAACAGCAGCACAATGTGAATACATACTCTGGGAATTACACCCACTATAGACAAATAAAAGCAACCTCTTTGCTCCTAATGAGAATAGCACAGGAGATCTTTGCACAGATCCATATTGCTACAAAACTTATTTTTTCTATCACTGAGGTTTTTAACCAGAATCCATTTCAGGTGGACATAAAAATCCAGCCCAATATTTACTTGCCACTGGATACAAATGTTATCTAGTGAAGTCTGCACTAGTGTCAGAGAGGTGGATAAATCCTTCAACTTTGTTAAATGTGGAATAAAGGAGAGAATAACTTGAATTAAATTCCTGTGCCCACTTGAAATGATGTCTGGCTGTGCCTCTGTACCTGTGCCTGATTTTTGCATGAAAATATTCTCTTTGTCCCTATCTGGTGTTCTCCTTCAAAAAGGAATTGAGTTAAAAAAGAAGGCAATAATGTAAGATTTTTAAGCAAACAGTTCAATATTTCCTTTAAAATGTTCTCTGTATTCAAGAGCACTTTGATTTCTATCTTTTTTTTTTTTTTTTTTTTTTCTTCCAGGCTTTGAAACTGTACCTCTTTTAAAAAAAGACCATCCCTGATTTTAGTCTTTTGTTCCTTTATGAGCTTTGTCCCTGACTTTTAAATGTGGAGAGAGTTGAGAGGCATGTTGTGAGAGGAGAGAAAATAAAAAAGTNAAAAAAAAAAAAAAAAAAAAACTTGCAAACTGTGTTAAATACACCTTTTGTTCATTATGTTTAATATAGCATTCGCTAGGAGGATTGATATTGAATTATACATTAATTTCAATGCTAAATAACTCTCCTATTTAAAGAACCTTTAGTTTTCTTATAATGTACAGTAATTAAAAAGTGAACCAAAAGAGGCAGCAATAAATCAGAGGGCACAATGCAGTAAAAATATTATAATTAATATTTAACATACGTTTTGATTACTTTCAGAATAAGTACAAGAAATATCAATTAGAATATATATTCAAACTTTAGTGCCTTTCCCCCATTATGCGCTGGAAAGGGGCTATTTTTAATTCTGGATATTGCATACAAAATAATACATAGTCTCTAATTAAATATAAGGCTGCAATTCAATCGAGAGTTTCTGCTGATGTCATAAATAATAAGAGCGCAGCTCAAGGTATCAATGAATGGCAGCCCAAGCCCGAGATTGAATTACAACTTCAGCATTCACTCCGTGGATCTGTATTGTTATTTGTAATAGATGGAAAATGATTATTATTATTTTTTAAATACAGACAAAAAGAAGGAAATTTGAATTCAAAGCCTGCGACTATGTGGTGGAAGATTAGAAGTCTTGTGATTAGAGGATGCAGCTTATTGGAAATTGAAATGTACAGATGTGCCAGGCGGCTGTGCTGTATTAGGGAGGGTATTCTGTCTTTTTTTGGATGGCATATGGAGCAAGGAGGCTGTGGCAAGATTTCTCTTTATGGCCACAGTTCACATCTACAAAACCAAATGCATCTGAAGAGTTTTACATCCAGCCATTGGGTAGGTCCATGYCTAAAGTGGAAGGAGTCCACCGCACCTCCCGTCTTTTACCCCCCACAGGYTTTTCACATAAAACTCAATTATTTATCAATTCCATGCAAGATGAATAAGGACTATACACTCGTATGGACATTTTTTCCCAAATAAATGACCCCTTAATAACCAGAAAGATTTTTATTTATGTAACATATTGGATTTCAGTTATGTTATGGCAGGAGAGAGAAGGTAGTTAATCAATATGAAGGCTCGCTTTCAACAGATTGCAAGGCACTCAGCATGACAAGATCCCCTTCTGCTGCACCACAGGTCACTCGTCTGCATTTGAGGGCCATTTTTTTTTCACGCTTTCCATATGCATCTAGCCATAAAGATGTACACCTTTCCATCTAATTTTGGCAGCACAAAGCCAACATTTTAAAGGTACTAAACTGCCACAATCCCGACCAAGCAGTGATACGTAGCTCTGATGCTGCAAGAGCAACCCAAGCAGATACTGGTGCTGAACGAGGTGTCTACTACTGGCTCCACCGCAGGCTGGCWATGCCGAAAGCCACCGTGAATTTCATTAGAAAGGAAAGATATTGCTGCCTAAGAACAAATATTTTGTTTTGTCCATGCTAACAAGAATAAAGAGCCAAGTAACCCTGAACACATACAGCTTCTCATAACACAGTGATTCCTCTTCATATGTTAGGACTTTTCCACCGCAGTATTTTAAATAACACTCTAGTGCTATGAAAAAAGAATCACTTTTGAAGTCTTTTCTTTTCCTGAAAAGAAGTATTTCCTAAGCAGCAATACAGCATATAATAATAAAGGTCAGCCTAATCTGTTTACTCCTTTCATGTGATTTTTTCACCCATTTCTCACTAAATATTTGCAATTACCTCTGAACGGCCAAGAGAAATTCTGATGGGTCAATATTGCAATAACTGAGTAAGCATCTGGGTTTAATTCCAAATGCCTGGAATTGACCATATAGATGGGGGCGTTAGGGTTTCTGAAGAGCTTTGAATGTGGTATGGAGCGGCCTCGAGAGATCTTATGAAAGCAGACACAGGAACAGTGAAAACGAAGTGCAAAATACTGACATGACCTTTAGTTACACAGACTACATCTTGACACTTTTTTATCAAGAACACCACRTACAATATAATCTGCTGCTGAAAATAGACCTGACAAAAACACAGATACCTTAATATTGCTGATAAACAGGTATTTTAATTTGTAATACACATGCTTACATTGGTATGGCAAGGTGTTAGTCCCAGGGTGATCTTTGGAAAAGGCAAACAGCTGTCTGTGTCCCCAGACACATATAATACTGTAATAATAATCTTCCTCCGTGATAAGMTGCTATAGGTGTGTAAGTTGCCTGTCTTCTATGTCTCACTTGATTCTGAATTAATCAGGATTCCCTTTCCTACCTCTTCTTCTTAGGAGCTTGTTTCATTGGGGCTAAGATGGCTATGTTACAGGATCTGTTGCAGTAATTCTTGGATTTAGTCTTTCCTTAATTCTTTCAGTAATGAAAGGGAGGTCTTCAACAGCCATGTCCCACCAGCCCTCCATCCCTTAGCAATCATCTGATAGGACACAGAAGCCAAAGCAAATGCTGGGGATGCTCCCGGTACCGTTAGCTCTGAGCCTACCTGTGTTCAGCTTCAGACTTCCCTGGTAAGGATCTGCTTTCAGCCACTGCTGTCAACCTCGGACCAGCTGCAACTTCACCTGCAAAACATGCCAGTAAGGAGGAGAAGTCAGATGATAGTGTCCAAGACTATTTCATCTCCAGGTGAAATACTTCAAAATACCAGCAGAAAAGCATAATAATGCAATGGTTTATCACCCAGCTTGTCCTGCTGCCACAGATAACTTTGCTCTCCCTTCCAAAGCTATAAACTCTGAGGAGGTGAGGGTTGGAGAAGGCAGTGGTCTTCTCCTCTGTGTCCAATGGTGGACACAGGAGAAAGGGAGAAATSATCACAGAATCACAGGATTATTATAAAGGATAAGAGCTCATTCAGCTGGCCATGAATCAAGGAAAACAGATTTATTCTGAGAGCAGAGGGGACAGAAACATTCAGTAATCCAGGAGCACAAATCCACATAAGGACTTGGAAACCTGGAGCTGGGAGCAGCTTGTCAGGTCCATGCTGACCTACTAGGACTGTTATGAGTTTCTTTCTAGCTATTGATTGTTGTCACTAAAATGCATCTGCTGCTTTATACAAGTAGGACATCCTGTGAAATGCACATACAGGCTCAATGATTCCTATAATTAAAACTGAAAAGACTTGTGCATATTCATAAGCACCACACCATTTGTCACAGCTGTAGACCTCCAGTAACCAACRCCTATGACGAAGATTTTGGTCTTCCTGGGTGTATATTTTCCTGTGAACCCTTATTGGTTCTGAGAAGTCATGTTCTTAACTCCCAGCTCKTGTCAAACACAATTTTCTTTCTTTTTCCTGCCAGCAGTACGAATGAATTCCTGCTTCTGCAGCCAACAACAGGACTAGCCGGAAATGGAATTTACATCGATGAGGCAGTATTTTATTTAACTAATGCAACAACCTATGAAAATCTATACTTAGAGGGACAATGATTTTATTAACCTAAGCAAAGAGCTACACATTCATTTTCTCCTCTGTGATTTAAGACTAGTAACCTTTAGGCTGCACTGCTCATAAACAAACAGGTTTTGTGGACCTTCCTAGGTTCACCAGAGAGGTCAAAAGAAATAATAAAGATCTGGTATGCTACAGGATGTACTAACCATTAAGCAGTGGATTAAAGATTGAAACTTTTTGAAAGCTAGACAGCCATGTATGAAATCTAAACCACCCCATGGACATTTCAACATAAAATGGCACTAGAAGTGAGAAAAGTAGACTTTTTTTCCTTCTAAAGCTGTATTTTTCTAACACAGAAGACAGAGAAGTGTAATCAGTCATGGTCAAAACCCTGCCAGTGAGTATTACTTATTTAGCCTCATATTCCAGGTGACTCACAACTTGTCTACCTGCCAACATCTGAAAATAATAAGTTATAGTAAAGTTATTAACTAGAACTATGTGAACTTTGAAGTAGCTAAACCTAAATTAAATATAAACATACAAAACAGCCTGGAGCTAATTAATTTGATTTGAGCTCAGCCACCTTGCTCCATTTTTGTTTGTTTGTAGTTGTTTTCCTCTTCCCCATCACATGTGGTCTGCAGAAAGGGAATATCTAGAAGCTGGTCCATGGTTAAGACTGTATCTTCCTGCCCGTTCGGTTAGAAATATATAGCCACTTTTCCAAGAAAGTGCTCTCAACAAAGAGGTCCATAACGAGCCCGGGGTGCTAATCATGTCTTATCGAGCATAGATTGGGCCAAGGCAGATAGGTGCCAGCTGCTAATTGCCTCCAGGAAGCCTCATGCCCAAGCACAGCTGGATGGGGAACCCCTTCCCTTCCTCCTCCTCCTCGCTGTCGTCTGAGAACTRCTGTGATGACAACATGAGGCTCCCTCYAGGAGCATCCTCTGTGCTCAGAAGACGGTCAGGAAACTGACTCTAAGACCARGGGAACCAGCTCTTGCATTAAGCTCTTTTACCACTGGCTAAGCTCTTCTACTGCCTTTGATAGGCTGATAACGCGTCCAAAAATTACATAACGCCTCGACGAAGCTATTTAGCAAGACTACTTCGGCCATGCTTCAGTTCTTAGTATTTTAGAGGTCTAAAGCATTTGTGAGCCTTAAAAAATGGAGGGGGAAAAAAAAAGTGCTAAAAATAAATTCTTGCTTAGGTTGGAGAAGTAAAGATGTGTTGAGACCGCGGAACTGCAGCCACAGCACAAGGTAACAATAGATACAATACACACACACATATATATATATATATAAAAAAGTGTCAGTACAGTTAGCTTGTAAAAAGAGGAGACTGCACAATAGCCCAACAGTGAGTTCACCTATTATATAATTGGAGGTTGTGTGTACATGTGCAGACAAGAAGGGAGAACGAAAAGCCTCCTCTAGGAAATGCAAAACTTGGCAGGTTTGGCCAGGTAGAGTATGAAGCGGGTAGTGTCTAACAACAAAAAGAAACAGTCTGTAACTAAGGTTTGAATCAACTACAGCTCTCACTGCTAAACAGCCGCCAGTTTTACTGCTGCAAAAGCCATAAAAACAAAGGGAGAATAAGTCTGGCAAGAGAAATAAGGCGCAGGGGGAGTGAGACAGAAAAAGAGATGCAGCATTAAATCTAGTATGGCAGAATTGTGCATCTGATTTCAAACAAGGCTAATCTGGAGGACTCTGCAAAAGCCAGAGGATTTTGTTCCCATTAAGGTTTCCACAAGGTTTGAAGAGCGGTTCCTGAGGGGTGGAGGGAAACCCATACCACTGGAGCAGGGCAGCCTCTGCCCAGCTCCCTCTTCATCCCAGCTTCCCAAGAGCGGGATCCCTATCTTAGGGCATTTTGGGATCTCTCGACCTCTTGCATTTTAACTGCAATCCTTTACTTGGTTTATTTGCACAGACTATTTTTTTGACCTTAGAGCTGAGTACTGGCAGAGTTATGTGGAGATTCTGCACAGCAATGAGCAGCTTTTCTGTTGTGTTTATGGTAATGGGGATTAATATTAGAATCTAAACATGCCACTTTTGTTATTTTGCAGAGGAGATGGCTCTAGAGAGAAATTATTGTCTTGTTTCTTAGAAAGAGGCTCTATGAGTTCCTCTTCAACACCACTGGTCAAAGGTGACACCACTCTTGTTAAGCATCAATGCCAGCTCATGTTAAAAGTTAAAATAGAAACTTTTCCTTTAGTATGAACTTAGAGGCTAATGGAGAGTGAATCTCTCCTTGCTGTCCCCCCACTCTGATTTGAGCTGCTGCAGCTCCCAAAGCTACAGGAGCATTTCTGGTGCATCAGCAAGGTTCACCTGTCAGTGAGCAGAAAGGAGCAAGGGCAAGTGAAGTTAGAAAGCAAAGATGTGGAAGAGGTAGAGCAGTTCCTCATGATGAATTTGGGCAGATCAATAATCCATTTTGAGGTGATGTTTGGTTGTGAACAGGACTGGAATGTTCCCTACAAACACTGGACCTGATGATAAAGAAGCCTCACCAGCTACCACTGAAATGCGGCTATTTCTATGGTAAAAACAAATTGGCTTTAAAATGCAAATGCAAAGAAAGGAGTGTTGCAAAATGGTTACAGGAGGAAGCGATCATTATCTGTACCACAGAAACTGCGATGGAGAGGAGGAGGTGCAGCCTCTTCACCAGGTATTTACAAGACGGAATGTGTAACTCAGCCTGCAACCCTGAGGAGGTCTACCCTGAAAACCTGTAGTGCTCAGGGAGCTAGCATGAGGCAAGACGGGTTGAGTAATGACAGTACAGATCTCTGCATGGACTAATTTACTGTGCAAGAGGTATAAACACTCCTTTCCTCTGAGGAATTACATTACCACAAAGAGTCACAACTTTTTGTAGTTTAACTCATCTGAAAGTGAAGTTCTTGGTTACATTTATTTTGAGTAAAAAAGAATCACCACATCCAGGGACTGCAAAACCCTGGTGAGCCTCAGACATCTCCCAGGTGCAAGCTGTAGAAATATGACAGCCCTGCTGAGTTTTCAAGAGGTACCCAATTTATTTCTGGTCCACACATGCTCAGTTTCACCAAGATTTGACACTATCTACATATGTAAACACTGGCCAAAAAGAAACTACTACCAAAATCATCATCTTTCTTCTTTTACATTTTATATATCTACCATTTCAGCCACATTTCTCCAACCAAACGTTTTCTCTTTTTAGAATAGAAGCTCTTTGTGAATGCTTTTTAGGTGTTGGTTTTACACCTAGCACACAAAAAAGCGTACTAAACCAAGCACAGAGAAAAAAAAATATGCATCAGTGTTGTTATTTTTTATTTAGCACATTTAACAGAACTCTCTGATCTGCAGGAGTTACTGATTCATCTGATAACTAGAGCTGTGTTATTGTGATTTAGACCTTGATCCTGCAATTAAATCAATGGGGAACTGGTCAGCTACGGTGCTCTACCCCATTGTGCTCACTGCACCAGCAGGCTTTATTGTGAAAAGTTCCCAGATCGGTTTAATGTTCACGATGATCAAATAGAGTATTAACCCTGAGGTTTTTAATGTATAGAGACAAATGTATCTCTCATTGTTAGTAATATCAAGATTAAAAGGTACTTGAAAGCTAATACCTTCTTTTCATTTTAAAGCATGTAATATAGTAAATACCTCACAAATGATGATGTATGTGCTCATAATTGACTCATTAGGTATTTGCCCAAACAAAAGACACAGGGTCATTAACAACAAGCTTTAAATATTCAATGCTTTGTGGTATGCGGGCTGTATTTTAGTACATAAAGTATTCCAAAACTTTCCTGCCTCCCTGCTGCCTAAATTCCTAATGCACCTGCTGACTTATTAGTCAAGTATCTTTTTTTCATCAAGCCAAATGATGGGGACACAGGTACCAGAAAGCAGGCAGAGCAAATTCTAAAAGGATATTTCATAGCCAAGCTCTTTTTCTTTTTTTTTTCTTTTTCTTTTTTTTTTTTTAATTCTCTAAGAGCATAGGAAATTCAGCGAGTTATTTTGTGTCTTTTCATTTTTAGCAGACATCACCAGTGTAGAGACTTGCCCTTTGCAGCACAATAGGAAGGCTGTAAAGGAATAGAAAAGAAGGAAGATGTGGGACAGATTGAGACTAACACCACTGAACTTTTTGCAAGGTTGGACTAAATCCTCAGCAGGATTTTCTCATAGACTTTTTGCATTGCAAGCCTGAAAGCAGCCACCTCTGAATTTTGGTCATGTTTAAGCTCATAGACCCAAAGATGGTAGTTTAGACCTATTCTGTAATGTTTACCATTTCAGGCCAGCTCCTACAGATATGTAAATACTTTACTTGTGTGAGCAATCCCACTGGGTACTGTTTGCATGCATAAAGCTAAGCACATGTAAAGTTGTTTGCAGAATGAGAATATGATTGACAAAGTGCTTATGACCCTAAAAAARCATGAATGTACCAAAGTGCATTAACAGAGACCAGACCAGCTAGCAACTATGCAGCTAACTTAATTCGCTTTTGTAAATATGACTAGTCATGTATTCTACTTTTTAATTGCCTAAATACATTTGTAAATCTATCCATTAATAACTAAAGTTTAAGCTTCAGGGGCATATTCTCAAGAACAACTTCCTTTTACATCTCTCTGCAAAGATGCTAATGTTTTCAGGAGAGTTATTAAAGTCCTGGCAGGTGCAGAATACAAATCTGTCCCGGTGAGGGGTAGATGTCTGTTCATTCCTATTCATGAACTGTGTATTATTTATACAATGTTTGTGGGCTCAGCAATGCAGTGGATATTTTTTTTAAAATAAATGTTTATGTTCAAATAACTTTGCTAGTCTTATCTAATCTACCTTTATCATCTTAAGCACTGTAGGTGATTTTAAAAGTCTGCAAAACAATCCCCCACCTGCTTTTACACATTGGTTTTGATGAAAAACACAGATAATATTTGAATATTTATCAATTCTGTCACACACACACACACAAAAATTATCTTGATACCACCAAATGTCTTAAATCTGGGCAAAGCAATGTTGATAGGCTGTTGGTGGGAGAGTCTTTTCTCTCAAGGAGAGCACAGGCTACTGTCCAGTCACTTGAATTCCCTGAGGACTGCTGAGGGCTGAAATCTGAAATGCCCATAACCACATAGAAAAATCATAGGACTCTCGGGTTGAATTTCCCAGTAATGCTCTTCACCACTCTTCACCTTTCCTTTTTAAACCAAGTCAAGAACGACCATCCTATGAAGAAAACCCACTTCTACTTTTCACTAGTCAGTGTTGGCCCCGTTGCAAAGAAGCTTTCTGTCCCTTCCAGAAAAACTTTTGTAAACTTTAAGCAATAAAACATGGGATATTTTCATTGAGTTTTATCCAAGTTCAATTTCTTTCATTTGTGTTAAGTTCCTGGCAATAGTCATCACTGTTGGTTGCAATGAGTTCCCCAGATTTACCACGCACTGGCCAGCTATACCCCAAGAGCACTTTGGCATGGCTTGCTGGCAAAGTGGACAGCATGTGGATGCGAAACGTGCTGCCAAAGCCAAGACTTTACCAGCAGAGTCTAGTAGAGTCTCATTCGGGGAAAAAGAGTATTGGGGTAACACATGGTGCCATTGCCCTGCCATGGCTACGCTGATGCCATCACTGACAGCCCTACAAATCACAGCAGTCTACGGCTGTTTTCTTCATTAGTGTTTGAAGAAAATAATTGAAGTACAAAATGAGGTGTAGGCTGGAGAGAGGGGTGTGCAGTGGGGGAAGAGATTGATCCTGTTTCATAAGGGAGGTTGTGCATATAAGAAGTTTCACTTGACACTGCCTGATGTGGTCAAAATACTCAGCCTTACCAGTTGGGGCTTATAATAGAAATGCCCACTCAACCTTAACTCTAGCAGCTACACTTGTAGCAATRTAATACGCCATCACCAGGCTTACTCAAGCTGCATTTTGATGATCTGACTTACTCTTAACGTGCAGTCTTTAGCAACTGCCGAGCATCAGGGCTCTCCTGATTGTTAAAATGTTTTGTCTGCGCATGGCTCAGGCTTGTTCACCTCATGAATGTTGTCTTGAGGGCTACTTGGAAAAAAAAAAAAAAAAGAAAGAAAAACCCCTTTCTATGGAAGTGATAATACAGAGTAARGTGAACATATAGCCTGTGACTAGGTATAGCTATGGTCGTGTTCCTTTTGCTTACTGATTGCAAAAATGAAAATTTTCCTCCTTGAAGGAAGTCTTTGCTCTTCATTTTAAGCCCTCCAAACTCCTTGCCCTTGTTTCCCAGCTACAGAGAAGAAAGTTGTGACTCCATGTTCATTGACAGTTGTAAGAGGAATGTGGAAGGAGTGAAAAAGGCCTCTATGATCTTTGGAAGAAGGCCAGGGATGAGGCCATCGGATCTATATTTAGGAGGGGTTTCACTTAATAGGGCTCGCAGCTGTGCATAGGTTGGGGTGTGAATTCCATCTCTCCCAGCATACAAACCCAAATCTTTATTAAAGAAGCAGTGACTTTGAGCCTTTCTGAAGTATCCTATCATTTTCACTCTACCGTGCATCTGTTAAGGCATTTATATGACACATATAGGAAATAAAAGCCACCAATAAATCCTGTTTTCATTACACTAATACAACGACCAATGGCATTAATAATCTGAAACAATGTGTAGAAAAATAATACTTCGTACCAATAGCTTTTCACAAATAGATATCCGAAAGCATCACTCCTCTGACCACCAATACCACAGCTGAAAATATGATTACCTCCATTTTATAGGAAATCTTGCAGCTTGGTTTTGTGGTGCCCAAAGTCATGCGCAGCCATACCATACCTTTATGTTCACATGGCTGTATAGAAGTGTAACACTTGTCTGCTGGAGCAACAACTATACTTGCACACTGTACATTGTACAAATTGTACATTTCTACAACTATATGTACAAATACAAAAACTGTATTTGTATATGGCACAATACAGTGGGATTCTGAGCACAAGTGGGGCCCTTCACATCTTCCTCCACTAGTCACAACAGGAGCAACACCACAAAGTTATCGTGCTGGTCCAGGCACAACTTGCTATCTAGGTAAAAACAGGCTGTTTCCCAACTGGCTCCAAACACAGCTTCTGCTGACTTGAACCAACACAGGTCTAGTGAAGAGGCATTTCACCCAAGTGCAAACCCTTTTTTTGGTTTAAAGAAGGCTTCCAATACTTTGTCCATTTCTCCATGTGCTGTTTTTCACTTCATTTATTTACAAGCCTACAGTTGTAGGTCAAAACTTAGGCATCATCTTTAACTGAGATTTTTCTGTAARTCTTAAATATTGGTCCAGTCAATATCTTGTGCAACATTTTTGCATGACAGTTCTCAGAGCTGACCTTTTCTATTAAGCCACAAATGCACAACTGGTACTCTGCACCCTATTTCATATTTCTGTAGCATCCTTCTCGCTCTCTACCTATTTGTGGTACCTTCAAAGAGATCATTGCTCCAGCACAAAACTTTATCAATTCTCTCTTTATGTCTTCCTTTTAATAGCCCCTTGTCTTCCAAAYTGAAAATCAGTTGTCTGTATTCACTAAAGCCCTTTAGAGCTTTAGCTTCCCTTTCCCATTGTCTCTAGTTTACCATTAAAATGTACTAAATGCTCTTAGCTAGACCATGACGCAGCCTCCTTTGCTCTAGTTAAATTTTCCACCATGCATGTTTCTGCTTTTCCCCAGTCTAGCCCCACAGGGAGAGAAGCTCCTAATAAATACCTAAAGAGCAACCTCCTCCACTCGGTTATTTGTTATTCCTCTTCACCAGCTCGGCAGTGACAACAGGTCCAAATGAAATCTTTTTTTCTCCTTCTGTGTTTGTGGTCTAATAACGGCTGTATGTTTGACCATGACTCATTGGATACCTATGTATTCTCCCAGGCAACGAGCAGAATTGCTCCATTTTTGAGACCAGACTAGATTGGGTTTACCAAGGACAACATAGAAACAGACCAGACTTTATCCTTCTTAAAACATTTCTTGACTACAACTAAAAACAGGAATTGTAAGCACTTTGGGACAAAGACCATCATTCTGTTTGGCATTTCATAACACTGATCACAGGAGAGTCCTGGCCCTTGACTATGACTCCTAGCAATAGAAATGAAAAGAAAAAGATTTGGTTGTTTGACTGGAGCCTGTGTAATAAAACTCTGTCTTTATAACATATATAACCTGAGAAATAGCAACATACCACCGTATGTACCTATTAGAGTAGCACACAGTAATGCACAGTCACATACATTCAATGATCACCATGAAAAAGCTTTTCAATTTTCCACTTGCAAAAATTGTTCTGTATAGAAATGAAAGTGATGCAAAAATAAAGCTACAGTTATTCAAGAACCACCTCTTACAATACCATCTAACTTAAGTTGTYCAAATTATCCTGCTATAACTGATTTTTTTTCCAATTGGCTAAAGTATCTATTGTAATATTTAGCTGTGAACAAAGTGCAGAAATGAAGGGCTTTGAATTGTTTCAAATTAATGGCTATAAAGTATGACTTAAATGCTTTTATTCAAAACTAATTATTTGAGAGCAGGTATTCTTCTACTTCTTAAACAGCAGGATGCAACATTTTTAGCATTATGAAAAAGAAGCTTTTGCCATGTAAACTCATGGGGTGAAATCTCATCCTTGATCTTCAAAGTGTGACAAAGAGCTATTGATTGGGAGCATATTGTCATTTAAATTACAATTAGGGATGGGTGAAAGGTGGTTATTCAACAATTCAAATCTTAAAAAAAACACTGTCAAGGGCAACTTAACCTTAACCTAAACATACACTTTTAAAAACTTCTGAGAGTTTCAAGTATTTCAGAAAGCAATGTGATGTGTATAAAGCAACAAATTGCTAAATTTCTAGAGAAATATGTAGTGCATTTTATTAATGCTATAATTAGAAAAGCTCCAGTGGCATGTGTTCTCTCACAGTTGCCATGAAGCATACATTTGCTCCAAAACTGGGAGGGATTGGAATAATAGGGGGAGGTCTCTGCAATTTTTGATCAAATTGTATCTCTCGTTTCATCCTGCTAAAAGAGCTAGCAATGTCATTTAAAATCCAGATTCAATTCCTCCTACACTCAACGCACATCTCATTCTTAGAGGAAGACTTGGTTTTCTCTCTCTCTCTCTCATTTGGGGAATAGCATCAGCCAAGGTTTCAGGAGTGCAACACTCAATGTTCTCAGGATGGCATCATTCAACATGCCACTTCTGTCCACTTCTGTCCTCCACCTCCTCTCCTAAGCCTTCTTCATTTGGACACTGGGATCTCTGCCCAGCATGTATGGACCACCACAAGACCTCGTGATGGTGTCTGCAGCCATTGGGAGCATCAGTACCAAAAGCCGCCAGGGACAGGAGCCTGTGCTGTCTGCTGGAACAGGCAACTCACTCCAGTTTTGTCTAGTGCCAAGGAAGGCCAGAAATCACCCGTATAAACCACAAGCTCTAGGGCACAGCTGGACACTGAGCAATATAYTGAGCCCTGCCTGGGGTCTAAGCCCACAGTCTATGTTCCTCTATGAAACAAGCAAGAAACCCCAGCGAGAGTGCCCAGCACCGTGTCATTGGGCAGCACTTTGGCAGTGTGCGAGGATGGCTGTGCCAGACTCTGATGGGCTTTTCTTCAATCTCATTAGTCAGTTTGAGTTCAAGCAGCTCTCCCCTTTCAGAGAGGATTACGCTGCCCTGCCAAGTTAGGAAGAACATTCCTAGCCCTGCAGGACAAACAGCTTCCCAGACCGGTGTTTATTTTCTTGGATGGCATATGTAGCCCATTGTGCGATTAGGTAGCACAGCAGGGTTCGGAAAGTGGTATTTCCCAGGCTGCTCTGGGCTCTGGAAATGTGCCAATATTAGGATCAGGGAGAAATGTTTTCTTTCACTATAGACTGGTGAATGTAGCAGAGTTTGAAAGAGGTTTGACTTACCCTGTAGCACTCAGGAGATGAGGACCCCTTTTCACCACGCATGCATGCACAGCCAGTTTTTTTTTTTTTTTTTTTTCCTTGCAAATTCATGTCCTACCCCAAAAGTGCAGTGATATCCAGAGCAAAAACAAGCCTCTTAGCTTCAAAGCAATTTTGCATCACAACTCCAGTATGGCAAATTCAACTGGGTCACTAGGGCACTATTTGAATTTATCATGCCAGACTGTAGCAAAGACTGGGAAGGACATTTTACTCCTAACGAAACTGAAAGTCTTGAGCTTTTACTCCCCAGTTATGCCCAGATTTGGTAAATAGGACTAAACTCAGAAGTCGCAAAAAGACAGTGTCTGAACTACATGTATTTCCTAGTAGGTGCCCACAAAACATTCAGGATAAGGCACATTGGCGAGAGCTGCAGCTAAGGTCAAATTTCTCATATTTTTAACTTAGTAGTGCAGAGGAGCTGGGAAAAAAAAAAGTTAAAAAAAAATAATAAATAAAGGAGAAATTATCTTGAACCAAACCCTACTGATCTGTTTTGGGAGTGGTGATAATCAGAACATCCTATTTAACTTTTGACCACAGAGCAAGGGAAAGGAGCCAACAAAGTTTTAGGAGCAAGCTTTTCTGTATTTGTTTGTTATGATCTGTTTTCCCACTAAATAATAGAACGAGAATTTGATTAAAAAACTGTGATTACTACAGCTATTCAGCTGGTCCAAAGAATGCTAGGTACAGTCTACACATCTGGATTTCCAAACAGTTATGACAAGTAGCTGTAACAACAGAAAAAGACGTTACATAGATCTTGTTCTCAAGTTTAAGAAGATACTTTTCAAAGCATATTAAAAGAAAATCGYTCACTAAAATAGCCCTGCTTTATTGGGAATAGGGACACATGGCAACAAGAATCACAGGGCTTAGGAAGCTAACCCCAGTCAGCTGGCCTTTGGTAGCAGAGGCTCACAGTGTGTATTTGCCACTGCCCAAATTCAGTTTCTCCAGTTGCACTTCCTGCAGGAGCAGATTAAATGGAGAAACTCTCTGGTAGCAGCAACTCTTGCCACACTAATGGGACTACTTATCATTAGGAAAAATCACTCCATTTCTCTGTGCCCATTTTCTCTCCTTGGCCATTCTGCGGGTTATTGACAGTGTTTGGTATGTTTTTGAAGAGGGCGAACGCAGTAGGACCTAGGTTGGGCCTGGCTGGATTTCCTGGGCGGGGCTGTAAAGCAAATACTCCAACATAAATGAGCARCTCTACTCCAAAAGCAAGCGCTAGCACTGCCTGCAGTTCAACCTATTTGCAAAATCTGCCCTCTCCGGGGACATTCTTTGTCCCTGTCATTTCTGTATTTTCTATCATCAGCTCGACACAGAAGACCTCTCTCMAGCATCTCTCGCCAAAGTCCCCGAGCCACCAGGAACTCCCATATCCACTTCCACCAGACAAAACTGCAGTTTGCAGTAAAGCTTCCATCAGGTGCCAACAAATCCAGGTGTGCCAGATCCAAACTGGAACCTGGCTTCATCTACGGTCCCACTACTGAACCTGAGCATGCCTGGATGCATGAACATATGGGAAAGATGCACCATGACCCACTTGGCTTCTTCTCACTCCCCAGCCACAGTCAGTGAGGAAAAAAGAGCCATGTGGACAAGCATTATATATATTTGTTAGCCCAAAGGAATTAAATAAAAGCACTTCCTGTTA
>NW_020456198.1:1751511-1809429 GCF_003342845.1 Nothoprocta perdicaria
AGAGAGAGAGAAAACTTTTGGGTTTTGTTTTGAACCTCCAAGCTTTGATTTCAGATAAGATCTTTCTACAGAGATCCTATTAGGTCTTTAGTTTACCTGGAAACACAGCTCTAGAGTAAAATAGCCAATCTTTTACTACTGATTACTAAAAAGAAAATAATTTGCAGAATATTTGCCTCAGAGTTTACACTCATTTAAAAAGAGCTTGAAGCATAGGCTGTGCTCAAGCCTCTCTCATCCAGCTCATTTCTGAGGAGTAGTTCTTGGCTGGGTGAGTTGGACCACAACAGAAAAATGAAGATTTTATAGCCCTCAAGAGATTTGTTTCTTCTTCATAAATATGGTAGCAGCAACATTTAACATTTCCAATCACTCATTTTCGTAGGAGCTAGGGAGGCATTTATATATTCTTAACTACTGCAGGTTCCTGCAAGATTTTTCACACCATGAAGCAATCTCATGGGATGAGTAGCTGGGTAAGAGGCCAGGAGGCTTCTGAATTATCACCCCCATGTACAATACATTTTGTTAAAACTGTAACCACATAATTTAAAATGTGGATTTAAATTATGAAATATTCCAAACTCAAAGCCCAATAAATTTGCATCAGGTAATGTTAATGCAACACTAACTTATGCATTCCAACTTCTTGTGGTTTCCCAATTAGTCCTCCAGTAACAGTATCATTTTATCATCATTTTAAGGTGTTACAAATAAGGTCCTTGTGATCAAATTCCCTATATCATGTTTCTTCCTTGAGGGCTTACCAACCTAATGCAATTTCAGCAAAGAAGGAGACAAGCTAAAATGTTCTTCATCTTTGATTCCTAGTTCCATGATAGTAAAGAGCAACTTTAAGAAAGGCAAGTTATGATACAGCTCTCAGACTAATAATTCACATGGTTATTCTTCAATAGGGAGGGAACTTCTGGAGGTGATCTTTAATTACTAAAAAGTTCTCAAGTGGTACATTTCCAATAATTTCACTAACATTGTTTTATACGACTGAGATTTGCTCAGATACGTTACAGGATTACTTCTGATACCAACTTCACGGGCAAACTAACCCCCAGTGCAAAGCCTGAGTCAAAGGAAACTGTAGAGTTTCATTTACTTTCATGCTGGAAATGAGATGCTGTGACATAGAGCCATATAAGTAAGCCTTCTTCACCTAAAGTTTGGGGAATTTTATTGAAACTTTCATCAAACAGAATAATGATTTCCATCTGTAACCTAATTCATAGAGTGCCTCTCCCAGTTCTTGGTAACTTGCTTTCAAAACAGAGCATACTGTAAATGTTTGGATTTTTTGGCTACCCAAGCTTAAAAAGAAAAAGAGCTAAAGTTACCATGTAAGTCCGAAATAGCAGAGCTTAGAATTTCAAAAGATTTATAACAAATGGCTGGAACCATGCACCTATATGTTAGGAAAAGATACATAGGTTTCTTGATTAAAATCTCATATTTAGGAGGGAAAAATAGCAGATCAAGCTACCCTTTCAGCAGAAGTATCCCCAAGCAATTCCAGCTAAACTACAACATGAATGCGCTACAAAGATGAAGAAGTCAAAGAATGTAGTTTTTCCAGATCTATTATCCATTTCTACTGCATCATTCCTTCTGCACTGATATCAGTGCTTAATTTGCCTACTGTTTTTATGTGTTTCACTGTGTCTAAGCACCAACCTGCTCCATCTACATGCTTCCTCCTTGCAGGAAAAATGCGAAATAAGTCACAAGCCCCAGCATCAACTGACAATCTTTGATCAAACTTGGCATTGGTTTAAAGATTGATTAGGTACGTGGGACATCAAAGAATAAACTTCAGAGAATGAAAATGAACAATGGCAATATTTTCTTAGAGTGACTCTAAGAACGAGCAGCATTTAAAGAATCAGTATTACTCATACCTAGTCACCTATTTTGCTTATATCTGAAAAAAATCCCAGAAATATCCCTGGAAGAGGATTAACAGTTATTAGAACAATTATGTGCTTTAATAAAAACATGGGAAAAAGACGTAAACAGAATTCTAGCTCCAGCTCTTATAGATTTTTAGAAGAGCATCCAAATCCAGCATTCTGAGCCCATTTCCAAATTAGAAAGTGATAATGTTTGTAAAAAAGACAAGAGAAAAATATCAAGTAAAATGTTAAGTCTAAAATATTCCATTAAGYTCAGTTTCAGAAATGCAGTTTTATTCTTAAGTTTACCCTCAAGTACACATATGATTTACGAATGGTTTTTATTTTTCTTATAACAGTATTTCCAGACTACTCACAAAAAAAAAAAGGTAGAAAATTAAAAATAATAATTATTCAGAGAAGGCTGATTTTTTTTCTATCTTATTAAAAGAAAAGGTTTTCCCCAATATCTTACTGAGTTCTGGATCATATAGGCTCCTACAGCTCACTGGCACAGTAACAGAAACAGCTTCAAATAGTCTGGCACAAATATGCAGTGTTTTTAAGATAGCACTGTTTAAGGAGAAAAAAAAMCAACTTTGCAGAAGTGCTGGCATCTGAGAAAAATGCCATTGCTTTCCAATGATATCTGAGTTTGCAAGTTGTCAAAATACAGATCCTATTAGAAAATGATCTTTTTGATGGTTTGCCTGCCAAGTAACCGCCTGTTGGTTTGAATTGGTCACTTCCAAGAAAGCCACTGTAAACTTCACTCCTGCAGAGTCTAAAACACAGTTTTTTAATTCTGTAAGTGAACARAAAAAAAAAAAAAAAAGAAAAAAATAGAGTGAAAAGCATTTTTTAAATGTCTTGCCTTTTCTCCCCTTTTATTATGTATTAATATTGCCATTAAATATCAATCACTCAGGTTAACCTGTACCTTGCAGGAGGTTAATATGCATTTGAAACGTCAGTCAAATAGTCGCATAGCTAACGCCACAAAAACGCTCCAGAGAAGTCATTACAAAGCTCTCCCTTCGCTCTCAGRCGACAACATTTCTATAGCCAAAGCCCACCAAAGCTCCCAGATTTGTATGAACAGAATCCACACTTTTCACCTTCTCGCTGCAAACAGCTTTTCTGTGAGAAGAGGAACCCGTGGTCACAAGCTCCATCAACAGGCACCGTGGACCACGGACCGCATCTCTGCCACCAGATAAATATAATCCCAACTAAATGGATTCACCCTCTTTCCTATCTGCACAAGGACTAAAGATGACTCCTGTGGGAAACTCAGCAGCTGAAGGACCAGGTGCTCACAGCTCCGATAATTATTTTGTAGCTGTCACAACTGGCTGTTAACACTTCTCTCCTAGCCTTCCAGCCCTGTATACAGTTGACTGCACTGTTTTATTCTCTTAGATGTATTTTTTTTTTATTCAGTTGATTCCTGTTGCATGGTTCTCCATGGTGGGAAATACCAGTTCTTGGAGGGCTGTATATACAATGCTCTTTTAAGATTCAGAAAGCCTTCCCTGATGGGCACGTGATATTTGAAAACTGCATGTGAATACATACAAGATGAAAAACAGCTCGTATCTTTTGCACATTCAGTTTACTTCAAGGTCAGGGAAATTTTGCAGGAGTCTCTTCTTGTTGGCAAACACATATTCCTCCGTGAAGGATCTAAGACATTTGGCCCCAAACTCTGCAACAGGATGCAATCAACAGCATTGCTAGTATCAAGGCAACTACTTATGTATGCAGTATTATTATCAAGGTTAATTCTTTGTCAGGTAGTAGACTTAAATATATGGTAGATATTAGCCCTTTGTAAAAAATTGAAAAAAATARAGTATAAAAAGAGCATCAAGAAAACCAATGATTTTGAACAAAACTTACACCAGCTAATTCACTGGATGTGGAGTATTTGCTTCACTCTTTGACCAGTATATTCCACAGAGACCGAAAAGAAGTGGTCCAAGTGAAAGTCATAGGTAGTAAGCAGAAAGAAGGTTATCCACTTGGATGAACAGTCTTCTGATCAACAGGTTTTGCTTTYTAAATTTTTTGTTTGTTTGTTTGTTTTTTTTAAACGTGAAGTATTGGCTCAATTTGCTTTCTAATGTAACTCAAGCTCCATTTAGCTGGGTAGCTTAAAAAGGTTTAACAAATTCAGCGCTCAGGCAGTGAGGGTTTCTGCAATACCCCAACATAATGTCATTAAGTGTTCAACAATGACTTTAAATAAGTAGCTTTTGGAAGTTATATGTCTTTGAAGTTTCATTAATTAGTCATATCATCGGGAATGTATGGCTAAAGTAAATTACAGTGTTTAAAATATCTACTCTTTCAATGTGAAAAATGAAAGAATCCAGCTACCTTGTCTTTATACTAATGAAGATATTATTAATTGGTTTAGCAAAAACATAGATCTAACCATAATGTGCAACAGTTATTAAAGATAATTAACTACAGATCATTGGTTTGAAACATCTAGTCCAAAATGATTTCTGAAGGGCACATTATTCTATGAGATAAAATAATTAAATTTCTAACAGCTGCATAAGACAACTGTGGCATATCTAGTGTTTTAATTTCTTTTGTTCTATCCTCATGGTACTTCTCTGTTTTAGATTTTGAAAATGCTACTAGTGTTTCGCTGTGAACAGTCTGTACAGCATGTTAGACTGAAACTTTTCATGTCTGAGGAAAAATGATGATTGAAAGAAAAGGATTAAAAATGACAGCGCAGCTAATAATACACACACATGCACGTGTGAACGTGCACACACTCACCCAGGCAGCCACTTCTCTTCAAAGCAGGAAAAGAGGCCAGAAAAAAATTAAAACTCTTCAGAGGGTTAAATACGTTTCTATTCTAACATTAGCTACACAAGTCCTGCTCAAGCTAAAACAGCACATTTGCAAATTAAATAAAACCTCAGCGATGAAGCAATGCCAAATACTTGTGGATTAATTAATAATGGAATCATACACAGCCATATAAAATTAAGCAAGTACAGTGAAAAAGAAAGAAAAAAAAAAAAAGGAACTGAGAAACCGAAACAGAAGTCTGTTTATTAAAACCCATATGTTCCAGGTCCAAAATTTCTGAGCTTGTGTCTACTCCAGTACTGGATTTATTGTCATTTTCTTGATCTCTTTTTTGATATCTGTAACCTACAAATGCTCACAATAGCCTGGATCCATATTAATTAGAGTTTTGTTTGCTTACAGTATTAGATTTCCTCGCATGTTTTGCAAGAAAATTCACATCCCCAAATATTCCTCATTTGCAGCAAATTTAGCTGTTTCAGCAGAGCGCGATTTAGATAGGAAAGGCAGGGAGGCAGGAAATAACACAGTTCGGTCTAGATTAGTTATATTGCTCGCTAATGTTGATTTAGCCATAGAAAGACCGAAAAAAAAAAAAGACCTTACCCAGTGCCACAGAGTTTTATATTGTATAAACACCAACAATACAACTTAATGTCTGATTTAGTTTTTTTTTTTGTCTGTAACTTTCTTTTACTGTATTAATCTTATTACTTGTGATCAAACCTTTGTGGTTTGAGAAGGGACAAAGTTATCTGAGTGCATTTCAGGCTATGTCTCATGTTTTAAAAAAACACTGTCTGTAAAACAGTGGATGAGCAGTGGCATCATTGGCATTATGTTCCTGTAATCCAGCAAAGGAGAAAACTTTGATTATTATTTTGGGTAAAACAGTCTTAGAAAGGTTAATTGTAATAATAATAAATGAACAGCCACACAGACACAAAAAAAAAAAAAAAAAAAAGAAAAAAGTAGAACATTACATTTTGAAATATAGATTTACATAGAGTTTTTTTTTTTTCTTGCCACCAGCAACAGAGATGAAACACAAACATCATTCTGGGCAGTCCTGGGGTATTTTTTTCCCCCTTTTTACTGGTGTAAGCAGGGGAAATGGGGARGGAGACCCCAACCCCATTCACTGCGGGCCAAAAAAGGCACCGATGGGWGCATCATGCACCGAGGTAACATGAGGGATCTGCCTGCATTGCTGGTTGTTGCTGCAGATCTACTTTCACCCCAGAAATACATTTCCCCTGAACATGTTTTCTCTCTCTCTCTCTCTCCCTCTCTCTCTTTTTTTTTTTTTTTTAATTAAAGATTCCCAGACTAACACATTTTCCTGTGATCTTACTTAAAATCCCCACAGAGGATTTTCGAGAAAAGAAAATGTTACTGCTGCAAGGGGGAAAAAAAAAAAAAAGTCTTTTCTTGGCAGTGTCCCCTCCTAGAGACACCGCAGTGTGCGGCACACTTCTGCAATCCTATCTGACCTAGTTCAGGTAGCCAGATGTCCCRGTACTCCAGGAATCCACAAGAAAATGATATTCAAGTGTTTGCCCCGCTTTTGATGCGGCGAGCCAGCTGGCTCTCCTCTGCTCCCTCCCGGCCATCCCTCTGCCACTGAAAGCCTCCAGGTCACTCGGTGACCCGCAGCACGTCCCTCCGGAGCGCTGGAGCTGAACCCGGGGTCCCGCTGCATCTGTGCCGAGGCCCGGCTCGGCGCGCCTGGCGCGCGGCGCTCCAAATGTCAGCGCCTGCCAGCTGATGCACATGGAGATTTGGAGCATCACAGATTTCACCGCACAAACAAGCACTCAAGAACCTGGCGGGGACTTAGCATTTTTACAAGGTAAGGAAAAACTTGCCAAGGTTGATTGAGCTACAGGTTACGAAAGCGTGGAGAAAAAGGATGATGGTTGGGAGAAGACCCAAAAGTGCTTGGGTCCATGGGGAAGCATTCCCCAAGCATCCGCAGGTCTCCAGGACTTCTTCCCCTTGCCCTTCTTGGAGACCCAAGCTCTCTGGTATTCACATTCCTACAGAAAGAAGTGCTCCAGCCCTCCTGCTGCTGCCATAACATCCTTCTCCCAGTGCCAGTTTGTCCCCCTAATGATGCATCATGCAAGCACAGACATCTCATCTGCAYTGAAGGGGGCTGGCAAAATTAAATCCCAAAATCTGCCTCAAAAAAATTCTTAATTTGAGGAATCTGCCATAGGATCTGCTTGCACCTTGTACTCAAGGTTAGAGTGGCAAGATGAAGCTGGAGAACAACAGCTTGGACTCTAAGCTGCACTAAGCTCCCCTCATCTGGGGCTGGACTCCGTCTGCTAGGCAGGGTGCTAAACCAAGGAAAGTTTGGTCCAGCAAGAGCAAAGCCCTATTTTCCACAAAGGGAAGGAACAGCAGTAAAATACCTGGGACAACAGATGTCAATAGGTTTGCACTAGGGTTCATTCAGATAAAGGGCTCATCTCCCTTCCCCTCTATTGTATAATTCTGATTTTCACTAACTACAGTGATTCCACCAGTCTAATTAGGCCCCCAGATAATACTCAAAGTACTTATTATGTTATCTTTTTGCTGATTTTATATTATACACATTTGTCTGTTAAATAAAACAATTMAATTTCCCAGATTTACAAACTCTGCTTGGGAACCCACTTAAAAATCACCAGCTACCTGCCACTGCCCTGCTCTGCTCTCTATTTACAGCAAGCCCAAATGTTTGCTTTATGTTGTCAACGAAGAGAAACTGCTTGAAAAAAAAAATAATAAAAATAATTGAACATCAGCCACTGAACCAGCAGGAACGCAAAATATTTCCATGAAAGGGAATCCAAGAGGACCAGTGATCTGTATAGTAACTATTCTCAGTGTGAGGAGGAAGAAGGAGCCAAAAGTTGGAGCCAGGCTTGTTTCCTCTCCCCGCATAGAGCGTCCTCTCCAAGTACTTTCTGCGAGAAGAGTACACTAAGTTCCTAGGCATGGCCATCCCATTCCACCCCCTGCTGGGAAGTGATTTATTTTAACCGCCCCAGAGTCTTTTCATTGTGTTCTTGGTCTAAACATGAGTCTTTGTGTGCACGAGGTGCAGCTGCCGCGGCGCTCGAGGAGCAGGGGAGGTGTCGGGAAAGCGCCTGGCGCTCCCCGTGCCGCCCAGCGAAGATGTAAACAAAGTCGCTAAAACAAAGGAACAACACTGGATTCCTGCGTTGAAAATAGCCCTACGCTCATTCAGGAAAAATCTCCTCTCTCCTCAGCAGGCAGACGCCAACGCGCCCATGGGCGCTACCTCCATCACCACCACGGGGACGCTGGTYCCCAGAGGGACCGCAGGCAGCTGCAGCCCTGCAGCTCTCCCAAATTCCCAACCTAAACACCTAAACCCAAACTCCTAACACCTAAACCCCTTCTTTCCCAAACCTAGTTCCCGATGCTACCTATTCCCCATGAAGACCGAAAGGGATCACTACAGAGATGCTATTTTACACTAGGAGCAAAACAAAACGAACTTAATACTGTCTRTTTTAACAGTATCCCTCAAGACTTGCAGAGCAAACCTGGAGCATTTTCTCTTTCCCTTTTCTAAACAGCAACTTTAAAAAAAAAAAAAAATTAACTGCTTCATCTTCACATTGCTCACTCCTTAAGTAGTTTAAACTTACTTTTAACTGTTACATGCCAACAAAACAGGTTGCTTAATTGATTTGACCTTTCACAGTATTTTTTAATTTTCAATCTTAGTTTCATTGTTCCATCTGGCACTTTAAAACGGCATCTGGTTAACTGTACTTAACCAGCTGATCACTGTACAGTTATTTTTAAATGTAATGTATGCTTAAACAGATGTTATTTTTATAGATGTAGATCTAAACTGCACTTGTATACGTGCTATGTCTGCATAAGCTCTTTCTGCAATTCAAATGTTGACACCAAAAATTACAAGCCAGAATGCTTATGAACTTCACTATTATGTTACTGCACTTTTTTGCAGCTTGTTAGGTAAACATCAATTCGGTTCTTTTTTCTCTGTTCATTGCACATAAATAAAACATTAGCGTTTAGTTTATAAAGTGATGAACATTTTGCTGTGTTGGATTTAGCTTTATAAATACAACTGCTGTCAGCAAGAAAAAAGGATTTATTGAATAAATAATAAGAAGGCTAAAGGAAAATGGAAATAYATATCGTATGCAAAACATGGTGTCTGTGCACAGGTCGCAAAAGGGTCTTCCAAAACATAGGCATCCCATGCAAGAATATTTAWTAAAAGTGTCTTTTCGCAAGATACAGTTAGTCTTCTGAAGCAAGACCAGATTGGTAAAAATGCAGTACAAGCCTCATATTTATAGCCGGGAGCAGTAACTGGGGGCTAYGTTGGTGATTCAGTGAAAAGATGAAGTCTGAAGCTCCTCTGGAGTCAAGAGTTTTACAAAAGCGATAAAAGTAGAGAGCAAACTATGCCTGGTCTAACAGAACTAGGCTCTGCAACATATATACAAATAAAAATATGTTTTAATATAATAATTTCTAAGTTTTCCATAATACTACTTTAAAAAAATAGTAAATTAATATTTATTCACTTAAATTCAGGTCTCATTCCTCCAACCACCCTACTAAAATTAGTGTTATTTACCCATGCAGATTTGGACAGAGTTTGGTCCAGTATACACATTTTTTCCTATTCATTTACATAATAAATTCATTTGTTTAATAAATTACAATGTTTAACTACATGCATTCATTACGCATGCCTAGCAAATACAAAATACAATACTGAAGCCCTCAGTCCTGAAAAGCCACGTGTATTCTGAGACCAGCAAAGGGAAAAGTTTTCTAGCTGGGACACTGCTTTTTTTCCCCTCCCTCCAAAGGATTAATGAGTCCTAGAATATATAGCACCTTTTCTCCAAAAGAACTCAAACCACAATATTAAAATGATTTTGTGCAATTTGCAAGGGCATCCATTCCCTTGCACAAAGCAAGTGGTCACGGGGCTGAATATTTCCCGGAGAACTTTTAAGTATCATTCTCAAGGTTAAAAATTGCTGTTATACATAATACCTCAGTAATTGATAGACATTTTCTCTCTCCAGAGTCCATTTTCTGTGAAAAACACCACATAACATCTGTTCATAAACAGTCCTTCTGTGAGAACACTGACACAGGTCTTGAGCTTCTACTGGCTCAATTCCCCTGCCATACACAGATGGCACAATGTATTTATACAGCTGAATTCTTTGTAATACAAGCTCAACTATATCTTCAGGTAAGACTACGGGCAAACATGTGCTCACGCTATTCCACCGACTTACCCGAAGTCATTTAAACAGCTCCCTCTGACACAAAGACAAATTGTAGCCGCACCGTTATGCAAGTGTTTTGTCTCAAAATCACCTTCAGCAATCGGCGCAGAACTCTACTGAGATAAGGACATTYTGGGACAGGAAAAAAGGTGCCGCAACTTGTGCTAATGAACTAATGGTTATATTGAGATTCGGGACATAGGGCTATTCTCTGTGATGGGGATGTATGTATTCTTCCTTTTATGGAAAACATTCAACTTAATGGTTTAATATGTTGTTCTTTTGCATGCAAAATGTTAAATTGAGAGGCTGGTACTCTGGCATTCAGCTTCTGAGTACAGAGCAACTGCAAGTATAGGTTAAACACATAATATATTGCATTAGTTATCCCCTTTAAACAATTCAGAATGAATAATACTACATAACACATCCATAAACATCCTCCTATTTATCTGTATGAAATTATGGAAGACCTTTCTTGTACTTATGGGCATATTTTGCAACTTGTAAAATGAGTTCACAAAAAACCTAGGCACCATGACATCACCTTTCATAAGACATCCTAGTCCTACCGGTACGTTTGCCCATATTTTGACTTTAGTCTATATGCACCTAAGAAGTGAAGCAMGCACACATATTTTCAAGGTGAGAGCCTTGTAAATGAGAAGCCCCAGAACCAAGGGACGTTGAAAGGTTGAGGGAGAAAGGTAAACTTAGGCCAAAATCTCAAAGGTGCTTAATTGGATCTCCTTCAATCATTCTTTCCATTCCTCAAGCCCTAGCAAGTTACTGAAGTCCACGCTGCTGATTTAGGAGAATATCATCTACATAAAGGCATGGAAAAAAAAAAATCAGAATTCCTGACAAAAGAAGTCTTTAATGAGGATACATACTGATAAAACTTTGAAAAAAGAAGACATATTTTAGGTCATTCCTTCAAGCAGAAGGAGTATATAACTGCAGGGGGCTGGCAACCAACAGCTTAAGCTATACTTGGATTCTTATTTTACCTATGGAACATTTAATGAAAAGGGTTTTTTTTGGGAACTACTCATCCTGCAGAATAAATCAAAATGTACTTTCCCTATTCAGGGAAAAGTACGAGACGTGTTTCATGTAACCTGTGTCAGAGTGCTGGTTGGGTTAGGCCCATGAAAGTAAGTTATATGACACAGACAAGTCTTCTCTGCAGCATGATTTTACCTTGGAAATGAAGGGTGAAGTAATGGTCCTAGGGAGGAGCAACAAAACTCCCACTGTCTGCAACAGGGCTGGGGTACCATCCAACAGGCAGAACATGAGCAGACTAAACCCAAAAACTCGTCAGCCGTTATGTCTCCCTTGACATCTTTTAAATACTTAAGAGAAGTCTGGATTTCTCTATTGACACTCGCAACTCTAATGTCTAGATGGATAAATAGATTTTACAGGGAAGGAAATGTCCTTTAGCCTGGGACCAAAAACAATTAAAAGTTTTAAAAGGGGTGGTTAAAATAGTAAAAGAAATCTGGTTCTGCTTTCAGCAGCTCCACAGTCACCCAGTATAGGAGAGGCATGTCATTTAATCACATTGTGTTGCCTTGGTTGCTGTGTATAAAAAGAAATATTGCTAATGCTTCCTGGTCTCAGGAAGATGTTGTGAAATAAGCCCATTTATGTTTGTGATATGCCTAGACATTATAACCATCAAAAAGCCAATAAATAGCATGTCCTCTACAAATGTCTTTGTAATTCCTTTTTCAAATTTGGTAGCTTCTCAGTTACACTTGCTTTTCTTAAGCTGACAAGAAAAATACAGTTAAATATAGATAAGTTTAAAGAGAGATTATGTGGAAATTGATGGTATTTGCTTTTTTTTAATATACTTTTTAATACAAGAATTAACTCAGAATGATACCAAATGCATCATTCAGTTTAAATAAAGTGCTTGCTTATGTCCTGTAACGTGATCCAGTGCATTGTAAGCAATGTCTTGGCACAGTATATGTAATGAATACAGCACAGTGCATCAAACATCAACTGTACTAAATCCACTGTCTGTAATGCTTCCTTTTTGTAAGTTCTTTCTGCTCCAGTAGTTTTCATTTTTATGATAAATATGAACCAAAACCAGCTTAGAAYATATTGTGCCAAGAGTACGTTCTCTTGCAACTACCAGTCACCTAATATCAATTAAGAATCAATTAAGAAATGCAGAATAAGGTGAAGAATTATTTTCCAAATATAATTGGACCTGCACCTCATAGCAGTGAATTGTTTTAATATTTCCTTCCCTCTAAATCCTCCTCCCTGCTCCAAGCATTATTTAACTCAAATGATGTTTTAACTGCACTTAATGTACATTATAATGATCATGTCTTTAGTTTTCTTTTTCTTTTGAAGTTCTTTTTAATTATGAAATAATATCCTGTTTGAAGAACACAGCTTTGATATCTCCCTGTGCATTTAGTAATTATAAGCTTGTTCTCATTACCAATATACTTTGCATAYTGTTAATTTGTTGTGTTTTTTGTTTTGTTTTCAAAAGCAGAGGTTACAGCTCAGGCAGCAGGTGCCTGTTCCACATTCACCTTATTCTCCATGCTTGGTGATGCTGTGGAAGAGACACTCATSACCATGAGCACATGAACCATCTACCTCACCACACTCTGTGCCCAAGCTCTACGACCTCATGGCAATTCAAATACCTCACATATCCCAAGGAGGGACTCGATATTCCATGGCCGGCCTCAGGATAAAGAGATCTGATCATATATGTGAGGAACAGAGAGCTTAGGGGAGAAAAGAAAGCCAATGAGTGCCAGAAGTCCAGTCCCGCATTATCTATTGATTGAACTATTATAGTTAGCATGGAGCAAAAGCCCAGAGACATAGCCAAGGCTAAGCAAAAATGAATAGAAAGAATAATTTACACCCCTCTCTCTCCAGTGTCTGAAAATGTATTGGCAATCATACATCCAAAAAGTGAGATTTAGGTTATTCACAATTGCCAGCATCTTTGGAGCTTCTGATTAAAGATGACTAACAAGTGAAAGCCATTATGACATATAACAAGATGCAGCAAATCATACATTTTTAGGGRATGCAAAATAAAAAAAAAATGCCATGCTTGTATTGAAAACTGAATGATTTCACTGAGGCCTATTCAGCAGGAAACAAGATGCCAGCTTCTGATCTGCTAGGCCAACCTCACGTTAGACCTCAGCATCATGACCAGAAATGGCAGCGAGACTCAGCAGTACTTCTTTGGAGAAAGAGCAAGAACACAGAAGGATTAAAGGAATACGGTCTTAGGAAGATCTGGGCAAAACTTATTTAGTTTAGAATTTGCCATTCAAATAACCTTACCATATACATAACAAAGTATAGTGTGTATAATGTCTTCTTTCCGAGCTGGTTTACATAGCTGCCCCTGCAGGCCATGGTCCAACAGCAGTTCCTTTTGGGAACTGCACTGTGGTCAGTAAGATCTTTGTTTTAATAAAACGGTATAACAAAACACAGCTTTGGAGGCTGTAAAAAAGTGAGAAATGCAGTGTAGGGAAACAAGAGGCACATATTGGAAAGTGATGGCATTCTAATAATAAAACTTCCGTACAATTACAAAGCGCTGGGGGGGTTGGATCTTTTACCCTTTATGTATGCACACACACTGAGCTGCAGAGGAGAAATGATAAGTTTAATTAGCGCAGAGGACCCTGCAGGAGTATCTCATACATAAGAAAAAAATCACTTAAATATGTGAGCCAGAAAGAGATTTCATGCGTATGTAAGTCTGTCATATAGTTAGTCATATAGCTAAGTGTTTGCAAGATCACCCCGGAGATTGAAGCCACTCTGGGACAAGGACCTCATCTCCCTACTGGTGTCTAATGCACCTAGCACACCGTTAGTGCTATAATAAATAATAATAATATGTTAGCATTAGGTGAGCATCTCGCGCATGATCAATTTCCTGCTGTTGCAGAAGGGTGAATGTTGGTGGACTTTGATCCTTCCGAGATTTTATGTTTCTATCATAAGAGAATCATAGCACATAAGCACATTTTTTACTAATGCAGTAAGTAAGGTGGCAATATATATTGCACTGACATTAAATGAATATTAAAAGGGTTGAAACCATTTCCACACCATGAGGAAGAAAAAAAAAAAAAAAAACTCAAAGAAATAGATATACAGTAGCTATTCAACAAAGACATCACTTTTAACCTTCTTTAGAGATTAAAAAAGTCAAATCCACTGGAAAGAGAACCTGGTGTTAAAGACATGCACTAAAGTATCTCAGCATGCATTTGTTGTTGTTGTGCCCAAGTCTGTTTTGCCTACTCACAAATCTCCCTTTTTCTGCCATTTACACATACATATACACATACACCTTTCTCTGCTTCCCACTATCCTGTCTCAGTGTAACTTCTCCATAATGTATTACAGTACAAATTCCAAGTGCAGGAAGACTCAGCTTGGAGAGAAAAAAAAAAAAGTGAGATACAGCCCTTATGTGTGTAAATAACAAAGGCAGAAGTTTTGGAGAGAGATATACATGGCAAAACATTTTATTTGTTGGAGGGCATCTGTTTTGTATACATTGCACACTTGTAATTTATGTGAGTTTCTTATTTTTTTAACATCTCTATACTGTCTCGTATTAAATTAGAGATTTCAAACCAGACTGAACAGTCCTCTTTTTACCCCTATTTTGTTGCATCTTGCCAATTCAGTGTTTTATTATGTCTTCTGTCATAATATTACTCTTGTCCTTAGAAAACATGCATTTATTCCCACTTAGAATATACGATAACTACTGTAAAGCAGTGCTCAAAAGATGACTGCAAATTCTGCCTGAGAATAGAAAGCTTGAACTCCTCTATTATCCAAATATTTTTCAAAGCCTTTGCTTTTGTATGCATGTCCATTGCTGACACACATAATGAGATCATGGGAAAAGCCACACAGCTGACCTGAACTTTGGGGTATAAAAGTATAAAACTATGAGATCTAATAAATCCAGTGCATGACCCCGTGCAGTTTTTGGACTTAAAGAACTAAATGCTATTGTGAGAGGAATGCGAGCTCACATATTTCTCCCGCAGCATGGCAGAGTTCAGATGTATTATATTTACAGTCGTCTATAAATGTAACGCTATATCACGGAGCATATAGACATCTCCAGCTTCCCCAGCAGAATATCCCGACACCTCCTCGTCACCCATGAGGCAGATATTATTTTAGAGCACCGAGCAGCAGACAGGATGCAGCAACAGCCCGACTCGGTGCTACCGCAGCGTGTCTGAGAGCCTGTCAGCACGTACTTCGTCTACTCGACTCTTTCAATACTCTTGCAAATAATATAAAAATACATGTGGCTTCCATTTCCCACCTAGCTCTTGGTATGCCTGGCTGGTAAATAGGGAGCCAAAGTTCGCAGTATCGCTTGGAAAAAAAAAAGCCTATTTTAAGAAACCCTGCTCTGTGAGATACCGGTTACATATCTCAGCTGTTGAGCTCTGCCTACGAGTCTGGTTACTGTATKTAAGGGAAAATTTAGCATCTCCTAAAGTCTATAATCTACCCTTAATTAACCCACAGATCCCATCAGCATTGGAATGGCATGGCTAAATGAAAGGCATCACTGCATAAGACCCTGGAAGCTGTGGAAACCACAACTATAGCACATAACTATATAGCACTGTGTCCTCTGAAACACAAGGATTATTTTGGTGCTTAGGATTTAGATGAGCACTTTAGAAGAGAGTCAAATTCTCAGGGAAATACAGGAGCCAATTACTCTTGTAAAACTATATTCTTTCAGATATCATAGGCAGAACTTAAATCCCTGCCCCAGTAATACGAGTGTTATTACTGATTTTAAAAGAGGTCATCCTCAAAATGAAAATGAATTAAGCACCAAAACATAGTACAAATTGCAATAAGGTAATACAACAACTACAGTAAAATTAATAGAGAATTTCAATCATGCTAATTCTTCAATTTTTTTAAATATATTTTTGTTGAACTTTCTCTTTTTATATATATTGCATTTATTTCCTATCTAACTATAAATAAACTGAATGTTAATGGTTGGTAATCCAACCAGGTTACTGCCTAATAAAAGTGTTTATTTTTTTTTTAAATCTTAGCTTGTATACCTTGTTTCAATCAAATAAATTTTGGAGTGTGAGATAACAAAATATAAATCGTCTGCCTAAATTATAAGTTATACATTCATTTTAAATCATGGAAAATTCTTCTCAGTGCTGTGTTAGTTAGTAGCTATACTCAACATTTTACCACTGTTTATTCTTTACTAACTAACCATCCTTCTTGGTCTTTCCAAAGTTCCTGGCATTTCACTAGTTTACACATTGATTGAACACTGTTCCCAGAACTGCCTGTGGCRTCATGCCAAATGCTGTGATAATCAGCTGGAAGATTTATTCCAGTTGAAGAGTGTTATAAACATAAAGATTCATAAGGCTCAGTGTTGAAAATGAATACTGATGCTTTCTTTGAGATGGTTGAAAACTTTCTGTGAGCCTTTAATAAGAAGGGAAGATAGTCCTCAGRGTCTCCTTCTATTTACAGGCTTTGATTTGAAAAACATCCATTAAACTGTGTTTGATATAAGTATTAATAGCTAGCACAGGTTTTAACAAATTAAAATATAATTTTACAGTGGCATGTGCAGAGCAAATCATACATGAAAAAAAAATTAACAAAATTCATGGATTAACTCCTGTGCATGGGATCAGACACATTTGCTGCAACAGGATATATTATTATACTGGTAGATGGGTGGAGAAAGAATACAAAGGAAGCTGAAAAAAATTCAAAGGGAAGCAGCTGGCAGGTAAATGCACTGAGCCAGAAAGAAATAATAAGGAGAAAGGCGGTGATTGCAAAGCGGAAAGAATAGTAATTCCTTAAATAAAGAAACAAAAAATAGAGAGAAATGTAAGCTGAGGATGGGGCCACTGGAAATAAAAAAGAATACAGAGCAGAAAACATTCCCAGCTAGAAAGAGGGAAATGTAATTTGCTTACTGGAATGACTGTAGCAGTAAACTAATATTGCACAGGATATGCTGAAAGACTACAGGCTTAATTAAGAGCCAGAGAAACCATACAGCATGACTGAATGACATATCCAATGTCTACAAGGCTAGGGAGAGCTTACGCTGAAATTAAAAGAAGTAATAAAACAAATGAGGCAACTTCATTGCTTTGTATGGCTGCTGCAATCACTGAAATGATACTGAGGATCTGCTTAGGTCACTGCCAATACCAAAGCCAAGATATTCAAGACTAGCWATTATGGGTGTCTGATTTGACACATCACTTTCCTTCTCACAACACGCTCTTGTGATAAACTGCCTCTTGGTGACCAACACTCAAGCATCATTTCCAAAAGCCTTCTGAGATACAGATTCTTTCAAGCCATGTGCTGTCCCACTGCACCTGATAAAAGCTTTGTCTCTTGCACACTTGCTCATGGCCACTCACATGCTGAACTTTCAAATAACAGCGCTTTGAATTAAGCCTTCGGGCAGTCATTAGGACCTTTAGCACGACCAGCATCTTTAAATATTTGGCCATTCGAAGTTTACTGTTACTATTTAAGGATAACAACTACCTAATAAGGACTTTAGAGGTTTAGATGAGCATCCCATGATAAAGCTGCTTGAAATGTGGCAAAATAATAATTCTGTCTAAAACCTACCCCCRATTAAATATGATAAATGCAATAGATTAAGCCCCACAAGTATTTTCCTAAATTTAGAAGCAATCTAAAAACAAGGAAGTATTCAGGAATTTATATTCTTGAAAGTGCCATTTCTTTTTCATGCCTAAGTAACAGGCAACAACTAAAAATTTCGCAGCTTCTTAGGCTGAGCATCTCACTAGAACCTGAAAATATCATAGAAGAAACATAAGAAAACTCTCAATATCTTTGCTCAGATGAAAACAGGGTACAATACCCACAGTGATAGCACTTTMTGGAAACTTCTGGTTTCCTCTGAGACAGATACCACAAATAAGCCAATTTTGGGGGTTGATGGCTCCCTACAGCAGTGCCACAGCCAAGGGAATCCGATACCATTGCTTATGCACATGGACAAAGGTGTTGTTTCCCCTCGGTCATTTCTCAGCATTTGCCAACATTAAAAAAAATTACTTTGCTCTCAGCAACATCTACAAGGACTGACAGAAATGTAAATTTTGAGAGCTGCCAAAATATTATGCAACTATAGAAAAACAGAAAAACGCCCATGGGTGGCTTCTATCTGCCAAAAACTCTGACTGTAGGCCTGTTTTCTTAAGTAATCACTGGTGCAGCATGTACCAAAAGCAGTCCATTGAAACAGAAATTTTGGTATAAGCAGACATGAAAGAAAAAGGATGSAGGAAAACAGAAGACCCCCAACAATTTCATGTTTCGAACCACCTGAAGAAATGGAACAAAAGCAAAGAGCTATGTGCGCTGGCTGGGTTCAGCTAGATGTTTGCAGCAAGAAAAGGAAGAGAAAAAGGAATGAAGAGGCATGAATTGCAAAGTTTATAATAAAAGATTTTTTTGGCAATATTTCATCTTCTTTTTAATGYGATTGCTATACGAATGAATTAGTGCCTTGCTTTTCAAAAAGAAGAAAATACCTTCAAAAACAAAAACAAAACCTCTTTAGTCCACTTTGTGAACGAGGTTTGAATGAAAACCTCTTATTATTTTTATAAGACTGTATTGAGAACAGGAACAGTAACGCAACAAGCCGTACCTTAACAGTGACTTAAAGAGAAAGAGAAATGGTGAGAACATATCTAATTTGCATAATAACCTAAAATTGTCATTTTGTGGATTTGCTCAAATGCCAAAGCAAGGAAGGCTTTCCAGTATCAAGAGAGAAAACACGAGCAGAACAACACTGTACTGATGACAGCACGGCCCAAAGAAAGTGCCACAAATACACATAATCCCCAGACAGGTACTGAAGACGGATGATTAAAAAATATAGTCTTTCTTTATTGGGCTTACCATACGTAGGCTAAAATAAAACCCAGTAGGATGGGAAATCGGACGTTTCCATGTCCGGAAGCATTATGTCTGTATATCTGCTTTCAGCTGTTAGATGAAGCCACTTCAAGTTTGAAAGCCCTATAGACATAACAAAGTGGCCCCAAAACTGAGATAACAAAACGCTTGGATTATTTGTCATATGTCTGTAGGGGATTTTCCCAAATATTCCTCGTCGTCTTTGAAGTATGGCTAGCAGGGCTGGATGCAGTACCCTACTGATACAACGGTAAAACTATTAGTGTTAACCCAGCTCTGTAGGCAATGTCAAGACCACTTCTCTATTTCTTCATAGTCCTCTTCTCTAAAGTGCACTAGAGTTTTTCTAAATGCTGTCATTTGTATACTTTTCAGAAAATAATGCTGAATACTTGCACCTAAACTACTACCATAATATTTATGTTAAAATAAAAAGGAGTGAATACTATTTCTAATCCTACTTAACAAGGATCAGACACCATGAATCACAGGTTAGATAGGTAAAGAAGAGGCAAGAATATTTCTTTTGCAGTCAGTGAGTATAACTCAGTGATTGTAATCTCTCTTTTGCAGTCAGTGAGTCAGTATGACAAGAGTCAACCCAAATTTTCTGTTCTTTGTTATTAAATATCTTTCAGGAATGCAATTACTGTTAACTTTAAATAAACATATTTACCATCAGCACACTCAACCAAATYTGGTGATGCTCAGGTATTGGCTATCTGAGGTGGTACTTTTACCAGTTGAAGAGCTTTCAATCTAAGACAAATGGCACACAGTCATTAGGGAAAAAATGATGACGAAGTTATAAATGTCTGAAACTCCCTGTCTGCATTTGGATTCACATTTAAAATATTGATTACGTAGAAGAGAGGGGACTGTCAATGTCAAAAGGAAGATCATTCAGCAAATGAGATCTCCAGAAGGGAACAATGCAAACAGATTTATATGTTTTTTTGATGCTGGAGGAAGGGGCATCATATTCTATTTGCATTGCTGTTCAATCAATATATCTTATTAATCTCACTCTGACAGACTACAGCATAGTGCATCTATTGATATTATTTCAGTACTTTGTGATGAAATAGATCAGAAGCTATTTGAAGATCCTTACTAAACATTCACAGGTCATTATACCTGAGGATGATAGATATTTTTTAAATACCCCTTATTTTAAGTATGGAAAACTGAGATTGCCAGTGTTATCAATATGCCCTTAATTTAAAAGATATGATAGGACAAAGCTTTCTGTAAACAATGTACCATAGATGTAACAATAACARTGTCTAGGGGCATGGTCCCCATTTCTCGTACAATTGTAGGAAAAGGTAGCTGAAAGGGTTATCATCTTTGCAAATTTCTCCTTTTTAAATGATTTAATAAGGATTATAAAATGCACATCTAGATATCAATTGTGAATTCATAAATTGTAGCATTGTAAATTAAAGAATAGATTAGTTCTTTTTCCAAGCTCGAGACTGCAAATATACATCATGGTGGCTTTCAGCACCGAGTGGCACAGATGGCTCCTTGTTTCTCAGACCCATCACACACTGTCCTGTGACCTGAGATTATGAATCAGGTGGAGGTTTGTGTTTCATTTTGCCTGTCTTGCTTGTGGAGAGGGAGTTGGGTCTGTTGATGTTCTTTTTATTTTTTCTCCCTTGACTTTCCTCATTTCTTTTCCAGATTTCTGCAGAAAATGTCAAAATAGAGRGAACCACCTATTTTTTTGTGTTCTTTCACCCAGTATATCGGTTGGGCAAAATAACAGGTAGCTGGATCAGATAAGGTATGTTCACATTTTCATCAAACTGCACTAACCAGGCAGAGCTTCTCACTGTCTTAACAGTAACTGCTCCAGCTTCACAAAAATCATGGCAGGATGAAATAGCCTCTTTCTTAGTTATTTCTGTACAGTCAAAGCAGCCATTGGGAAGACTGAGTGCAGCACTGTGAAAGAGAAGCTAGGGCCTCCAGCAGAACCCAAAACACAACTACACAGAGGAGAAAGTTAGACATCTCTCACAGGTGCTGTCCTTCATCTCTAGTAATATTGCTGCACTTTCCAAACTGGCRTTCAGCTAAGCAACCCTGTCCATGCACCAAGAACAGCAGTTTTCACAGAAGGTGAAGGACATGCGGTGCTGAGAGCTGTTGAGAGTCGCGAGTCTGCAAGGACTTTGCATCTGACAATCAATCCGTAAACACTGGAGAGAGAGAGCACAAAATTGGACCCTTTAAAGCTATTTCCCCACATTTCAAACCTACTTGACAACAAATCTGGAAGTCAACCGTAATTTTAATCATCCGGTAATGTTTTATGCTAGCCAATTACAGGGCTCCAAAAGGTTAGCTGAATGTTTCATGCTTGATAAGTATCTGACTGGGACTAATTCACTTGTCCCTTCTCCAGCCTGAGTTAGGTATAGATGAGCAGAGCTTCACTAAAATCAATAGAGCTGCATCCTGTTATACTGTCACAGCAAATGGTGCTATAGACTGGGGATAATTTTCCTAATAATTTTTAACCCATACATTTTTGGCTCAGCCTTGCAATCMAGTATTTCAGACAATATACAGACCTATTAAATCACCCACTTTCCTGGCTTGCATTCGAGATGAAGGGAAATGGGGAGCTTTGCTTTTTGCATCTCTGCGTACTAGCATGAAGGCTCATGAAACACCCCATAATTCAATGATAAGTACCTCTAGGAGCCTTCTAATTATATGCTGGACAGGTCAGGAATGAAATAGCTGTGCTACCCTTTGGTCTTGGATAACAGACTTGAAACGGTGAAAAGAAAAGTTCATTAGGCCAATTGTAATATAGATAAAGGCTTCAGCAAGCTGTTTTGTTGGAGGTGTGAATATCCGTGAAACAAATACCTCTAAAGCCCAAAGTTAGAGTCTTGCCTCATAGCCATCGCCTAAGCAAGGAATGGATAGCTGCTTTGAGGAGCACATCCTGCTCATCAGCCATTTATTCTACTGTAGAGTAAATTCAGCTGCAGAAGTTCACAAGATCAGAAAGAACAACCACCAGAGGTATAGGAAGGTGCGATTTTTTTCTTAGAAAATTCTGCACTGGCCTTAATTAAATCTCCCCAAGGAGTGTAGAGCTTAAAAAAAAAAAAAAAAAAGATACTAAACAAGAATGTGTCCATCAGGCAGGTTTTTCTAAGCTTTGACAGCTCTAAATGCAGGCAGCTGCAATACAAGCTTGTCCTCAAATCCTTGACAATGACCTTAACCTCAGGGTGAAAGATAATGTAGTTGCTATGCTCATTCYGTGCAGAATGTCTACTGATCAGAGGCTTGTGGCAAAATATGTATATTTTTTTCTTATGATATAGACTATTGTTCACTGGCAACTCAAGTGATACCACAACATTATCTCTGTGACAGCTTGATTTTTTTTATTTATTTTTAAATGTGAAGGAATAGCACAAATTCAGGCAGACTTCCACTGTAGCAGCTAGACGAACGACATTGTAATGCTTCCCAAATTAACCCTTCCATAGCCACCTGCTAGCAGCTAAAGAGAAATATAAAACGAACACACAAGCTAATCCCAGGTACTCTTATAAGGTACTTTGCACAGATGCTCACATACAAAGGATAGAGAAGTTTGCTGTAGAAAGTGATACTTATTGCACTTTTTTTTTTTTTTTTTTTTTTTTACATGATGTTATTTAAGGGCAACATACTGCCCTGCTGAAAATTGTCACTTAATTGACTTCTATGGAGCCTTGACTGTTTACATCCATTAAGGACCAGCCTCAAACTCCGAATCCACCTCTACTATTTAAAAGCAGATAGAGTTTGAACTCTTAAGATGACAAGTGAGGTATGAATCCTATAATCCAAGCTGACTACCTTTTATTTAGGTGACAAAGGAAAAATCCTGCAGTAAAACTTCAGTGCTAACATTGATCACTCTTTACCTTATTATTATTAATTACTGAAATTGCAACGCCAGACAAAAGTTTATGAGCAACCATGGGAATATAGTCTGATGTAATGTTTTGAAGTACAATTTCACCAAGGAATTAACTTCATTTAGTGGGCAGAACTGGCAATATTCATTCATGAGCAGCTATTAAATTCTTTCCCTGCATGAGATGCCATTAGATGCAGGAACAAGGAAAGGGAAGGAGGTGTTTGGCTGCTCTGAGGCAGGTATCTCTATGGACTGGTTTGCAGAGAGACACAACTTTACTCTGCAGTCACAGGACATAAGGAAATTTTAGCTTCTACATACCAAAATCGTTGTCATTCAAGCACAAACTGCAATTTCTATCAGTGTAAAACCCAGATAGATGTTGAAGGTTTTCACAGTAGAAAGTGTTTTATAACATAATGGCTGTACCTATGTAACCTTCAAGGTTACATCCCTATTTTGACACCTGAACATAGCAGACCTGTTCAAACATAGCAGTAAGACTAACAGTTCCAAATAGGTGAGCTTTAAAAATAGTCATTTCAAGTGATACTGGTTAGTGGTAGGGTATTTCTTATGAAGGGTCTTTTTTTTTCCTTTCTTCTTCTTTTTTTTTTTTTCCTCTCTTTTCTTTTTTCAAGGATTTCAGGATGCCTCAAAGGCATCCTGAACAAAAATAAGAAGAGACAGGTAACACACAGTGCACCTACACTACAAATACCTTTTGGTGGGTGTGCACTCTGTGAACATGTCTCTTCTTATTCAAGAGCTGTTTTTTATATTATATTAGTCAGCTAAGACATTAAGAAAAGCATTCTAATGTAGAAGCCAAAACTAAATGATTTCATGCCTCAATGAAAATTTAAAAAGAAATTTCTGCTGGATTTCATTTAATATTTTATTGTAGTAAGGTTCAATTTAGGTATGAGAATCTGTTTTGAAAGTATTTAAATGAAATTGCACTAATTTTAGACTTGAAAAGCTACATGCAASTATTTTAATATTAAAAAAACATTTTAAAATACCAAAAAATAAGATATCATTAAAAATGGTGAAAATCATGTATCAGTTTTGACATAATGGCAAAATGAGCTATAACTGCTTTGTTACAGCAGAATATTATGCCCAAAAGTAATTCAACCTGACTTCCAAATCAGTAGGATTTTGCTGATCAGCAAGGTATGTGGCCATAACAGTTGAACAGACTTCTTAGATCATCACAAGGCTATAAAATGACACCCCACAGTATGAGCTCATTTTTACACATAACATGTATGAAAATATGTAGTTGCTCCTTTTTCTTGTTAGGTGAGATAGTGCAGTCACAGTTGATGGGTGCAYGGAGAAACCTGGCACAAACACATTCAATTTTTTTCTTTTTAAATTGTCTAATATTGAAATCATTTGCTATTTTCAGGCTTATGAGATGCCAAAGAATATTGTGTAAAATTATCTTGATAGAGCCTGTTCTCTATGTTGTCACTACCTTCAAGAAACAGACATGTCTTCTCAACCAAAAGAGGAACAAGTCTTAGATACAGCCCTATTGTTCACATCGATTTCAGATTAATGACTTCACACAAATCTACAATCCCTTTGTGAGCTGACCCATAGATTAAAACAATTGTGCAAAAATCTATGGGTCTTTTTTTCCTCAAAAACCTCAAGATTTTGCATATCTCCTTTCTGCTTCAAGAATGTTTCTGCTTTTCCCACCACTATATTATTTGCTATTGTGTCCACCTTTTGAAGACATATTAAGAACATAGTTGACTAGATCCCACCAAAATATTTTACGCTCTGCCTTTCCTTAAATTCTTCATCAATGAACACATTTTACTTTCTAGCTTTATCTTTTATCTAATAATTTAAAATCACACATCAAAATAGCAAGGAAAACAGGAGAAAAAAATGGTACCAAATTATGCAAGCAGAAAGGTATATAGAGAAAATGTTAACATGATATTGTCAGACGTTTATAAACTTCTTCCAGTGAACTTTGAATTACCCTGCTCCTTTCATATTTTCCAGTTAACATACATACATCTGCTCTGCCATGTAATCAACTGATTGTTACACAAGCATTTGCTAAAGCTATGACAAACTCAGATTTATGAGGTCAGAAAGTTCAAACTTAATCCATTCAATAGCTGCAATTTATCGTCTGATGATAATTGTATACACAAACATTGTAATGATTTAGATGACACAGTGTAAAGATGAAATCCGTTTATTTTAAAAGGGTTTGTAACCTCTAAAATATGTTGCCATGAACACCTTTCTAGGTCCGCTTTTAACAACATAGTTATTATTGTCTTATTGATCAGGATTTTATTAGTGATTTGACACTTATATTTCATGCTAATCGAAAAAGGTGTAATTTTTCTATGAGAATAAGACCGTAATTAATTATATCATTATTGTGTTTTCAATTTCTTCCATTTAAAGAGGTCTAGAAAAGAGTGCTTAATTTATCATACGTGTATTATAAGGAATATGTAAACCTCTTTAAACAGCCAGAGAGCGTGATCCTTTTGGAGATGATGGGATATGACATAGGCACTGTATTTATAGATTCTTACCTCTATAGTGACCTAATTTTATAGTGACAGCTATTTTGGAATGGGATAGTAAATTAGCAACTTAGAAAGCCTGGGTATCTCAAACTATTACTATTCATTACTTTTATAACACCCATTAGAGACCATGTTTTAATACTTTCAACAGACAAGGAAACAATCTTCAGAGAGCAGAAAGTGGTATGGCCAAATAATAGTGTTAGGYATATTATGTTATATTTATATATGTGTATTTATATGCAAACATAGCCTTTTCAGTTCACAAATTTAGGGAACAATTGTTTCAAGCAGACAGCAGCTATATTCATCTATTGTTTCAAAACATAAAACATGTTAGTGATTGTAAACTTCACTGAGACTCTAAAACAAGTAGTTAAATGCGAAATTTAAATTGATCTTTGGTTTATTGCCATTGATTTTGTCAATTTTCTAAATGTAACCATGTTCACCATCGGGAGCAGAAACCTGTATATATATCAGTAAAATTTATGCTTTCAACCAACATCAACTTCACAGGAGGAATGACTATCTGTGCTGTATAAAATAATGCATGTGAAATGAAGGATTTTCTTCTCTAATCACATACTGTACACTTTTAACATTGCGTTAGTAAATTAACCATATAAATTCAAAYGCTATTAGCAGTACCACTCAGGCACATTCAATTCTGTTTTCTTACTATAGATTTTCCCAAGTACCTTTTGATAATGTTATTAATCCATATGCCTGATTCACATGTACAATAAAATGTTATCAGTATTGATAAAAACATGCCTCCAAAATGTTTTATCAAAATATCATCACAAGCATAACCTAAGCCTGTAGATACCTATATAACACTAATACTAATAACACTAATACTAATTAGTATTTTCCAATTAAAGTGCCTTAGATTTACATTATTATTACTCCTCAAATGCTATGCTTGAATGCAATTTATACTGGTGTGTGCATTTGCTAGAACCTTTGCAAGAGTGTATCCTGCATTTTCAGGTCTGCTTCTCTGAGACAAGTGTAGGGTTTTGCTCCTGGGTGTAGCTAAAGCGTGGTTTTAATTATCACTGGGATCCCTCTCTCATGAAACTGATTTTAGTCAGAGGAAATTTTTGCAGAATGTTGTCCTGATTATATTTGCTTTTTGAGACTTCAACTCAAACTGCTTACAAACTTGTTCCATTAATTAAATATTACATATTTGGACTGGAAAGAAGCAAAACATATAATGTACCTTAAAATAGCGAAATAAGATAAATGGCTGAGCTTGTTTGGTGATAATCATCTTCAAATGCCTTTATGGTTTCACCGCTCTTAGGCAACATTCAAAACAGTCATGTTGGTAAGTTTTTATATTACCCCCCTCAAAAAAAAGGAACTCATTTTTGCTGGCAAAACATCTGATTAGCACACAAAAATGTGTGCCTTAAAAGATAGGGCAGCTTATCTGAGTACTGTAAGCCACCGGATGAGGCAAAGATGCCCCTCCTGTTTTTGTGTACACCGCACATGCACACCAAGTCAGTTTACAGGAAAACACTTCTGTTTCCTAGAAAATCCATTATTAAAGATCATCAGGAACCGATTGCAATACAAGGACAAACACTGGGCAAAGAGCAGGCAACGCTTTTCGTTGCTGAAATCCACATAAAACAACGTAAGGGCTTTCTGACTGGTAGCCCGGGGCGTTGCACGTCTCCGCGCGAGCTCCCCGCTCAGCTCTGCCACACTCTAAGGTGCAAGATGTAGATGGAGTTTCCTCCAGGCAATGGAGGCCTGTCTAGGGCACAGCTCTGGAAAGCTGTGGAAAGCTTTGTAAATGGGTGCATAAAGGTAAAATAAATCAAGTGTGATGACCTAGCAAGGAAAGACTTTTCTCGTTGTGCTTCCYGTCAGGTCTGCACCCCATCTTTGTGGCACTGATCCTGGGAGGGGACACTGAAGTGGTGGGCACTGTGGAGGCTAAGTCATTTCTGGGTGCCTGCAAAGGTGAAATGCAGTTCGTTGCCAGAGGCTTTAGATGGCTCCCACAATAGGAGAGGGCAAATAGGGTTTTCAGGGTGATCATGCTCTTCCATCCCATTTGAGTGCTCAGACCCACTGTTGGATGCAATCCTCAAATCATCCAGCACTGGTTCTGTTCACATCCATGGCCAATCTCCAAAGGCAAACAACACAGCTCCTTCCACCGCAGCCTTTGGATGAAAACTGCTTTTGACAACAGATAAAATAAAATCTGGGCTCCTAGAATGTTCAAAGCAAAAATGTCCTTAAGATGCAGCTGGGCACAAGGTATCCATTAGACCCACCAAAGAAACAGAGGACAGAGATCCAGAGATAAAGATACCTATGTCTGGGAGGACCAATAAATCCTAGTGTTATYTGTGATACTTCCTAGGTAGTCCACTGCCACCTCACCTACACATTAAAGCTCAAAACCCATCATGGTTTACATGTTAACTGCTCAAGGAGTCTGCCTTACTCAAGCTCCTTCCATCTCCGTGCTTTAGACAGGACAGTTACAATGCAACAAGAAGATAAACAAGCTATAATATCTTGTTTTTGCTGCTAAGCTCATGTTATCAGCAGTGACTTTGACATTTGGCTAGAGCTCTCATTTTCATACACGCTAGTTCTATTGTGCTCACTCTGATAAGAAACCTCAGTAACAGAAGCGCACATCTGAGAATGGCAAGAAAAAATCCCTACTTTTACAACAGTTTGACTGTTCTCCATTCCTCCAGTGTCACAGCACTTCAGGAGCTGTTTCCAGCTTGCACAAGGAACTGGAAAGATAAGGGTCAGTCTCCCGTTACCTAATTAAAGTCAATCTGAAGGACTCCAGTTGGTAGGAACATACATGATAAGATTTTCTTTTTACTAGAACAAAACGAAACTACCTGCTCTATATTTTTTCCCCCAAAGGCTGAATGCAGAATATCTGCTTTGGTGCACAGTCCTCTCATCTGTTCTGCAGCACCCAGGACTCTTGTTTGGCTAACACGTATACATCTTTAATCATAGGCACCAAGCTCAATCCAATAGCCAAACACTGCTTTTTTTTTTTTTTGAAATCCTCTCCTGCCTGGAGTATTGTGTGATGAGGTCAATTTGAACTGTGCTTACCTGGAAGTCATGTTAGCAGAAGTAAAAAGGCCAATTACTTATATTTAAAAATAGATTGAGAGAACATGCATTTTTATTTTTCCCCCCCCCTTGCTGATTGCCTGGTGGTTCTTATTGCTGAGAGGAAAATCAAAACATCACCACTGATGAGGCATTCAGTGCTTGTTTTTGTTTGGAGAACAAACTAGAAACAAAATGAGATATTATCTGGTGACAAAGGGAAATGAACACCCAACCTCAACCCCAGCACAAAGCTTGCCTGCTCCCTTCCAAAAGGCAAGACTTCTCAAGGTAACCGGTTGAATTTAACTTATTTTTTTATATCCCATACGCTCTAGCTCACAGGTTTCCCCTGTGCCACCCTTGGGTTGGCACCCTTGGCCCCATAAACAACAACGAAGCAGAGTTCCTCGCCTCAGTGGTCTGCCAAGCATCTCATCACACCAACGTAGCCTTCACCAGACCAATGYGGAACTGAAACACTGTTCTCACTCCTTCCAAACCATTTTATAACAGTGACCAACATTTACATAGCAACCATGAAGAAACAAGAAAAATTCAGGAACACCTCACAATTCATCTCAAACATTCCCTTCCATAAGAGAAGCCTTCATTCTTGTAAAGGATCTCACTGCTGAACTTCTTGGTTCACACTACTGGAAACCTTTTGGACTTCAAACACTTCAGATATTACAAGTGGGTGCCTCTGAGGAAAAAAAAAGTTTTCTTTTTTTTTCATTTTTTTTCCCATCTTTTGAAGCACATTTGAATAGTTCAATTTTATAGCACAGAAAGGAATGCAGAAAGGATAGAACCATACCTGCTCAAGTTATCTCCATGTCTTCAGATACATTCTAGGATAACGGGAATTTTAGGAAGGAATTCATAACTACACGAAAGAATGAAAGAAAGACTTATGGGCTTTGCAGCCAGTGTGTTAGGGTTATTAAAATATGCTTTGTTATCTTCACACATGGTAGAAGCTTTATGAATTATTCTTATGGAGATGATTCCTCGTTTTAATGCCTGAAAAGCCCTAAAGTTAGATGACACTTTGATTGCCGCTTTCACTGAGTAAGTACTAACAATATCTCTGCTTTTCAAGAAAATGAATATTCCCATACTTTCCTCAAACTAACCCTTGCAGGCATGAAAGAAAACAACAGGGTTTCTCCTCGCAGAACGTGTCTAGGGAGCAACCCTAGACATACTGCAGACAGATCAATCCATATAGAAATATTCTACAAAGCCAATGAATGAACTAGCACAGAAGGACCAGAAAATAACTTATTGCACTTGCTGAGATACCTTCTGGAGATGTTTGTACTTTGTCTGTTACCCAGTCTGTTCAGGAACTGGAAGAATAGAAGGAGCAAAAGGATGCGACTGTATTAGTTGACTGGGGGACCATTTATAGTTCTATTTTTCAGGACAAAATGAGCATCTGGCCTCAGTCTACTTAAGAATTAGAGTTATCTACAATGCTCTTAACACAGATGGAGCATGGAAAGGCAACTGTGTTCTTTGTGCCATTAGAGATCATTAGAAAAACGGTGTCACATCTTTGCTTACCCCAGCTGCCCTTGCATGGGGCAAATCAGAATCAAAGTTCAGCCAGTCTCAGACCCAAGCACTTCATCTGAGCTTAAGGGACTTCAGAACACCTGGCAGGTAGTTTGGGTCTTTTTGCTTATTTACTTATTTTAATTGTTTTCATTTTTCCTTCCTGTTTGAGCAACAGTTTACGGAAATGTAGCAAAAACATCAGTGCAACTGTATGGACATGTGGATTATCAGGGATTTATCTTTTCCAAGTATTGTGTAACCTGCTGGCTATTTAATGCTTGTATTGATGCTTTTGGAAACCCTGGTCATCCAGGAAAAAAAATGCATAAGGCTTTTGGGACACTAAACTAGAAGTCTATTAGCTTCTCTAATAGAGCCTGGAGAATTCATCAGAAAGCAGATCATTTTTGGACATATGTATGAAGCAATGAATTTTTAATATAACACATGTTTTTTCTTAGCAGACTAATAGGAACAAATGACTATGTAGTGCATAAAACTGCTAGTTTAAAAGTGTTTGCAAAGTGACTGATAGGGAAGCTGTTTYATCTGCGCTCAATAGGATGTTGGTGAAGTGAAGCATTATTTTTCCAGGCACTTGTAAAGCAAATGTAAGCTTAAACAATAAATAAGCAATTAACAATACATTATAGAGTGCAATTAARAATACATTATAGAGTGCCTAACTACCGGACAGGGCTGACAAATGTGTGTGTGCATTGGACACACACATTTTCAAGAGATAAAAGGATATGTTTGGGGTTTGGTTTGAGGCATACTTTCCACAGGATGAGATCTCTGATATCCAGTATTTGTCTTGCTCTTGCCAAGCTAGAAAGGTTTCAGGCATGATAATGCCTGAAATGTTAGAGTTTACTTTGCTAAAACATTTACTTACTGTTAGCAATAAAAACTGCTACTTACAGGCTGTTTCTAACATGAAAGCATATGATATTTCTTATAATAATTGTAAGATATTTCTTACAATAATTATAATACATTTCATGTGGTTCTTCAGAAGAATGAATCTAATTTTAAAAAGACTTATTTAGCTGGTCATCAACTTGTATCAGTCAGTGTCACTAGTGCAGCAGAGTGTGATAAGCTTCAATACAGCTAAGGCCAGAGCAGGTCCTGAAACACAAGAAGCCATCRGCACTGCAGGAGATGGGATCTTGGCTGCCCCAAGCAATTTTGCTTTGCAGAACAGTACCAGCTCTTATATGACTGTCTTTTCACTCACTACTTGTATATGGTTCTACTATATTCATCAGAATATAGTATTTTGTTGTTGTTGTTGTTGCTGCAAATTCTTATCAACTAGCTGCTTTTTAAAAACTAATCTATGGATTTTATTAGGATATATTTATCCAAGTTGTTATGGCAATGGTGCATTAGAAATCAAATGAAATATTTGTTGGCATGACAAAATTAATTGTTGCCTAGGGTCTGGTACAAACACAACAGCAGAGATAATATCCCACTAATATGGTTTGTTTGAAGTAACAATACTGTATCAATTAAATTGGGACTAAGCCCTCAGCCTTTCTAAGCTACTTAGCTGATGCTCGAGGAAGCAAGACTTTACAGTATATGCCAGGGGAAAAGGGTTGGACTCACTGTGCTAATGAGTAGCTGGAATTTAACATTTCCTTTAATGCATTCTCACTTTCTTTTGCAGTGTTTTGTACTGTCGCGTCCTTCCTGGATTAGGAAAGCAAACAGTGCCAGGTTCTGTGCCTCGCATGGCAACAGTATTATGGGAACCTATTTCTCCCTTCTATTCCAAGTCAATTGCAGCATAAATAAAACGTTGACTGAACTTGAGATAAACTCGAGTCACGATGTTCCAACTCCCACGTGATAAACTCAGCAGAAAGCCTTGGTTGCAGTACAGAGATTCGAGCTGTTTGGGAAATTTGCACCTGGATCTAGTTTACAGTTTCTGATCTTGTCCCCAGTTTTATTACTCATAATAATAAATTTGTTTCAAAGTGATCACCTGACTAAAGACAACACAAAGATGAAATTCAACTTCACAAAGAGAAAGCAAAGGTCCACAAAGCCCTCTTTTGGAGGGAGTTAATTGGTGTATGACTCTTGGCACAGGTCTTTGGAGGGGAATTAGTTTCAACTCTAGTACAGGACATAAWCTCTCCATGAGGATGACTCCTTTGCCACAAACACAACTCACAGACACTGTGGAAGTTTCTAACTTTCCACAAAGGCAATGGACAAACTCAAGCCCCAAAACGTGACAGGCAAATTGTGCCTCCCAGGTGAAGAAGCAGCAAGCCCATGGCACAGGTAGAAGCCAGAGCTCTCTGACAGAGCTCTACAGCCCAGGCCTGTAAAGAGTGGATTTAGAAAGCAACAGCTAACAGGCTTGCACGCTAGCATCTAGAGTCTTACATATCTATACAGGCAAGAATCCAGTACATCCTGTCTTAAAAGTATACCTTTCAAGAACTGAGAAAAAGCAAACTCTTGTGTGCTTATCAGACCCACCATGCAGCACCATGCTCCTTTTGCATCATTTACAGAACCAGGATTTTAGGGTAGCTGTGGCTGAAATCATCAAGTCCTGGAGGCTTTTGCATTCCTTCTACATCCAGAGAATCACCACAGAGATCTTAAAATGCCCAAAAGAAAACTAAAAAAAAAAGAGTGTGGGTGGACATGTATGAAACTCCCAGAATTCTAGAATTCCCTCTTTTCTACAGCCCCTCTTCTTCTACCACATTACAAAGACTTTATCTGCATTGCTCCTGCATGGCTGAGAGGCTGGCAGTGCAAGTCAAATCYTCGGGAAATCACACAGTGTGCAAGTCCCCCCTTCCCTGAGTTTTAACCCTTGGTCCTAGGGAGAGGTGATATATATGCAACTCACATACTTGTTATAGTAGCTTAAATTAGATGGTTCTGTCAGCAGCTGACATGACACGTTTCTACATGATGGTACCAAGGCTCTAACCAGTTGCCCAAAAAAGACATCCTTTATCTGAAAACTACTTAAAAAAAAAWTTATTTGCCATAATTTCATAGAGCTGGGTGTTGCGAAGGAACAGTCCTTCCTACAACATTCACATTCAAAACCAGAAATCAGCTCTTAGCAAAAAGACCTGCACATAAACTATGGACTATGCTGGCCCACAGGTATGACTAAAATATCACTGAGCTGCTGTACACAATTAGATGTCAACAAATACTAGGAAAATGCATCTTTCTTTTAAATTATGTTGTATGCAGGCTATTTTCCACACAGCGTAATGTAGTCACTGAACTCCGCTATGATACCGTATAGAAACCTTTAATAAGACACTATAACTTTTGTGTCCATCCAGAAGGAATGTGCTGCCAGGAGATATCATATTTACAATATAAAAGGGGACGTATTTTAGATTTGTCCCAATTAACCTTGTAACGAGATGTATTGGAGTGCTTATTAATGACAGTAATGAGATGCAGACAAGACAATATATAAAACGTCATTGGCATATAAATTAAATTCATATACACAGATACCTTTATGCACTAGGCATGAAGGGAAATTATTAAGAGGCAATTTTGTAGGGAAAAAAGGCTAATTAGTATAAAATTCAATACTTTTCCTTGCTTGTATCCATCAATGTTAGAAAACATATTTGACCATTGACTGAGGAATTGTTCCCATTGCTGTTACTGTGCAAGTTCCAAAATTAATTTTATGATGGTTTTCTTGGAAGAACTATTTGCACACAGATAGCTATATAGCCCTAGTTCTTTGACTATGCATTGCTCTATTGTTTAATTTGGTTTTGGTACAGATGCACAATTTAAAAATAAAACATCTTTTCTATCTTTCCTGTGCTATTCCAGCTAGACATATTTATTTCTAGTTGACACAAGTTACGATCGCCTTATTTGCACAGATCTCACAAATCTTAGATTTTATAAGTCAGCATAAAGGCGCCAATCCCCGACATAAAAGCTAACATACCTCCTTAAACTTCTAAGTAGAAATTGTCTACTTGAAATTTATAGATCTACTCACAGGACCCAAGTTATTCACACACGTAAGTGTTTTGCTGAACTATGGCCTAGTTTTCCTATTCTACCACCACACRTCTTCATCAAAGTCATGGCTAAATCCCATCCAACTTGGAAAATGTAAGGTCTGCCACTAGAAAAATGGAGACTTTAAAATGATTGCCAYGACCAGCGGTAACAACAAACTGATTACCATGCTGAGCTTTATAATAGCATTTCAAGTTCTTTTCATTATTAAAATTACAATAAACAGATAAATTACGTCCACACATACACAAACAGCTATGTAGGCATAGCTGAAATAGTCAGAAAATCATTTTATCAGTAGAGAGATTGGATCACRAAGGATACTAGAAATTATGTACAGTAAAAGTAATAGCTCATGCATGACTTATGGTGATCAGGAAAGGCAGGAGGCCAAGGAATAACACTTGAAATACCTAAGAGTTGTTCATATTATTGCAGTTGTATCCTGCCGTGTTACTTATTACTTCTTTAAAAATACTAAATGAAGGGAAAAAAACAAAACAACAACAAAAAAACACACACACACACACACACACAAAAAAAACACTTTTTTTCCAATGTTGTTTAACTCTGAAAACCATCATATCTTCCAAACAACTTTAATGTTCTGTATTTTCTAAAATCAGTTGGGGAAGGAGGATAACACAAGAAGGCAAAAGAGAAATGAATAGGTTAAAAAGAATAAGTAACAAGTGGAAAGAGAAGGAGAAATTGGCCTTCCACTCCTCATGCTGCCCTTCCACTCACTTTAGCCTGTTACTGTTGAGGCTGAGGTTGCTCAGCACCCTGGATTTGCTCATGGTGGAGGCTTCTCCCRAGATTTGCACAACATCCCAGAAATAGGTTGTAGGTTCATGTGAAATAGCTATTGCCTCAAAGAGCCTATAAAATCTATATGGACAGACTATGAAAGGGACCACCATACAGAGTCACACTGACAGCAAAAAGTACTCCTGGCTCCTAATTCAGTGCATCTTAGTAAGTCGAAGTCTACAGTTTGAGACTCTGTGTGGAAATCTAGACTTGTATCAAAACAGAATTAAGGAAAACTCCGGCAAAACCTGCAGTTTTCACTAACAAAGTAGCTTCTGATCAGCACAGATTTGGAAGTCGGTGCTGAAAAGAGAGAAGAGTTTCTGGGAACAGACTTGTATCTCAGACTGGTGCATGTGGAGTTCAAAAACTGCTGTGGAGTTTTTAAAGTCTGCAAAACTTAGCATGCGATCACAAAAAGTTCAGAATCACACCATGAAAAGCTTATTTCAAGTTTACTGTCTGAGTCAGCACAGACTTAGTGAAAGCTGTCTGCGTTTTACACACCGAAAAGATTTTACCATATTAACTTAGGATTTTAAATGTGGGTTGATGTCTATAGTGCACAGTGTCTAAATTTCTTCATTTTATTATATAATTTTACACCAGTGAGGTGCTAAATATAAGAGAAGGAATGGCTGAATGATCCATGCATTGGGTTGGAAGTGCCTAGGTTTCCTGAAGACATGGGCTTGAATTTTAGCAGGGTCAAACTAGTTCTTCTGCTCCAACTTTATATATAAATTGAGCCTCATGCAATCTACTATTCAGGGTCTTTCACACAAGCCTTTAGAAAGAATTTGTGCTGATGTTCCAATCTCCTACCACTTTTTTTAAGGAGAAAAATTTACTCTAGTGTTCCTGTTTTGAGTGTTAAAGCCATATGTTACTTTGCAGGAAGCTGTGGGTTTTCCTTTATCTGGCCCAGTACACACCTACACTTGGCATGCTTGACATGTAGCAGTCAACAGCCTGGCTCCAAACTGAGAATCAAGCGTTCACTGATGTCTACCGATATTTACCAAGTTGTGTACTTTGTGCCTGTAAAAGTAATACCCAGAAGAAGCTACTATTAACTCTGTTATGACTTGTTTTAGAAAACCAGAAAGCTCTGGCTACAGTCACCATCTCCTCTCAGTAAGTAGCTATGACTGAAAACAGAAGGTGAGATCTAGCAAAACCATTAGCAAGCCATCTATTTGCAACTGATATTTTAGATGCCACTGGTAATAGGAAGCACCAAGACTCAAAATAGATGTTTTATAAACCCAGAGACTTTTTTTGCTTGCTTTAACTTTGTTTAAAAACAAAAATAAAAGGAAAAAAAATTACAGCTACTGTTTAAAMAAGAAAAAAAAAATCACAGCTACTAAGTGAACCAAGCAATAAAATCTTGTTACTGAACAACAACCAAAAGAAGTTAAATTAGTTGCTGAGTACCTATTGCCARGGGCAACACATGTTCAACAGAGGATATGATAATGACAGACGAATTCCCACTAAATTCTCTCTCTACCAATAAGTGTACAATGTCTTAGATATTTTCACTCATGCTCAAGTCACCTTCCTTCCACAGCAGCTGCTTGGAGCTTTGTCAGAGAAAGCCAATAAAGGTATGGTTTCCTGTCATTAATATGACAGAATCGCCCCAATTTTCAGCTGACAGCACTGGATTTTTATGGCTTTTCATACCTTTTTCTTTCCTGCTCCTCCTTTGTATTTGTTTTATTTTTTTCCCTGGGAATTTTATTCTCTTCCTCTTTCTGTTTCCCCAATTACAGTCCCTTGAGCCAACACGGATTTCACCTTTTATATCCCCTTTTCATGTGCTCTAGGTGTCCCTGCTTGACTAGATGATCTCTACAGCTCCCTTCCAACCTCAACCATTCTGTGATTCTGTGTTTTGTTTCTTTCTTTGGGGGTACTGAATAAGTATGCTGCAACCACCAACCTGTAAGCCAAAAATCATTAGCCATTATATATTCAAAGGAACAAAAAATTAAATCCCTCTCCATGTTGTTGACACACACACAAAAAAAAGCTAAGAGCAAAATCCCAAATCTAGCTATTATCCCAGCCTATAGATTGCTGTTACTTGAATAACACAAAATCTAGGCTCTTGCTCATAGAGTCTCAAATCCTTTTGCCTTTCTTGCATGTGCTGCCCCACTGCCTACATATAGTAATTACTCACTTTATTCCAAGTTGGAAGTAAAACTTTCCTTTAAACAATCACATTCTTAACAAAGCCATCAAAATCATCACAACAGTTACTAGTTACTAGGAAGTAAAATCTTGATCTATACTTCTAGGTTTCTGAAATTACCAGAGGCCAATAAGCACTATCAAGCAGGAAGTACATAAAAGTACTTTTGTTAACATTCCTTTTATTCCTTCATCAAATTCAATTTGTTTAGAAAGAATATTTCTGCTTGCTTTCTTTTGCCAGATAAGCCCAGAACTGGAGAGCTTTTGTAACAAGGGCTAGCAAACAATATAGAGCGTTGGAAAGAAACCATGTTTAGACAGGAGAACCATGGATAACAGCGATACTGTGTATGTCAGGCAAGAGAAAGGAGGGACTACCAACTAATAATGACAGAGCTATTTATTACTGAATAATCAGCCTCTAATTTTAGAAACATAAGATCTCCTATTTTCTATTGTTCATTTTAATTAGTATTTTCCCTAAATAGTCTCCCTCTTCCTCCATGCTATTTATACAATTGCAAAGAAAATATAAAGTATATGCAATGTTAGCAAAATGTCGACAAAACGTGCTATAAGCAGTATGTTGGTTGTGCATTGTCTGGAGTGGGGGAAGTTCAGAGAATGGTTTTGTCTTTTGCAACAGGACATTCCTTTCTCCTTTTAGAGAAAACATTCAGCCTTTTGTACCCTACCATACTATTGTATCACTGCATCCTGAAGACACTGTTTTGCACTCAGTATGCAGAACATACTGAGTAAAACAGATAGCTATTACAGTGAAGAAGAGGTTTTAGCCACCAGGAGATCAAGTCCTGAACTGGTTTCTCTCTCTTTAATGCTTAAAACATTTTTTCCTCCATATAAAGCTAAAAAAATGCYTGGCAATCGCTCAGAAACCAGTGCACCACAAGATACTTGGTCTTGCTGTTTCCTTGCACTCCCTCATCTACTATAACCACTTGCTTTTTGACATAAGTAGGCAATGAACTTGGTTTTTTTAGTATGCAGAGACCTTCATTTACCCTTGTGTGCTCCCATGAAGACCATTTGGGTGAAAGAGTATTTTCATCATGTGCATGCAGCGTTTACACACACTCTCTGAGCGTCCAAATACGTTATTCAGTGCTGTACCTCTGTTTCCATGCAAGACGGCATAAAACTTGCCCTGTTTGATGGCACACAAGTTAAGAATGGCTGTCCTTGGACCTTAGCAAAGGCCCGTCTCATCCCAGACCCTGCCTCTAGCAGCAGACACAAGGAGATGCCTAGAGAAGAGGGTGATAACGGGGCAACCTTAGATAACGGTTCATCCTGGCCTTAAATACTTTTCAGGTCAGAACYGTTATTACTCAAGTACTCGATTCTTATGTATTTAATAGCACTCAGTGGATTCCTATTCATGATAGGTCTGATCTCATGTCTGGTCTTGTCTGGTCTCATGTCATAGACTCATGTAATTTTTTTAGCAGCAACAATTTTCCTCTACAAGGAGCATCTCCTACATGAAAACAAAACCACCACTTTGGGTTTGTTTTGAACTCAGTCCCTACAAAATCAAATTATATGCACCTATCACCAACTTACATCAAGTAGTTTGAAAGCAGATTTTGATTTGACCATGGCAATCTGCCACTTCTGCATTCTYCAAAAATATCCATGCCCTCATTCATTATAAGCATTAACCATCAGAAAACAAAATTCAATCTGTAATAAAGAAAAGAGCTGCCAAAGCATTTTTTGTCAGTTCTAAAGGTAGAAAAGAAAGAGTACAATCTGGCTCTCTTCAACAGTTTTGACATTATCAGCTCTTCTAAATAGATATTGGAGAGGTGAATGAGTCCCAGTTGAGGAATGTCTCAGGCTTAGAGGGAAGAAAAAGGCAACTCCAGGGATTCTTCACCTCCTCTTCCCCATCCCAACCCTTCTGGTGAAGAACAGGAGTTGCCAATGGAGCAGAACACACCTGGACAGCAGCAGTCTCGCGGTCCTACCTACTCATCAAACTGGCATGAGCTGCTTGTCATCTCCAAACTCCTCGTCTGCACTCCCGAGGGCGTGCAGAAGAGCGTTTCCCACTGCCAGTACCAACTGTAATTGGCTGCTCTTCTCGAAGAGGCAGAAAAGTAGAGAAAGGCAGTAAAACACAGGATGTTTTCCCCTTGGGCAGGGCTGAAAATTGTGTAAGGACTCAAGCTTCTTCCTTCACTGACAGACTTGCTTCAGCAGTCGCCAAAACTTGCATTGCTTCTTTGTGAGAGCTGGCAAAACTCAGTTGAATATTCAGTTTCTGTTGTGTTGAGCCATGATCTTGTACAAACTATAGATGCCAAGTTTTAAGCAGCTCCATGTGCAGCATTTTGAAAATCATTTCCAGATATGCAAATGGCATCATTAAAACATTTGCATATCCCTGTAAGCTTCTACTTCAAGGCCATATGTCCAGGCCACAGAAGAGGACAGAAAACAACACCCTAACATGGCATGAAGCACACAGGTGTGCAGAAATGGATGCAGGGAGATGGAGACATCATGGGTACCAAACACAAGAAGCAACCTGCATGAGTGAATTGTACAGGATATTTCCAGTATCCAAGAGCTTGTTCAGAGATTTAGACTGAAACTCAGCRTTTCACCTACTCATCTCACTGACTTAAATACTTCTCGCTCTGCAAGACTCTTTGGGATCAAGACTTTCTCAGTTACATGAAACAAGACACAAACTTGAGAAATGTATTTCAAATGTATTTTATCTGTATGCACTCTAGGGAGTCATCCCAAGGCTAGAAACCATGAGGGTCTTTAAGGAAATAAACTAAACTAAGGTGGCTAGGCTTTAAGGAGACAAATCAGAAAAAGGGCATAAGACAGCAGCCTTTGAAGAGATAGAAAGTTGCTGAAAGAAGTAGAAAGAAATCTATTTTTGATGACCATGGCAGATAAGAGCAGCAGTAACAGGGTTAAAATGCAGCTATAAAGACTAAGGTTAGATATTAAGGAAAATTATTGAGTAAGGAGGCTAGCAAAGCACTAGAATCATTTGCTTGGGGAGGATGGAGAGTGTCCATCATTGGAGGTCTTAAAGAACAAATGAAACAAAATCTGTCTGACATGACAGGTACAGGTGACCTTGCCTTAAAGTAGAGAGGTGGACAAGATGACCCCTCGGGACTCCTACAAGTAATGTGGYATATGAAAATAGGCAACATAATATAAACCATGTATATTTAGGCTCAGAATCTGCAAAGGTATTTTAAATCACATTCAAAAGCTAGTAAAAAAATAGTCATAATTTTAGCCCTCTTGGGAAAGAAAATATACATCTTTAGTTGCAAACATTTATCCCTCTATTCTGTCGACTGTGATTCATACCCTGGTTTTTATTTTTCATTTCTTTAGATTTTTGTGTCTTCAATTGTACTTGCCCTGCTTAATTCCTTAGGACTTCAAAGCTTTAAAGAATCAATTTTGAAAGATTCCAATTTCTAGCAAGAGCATTTTCATTATTATTTTTTCTGAAAGGAAAAACATCAGGGAAAATAAAGGGTTTCAGTGACCAAATATAATGGAGAAAGTATTTTCTACATTGCATGTTTCCCTCAATCATCTTCAATGAATGTAGGAGTTATGTACTTTATTCCCTGAAGCCATGAAACCGAAAAAGAGCTAAAACTGTCAAATATTTATTGAAAATTACTTCTTATTCCCACTGTACAGTCATATGTGTGTACTATTCCTGTAAACACTTCAATATAAACTTGTTTTTAAATTCATAACAGCTTCAATTAACTGGTCTTAATGTCTTATCCTTGAATAATTTTATACACCTACTGCAACATGCATGTTTGATCAAATAAAATGGCCAATCTATGCTTATTTGTCATGAAATAAAGCCACTATTCAGAAGAGGCAAAACAAAATGTGTAACACGTGTTAATAGGGAGGCGAAAACAAAACAAAATAACTTTTTTTTTTTTTTGGATTCTTATTCCCAGGATGCCAAAGCTATCACAGAACCAAGTACTACTAGTCCTTTTTTGAAGGAGGTAAAAGCAATACTGTACAGCTCACCCTGTCCCACGCAAGGAATCTATGACTGAGTCTGGAGAAAAAGCTGTCAGAGAGCTTGGATGTATTTAATTCTAGGAGAATTTTCCATCGACGCCCAAGAAGCCAAGTTTTCTCCCCAGATCTGCTGTTGCTCCAACAAGCAAGACGTGCTGTCATGTGGCTTCCCCTACTCAGATGCACAGACCTGACACAGACGAGTATTTTTAGGAATGATTAGAAGCAAGTCGATACAGCAGAGACGTAGCAAAAGTTCTGAAGAGACCTGACACCACAATCAGGTAGGAACTGGAAGCTGGAGGAGGAGCCGCACTGCAAAATTAATCCCTTTGCAGGACAGCCTTTGGGATGTTATCTACGGCAGAGTAAAGCAGCTTCACACCAACAATCAACCAAACCCAAGCAGCAGAGCTAATCCGTGCCTTGGACCTACACGGAGAGGACTGTGTCAGGTTTACTGCAACATTCCTTAAACAAAAGTAGCCACTAGCATGGTTTCTGCAGACCATCTCTTCCGCATGTTTGGAAAGGACTGAACTTATATATTGGTTCCTTTACACAAAACCACACCATTTTATTGYTTAGTTATAACACCTGAACTAATAAGATATAACTAATAAGAGTCCAATATTCACACTGCCAACTTTATAGTGGCCACAAAACACCCACAGAAAGAAGAGAGTCCTGTCTGGCATTAATTCATTCACACCAGTGAAGAAAATGCATCTTTCTAACTACTTTGGAGTAAAGAACATCTGCTTCATAAATCTCCAGCAACTCAACCTGAAAACAAACCACTGCACTCAGAATAATAAGCCCACAACTCTTAAGATGAAGATACCAACCCACTACCTCATGGTAGCACCTCTGCCCAGAAGACACACTTTGTAGACAGACACATTTTTCTTGTTTTAAGAAGTAGAGACAACAGGAAGGTGGATGGGAGATGAAAAGCCTAGAAAGAAAAAGTGCTGAATTCTAAAAGAGGAATTTCAGAGGTCTTTCTCCTATGTGCCTCCAAGAACAAGGTAAGATCTACACTCTAATTTTAAAAAGCTGTTGCAAACAATGCTGAAAACATCTTATAAGTTAAAAAGGATGATTTCTCCCATTCTCCATAACCATATATTACCATATCATTTAGCACAGAATAAAGACCCATCAATTTAATTATACAGCAAAAGACAGGTGGTTGTTGTTGTTTTCTTTGATGATGATGCACGTAACAATAAACAGGCCTGTTATTTTAAATTAGCATATGGGTTCTTTCTTTGATGATACAACACCTGTGGTTAGAGTGTATGTTGAACCGGAGAAAATACCTCCTGGAAACATCTCCACAGACTTAAGACTTCAAATTTAGAACAACAAAAGCTCCACTTGAATCCCCTGTTGTTGGAAGGAATAGCAATTAATTATTCAAAACGGATCCAAAACATTACCATCAATCCTGCTGACAAGGGGTGCTGTTGGTTACAGTGGATGGGGACAATTAYGCACATATCACAGGGCTACAGACAACTTCTGAATTACAATTACACCAAAAAATTCACTACAAATATAACAGATGAATTCCACCGGAAAACATTATCAGGACTGGCTTAAAACATATGTTGCATTAGTGCAAAGGTAAAAATAAAGCATACACAAAGTTCAGAAAAGATGTCTGTCTGGGCAGTTTTTATACATTTTAGTACATTAAAAATTCTCCAAATCCTGTAGCCTATGTAAAATTGAGTTGAGTTTCGACTGAGAAACATCCTGGTACTTCAACATCATGCAGGAAAATATCTATTTGCTGCAATGGGATAAACTGCCTTTAGTAAGCCAACTGAAGTGACAAACTGAAACTGAGTGTACCTGTAAGACCTGCTAGAGGTGACCTGGCCCTGCTTCACATCAGCAAAACTTTGGGTGAACACAAAAATGACTGAAGTACCATCTGTACACACACAAGATATATGGGGAAGAAAGATGAAGGGATACGAATGGAAAGCAATAATTAGAGGCAAAAAAAAAAAAAAAATCCTGTAAATACAGATTTGAACCTGGAAAACTCAGCAAGGAATCTTCAATAGTTGCCATTTTTTATTCTCAGCCCAGCTTTCCTTCCATCATTATGTATCCCAAAGCCTTTAACAAATATTAGCTTCTAATTTCTTCTTMTTCCAAGCCCCCATTGACAAAAATCACATCTCTTAATGCAGATGAACGCTGGAATAGAGTTTAGTCAGGAAGATCTTAAAAGCTTTTAACTGGAGAGAATACTTTGAAACTGAGCAAACTTCCCTAAAGTACCTGGTAAAAGAAGGCTTTCAGCTGGTTCTTAAAAAGTGCAAGTTCCATGGGTAGGGAATTTACATCCACCTGCCAGTACTTTAATACCAGTCACTGAAAATAACTCATATATGACAGCTCAAGCCCATTAGTCCATTAGTCCACTTAGCTCAGTCCTTGCTACTCAGACACAACAGAACTCAACTTGCAGTTACAGGACACTTTAGCCTAACTGATCAGATCCTCATCTGGTATAAATTGGTTTACCTAGACTGATTTCAGCAGAGCGATCTTGCTTTATGCCACCTGAAAATAAGGACAAACATCATCCATCAATTACTCTAACTATAGATTTTAGGTCTCACAGTACAAAAAATCTAAAATTCTCTCTTTCATCAACTTATTTTTGATAATCGGTGCAATTATAGCAAAAAAAAAAAAAAAAAAAAAAAAAGTGTTACAATATAGCCCAGAACGGCATAAGAGCGTTTGATTCTATGATAATACTGTCTCAACATCCTTTACCATCTTTACTACAACATCTTTTTTGCCATGTTCTTGTTCGTCCAGAAAATAAAATCTATAATATGTAATAATTCAGAATTAATATCTTGATTCCCTAGATCCTATAATGAATTCAAATGCACCTAGGGAATCTAACCAAAGACATCTGTTCATGAATAGTGAGAATTATTACCAAGTCCTAGTGGAGACGGCAAGATGCCATCTCTTCCCGAAGTACCTCCCAGCTGAGAAATCAACTGTCTCCTGGCTGAATTTTCTTGTGTCAAGGTTTTACAGTGTTACGTCTCTTGGGGCTGCTTACTAACAAGAGCTCCCGCCCAAACTTGTAACATCCACGAGAAAGAAGGAAGACAAGCCTAGCTTTTTTTTTTTTTTTTTTTTTTATTGTCCAACTACACATATATTATACCTTTATCATATAAAATAACGATGGCCTCAATTAATACTAATTACTACTCCAAAATTTCACAAATCCCTTTTTAATCATCTTTGGGTTTAACTGATTTACCCTAAACCCCTCTGTCTGCCAAAAAATTAACATTTCATTAGACAAATCATAACCTACTCCCTATTCTCTGAAATCCAACCCATCTGGAAATATTCTACCTCATCAAATGTCAAACTTGCACAGTATAATGGAAAAGTATTTTTATTTAAAAACAACACATACATACATATACTGAGTGTGAAATATTTACATATAGATACAGATCTAGAAATATCACCACACCCACATCCCACCCACCACTCAGTAGTCTCCTGAAGATGTCCAGTGCCTTCACCAGTTACCATTTTACTTCCTCCTCTCTCTTTGCAAGTCTTCTCTCCCCCTTCCAAACATCCATCACAGATGAATTTACCTCTACTGTCAGAAATGTAAACCATCAGCAGCTTGTTATATTGAAGAGGTTAAATGAAACTTTTGACATGACTTGTGTTTAAAATCCATCTTTAGCTGATGGCATGTCATCAGTTAGAAAATGTGTAATCAGGAGACCTGAAAGTCTGAAAAGTCAGAAACATAAAGTTCTGCTGCTGGAGGTTTTTCTTTTTCTTTCCATACCCCCCACCCCCCCGCTTTTTTTTTTTTTTTTTTTTAATTTAACAAGCTCTAAAATATATTCTCTATTTTTGGCTTAAAATGTGGCTATGGTCTGAACAGTGACTGTGTAAAAACGGCACCTTCCTACTCAAAAGATCTGCTCCCCAAGTGCATTCTGAGAAAAAATTTCTTGCTTCAGAAAAACCATGGACCAGATCTCCTTTTGGTTTAATTAACATGTGGGAATTCAAAATCACTTGAAGACCTGTTTTATATTACTATTCCTTTATATTTTATTAAATCACATAACTATTATATGCGACAGAAATATATATTTAATCTTTAAATTGTTTATGTATTTCTGAGTTGACACTGAAGCTGTTGGCAATGCCTCTGGTAATACAGAGTGGGACTGGACAATTACAGCACAGCTACAAGTCTTATTCATAAGCACACCGTGTGTAAGGAGTATCTCCAAGTGTCTATAAGCTCACAGCAGCCAAACTTGCATGGGAACTGCTATAGGAACTTCACCAAACGTCCACTTGAGCTCACATGCATCTAGGCTGTGCCTCTCTCTTCCAGTTATTATTATTCAGTCTCAGAGAAAGGCAAAGTAAAAACTACAAAGAATTTGTCTTTACCACCAGACTATGACCTAAAGAGTAAGAGTTGTCCATGCATCTCTTTCTGCCATTCTCTGCAGGAGCTCGCGGCATCCTCAGGGAAGAATTGCCTTCCACATATGGATAACATCCTACCCGGAGAAAGATTTATCCGTGGCATTGCCAATTCACAGAGGACAAAATACCTACTTTAGCCTTAGCGCATAAAAACACTTTTAGCTCAGACTACAATGGTTCTTATGGAGATACTGGAAACCCCATTTCTGTCTCCACAGGCTGCAGAGGGCTCGCATGTACGGGATACAAGCAATATGAAATATTAGACACCCACACATCTGGTTCTGGGGAGTGATCCGTACAAGCTTCCCAAGGAACGAGCGACCTGGTTCCCACTTGCAGTGACCACACAAAGACCTATTGCCACTGATGCCTAAACTACAGCCAGAACTTAATTCTTGCGTAGATTTCAGCCGTGCCCTCCTGTCCTGGCAATTCTCTGCCAAATTGCTTCCATGTAATCCCCTTACTCACCAAGCACTGTTTTGGGGTGCTCAGCCATCGCTCCCTATCGTGCACATATTCTGATGTGCTTGGCATTTTTTTGTGCTTTCTCATTCACTTTTATCCATAGTCCTTTCATTCCCCGCTGAATTATCCCAATGTATTTCATTAAAATATCTTATCATCAGGCATATTATTCTGCACTTTCTAGCTTTTCTACCTCACGAGGATTGATTAAATCAGCATGACGGTAGCTGAGCAGTGTTTAGGACTCAGTGTGACCACATCTGATTTGTTCATAAAGGATTTTCCATTCTGCGGCTGCCAGAGGGGTGCAACTTGATGCTCAGTTATTAGTGCCTTTTCTATTTAGAAAATCAGCTACTGAAATTGCTCCAGATTAGTTTGTTTAATCAAAAGCACCAGATAAAATTAACACAATATTGACAGAAAGAGAACTTTAAACTGTGCAAGTGTGCCAGTATTAGGTGCTCCAAGGTAATTCTTACATTCTCGTTACAACTTGCGGCAAACTTATGCTAATAATACCTTAATAATAATAATAATAATACCTTAAGTTTATACAGCCACTGTTCTCCAGAACTATCCAAAGGCACTTTTGTGACTATATATAGTCATTACTTCACCAAACTGCGGCTACCTCAAGGATGGAACAAAATACTTGCTCTCAATTTTCTGCATCTTTTAAAACGCCATGGAAAAAGACCAGAAAATTCTCTCCTGTTTCAGGTGAGCCGTTAAGTAAAGAAAGGGCTGATATCCGGAAGAATATTCATAGCACATCACATCACAGTCCTGGTCAAAGTTTCCATATGTTGCTAGATGAGCGAGAATACATGGGATTATTACATACTTCCTATGTACATAAAATACCGGTTGTGTCTCTTAGTAGAGATGCCTCAACCTGCAGCAAATCCATGAAATGAGGATAATGCCCAGAGGGCTAAATTACACCACAAAACCCTTACAATGTCTTTTCCATCATGTCAGCCCACAAAGTCATGGCTTCCCGATTAATGCAATGCTAAATTTTCCATGTGTGTTCAGTTATTTTCATGATACTTGCACTAGAATTTGAGCCTTGCACCATGTGCTTGTTGCTAGCTGCCTCGCTGATAGAAGTGGGAAGATTTCATCTTGTTTCTAAGTCCTCGCTTGCAAAAATACCTCTCTTCTGCATGCAAACAGCATAATTTGTTGGGTGAGAAGTCTTATTTCTACATGTGCTCGCTCTCTCTCTCCCGCCCGCCAGAGTCCCTACATGGCTACTCGGTTTCTTGGCTGCAGCAGCCACCAGCAAGTTAACAACATGTCCCCCTACATTCTTGGCCAGGATCCACCATGTATCTGCTGGCCCATTCTCTTGCTCAAGAAATGCTAAATAGCATTGCTGGCATTTATATGTCTCTCATCACTGCGATGCCATAGGCCTGAACACTCCTCCTTTCCTACCCAGCAATTGTCAAAGCGGCTGTAGCAGCCTAGCGTCATCATGCCCCCAATTCATGGGGGTAATTCAAGCTGCAGGCTTGGAAGACCATGCTTGCTGGAAACCTGTTCCAGGGGACAGAGATCTGCAAAGTCAAAGACTGGCCTTTGGGGGAGTAAGAAGCCCAGAGATGAAAACAACAATAACAAAAACTCAGTCGTATACTGTGCTTATAATTGGTAATCTGACACAAAACCTTCCTCAGCTGCATTGTTCCTCTTCAGAAATAAAGGCATGACACTAATTCAATGCTATTTCTGAGCATATTGAAGCACTAACCCTCTGGGACGAGGGTGACAAGATTCTGGGACGAGGTGACAAGACCCAACCATTCCCACCAGGTGCCACCCAGAGCAGATCATCGCAAAATCTCTGCTTCTTCCCGTCTCCCCACAACCAGAAGGTCTTGKTGACTTGGCCATACTCCAGTTTGGATGTGTGCAGCCAATGGAGTTGGAGCAAGAGCAAGTTTAGCCTTTTATGGTTACACTTAACTAAAGAATAACACACAGGAGGCATCATTTCCCACAACCAAGGCCCAGGTAATTAGATGACTGCAGCAACATTACAGTAATGGGAAAGAAGTTCTTGCCTTCAAAGTTCTTGTACCTGTTGGAGCAAATTCTCCCTGGGATTTTGTGAACTGTTTGGCAACACCCAACCACTACATGCATACAAAGGGAGAGAGCTTTGCAAATAGTGCACTGCTTTCACAGTAATCCCACACGAACCTTGCTCCCTTCCGTGCTCTGGGGAGGGGTAAGAGCCACCACCAGCCAGCGGTGACTTCTGGCTCTCACAGTGACACTGCAAGCATGTCTGTGCTCCATAAACAACAGGACGCGTGCGTCACAGGAAGGCCAACTCTACCTCCTAATGGAGCAAGACCTATATGATTAACTCTTAGAGGCAGGCTGCCTTGTGCTGGGAGGTAATTTTTCAGTGGCATTGATTTGAGGTGCAATTTGAAATTCATGACAATCTATGTAAATGTGCTGGTGACACTGAAGAGACATACAGTGCAGATTATGCATGACATCTTAAGAGCGCACAGATCTTTTCATAAACACTCATACACCGCCTTCCTTTCAGACATCCTGGATGTACTCAGCTCTCGGGTTACATCCATCACGTTTAAAATAACTCCCGTGATTATATCAATATAACAGAATTTAGTTTGGCCTCTAATTCTATCTGCAGATTTAATAATCTTCTCCGTGTAAATGTAAAGGAAGAAAGAAATTTAAGGGTCACAGGTACTGATCATCTTTTTAACGGGGAAATATAAGACAAAATGGAAACTGTGAGGAGGGCAAAGGGAAAAACTGGAGAAGGAAGGAAGGAAATGACACCTCTTACTAATCCATGTTTCCCTCCTCTTATCCTTTCCTACACATCAACAAGATCACTTGACCAGAAAACAGGACAGTGGCATATTCTCCTGTTTCTGGTTAAATCTACATTTATTCTTTAGCCCTGTGAGCTCTTCCAAATGCCAGTAAGGCATCCAGAAAGAATTAGGGATAAACGTCGCCATCCCAAAGCAGGCAGCACGCTGACGCTGCAGGTAACCTGAAAGGGGTTAAATCTGAAGCGAGCTGCAAAAAGAGGCTCTTTCATGAGCAAGATAAATATGACTAATGCACTTTTTACTAGAGACGGTTAAAAATAAAACCCTGAAGTAGAAAAACATGCATTCGTTCTTACACGACAGACTATTATTTCTACATATTTTAGATTCATTTGCAAGTTAAGAAAATTGTGATTGAAAAAAAGCGTTAGCAATCACATTTACAAGCAGAAATTCTACTGTGTTGAGTCATAAACTGCCCCCTTGCCTCAGCTATATTACGCTCCGGAGCTAAATCTATCCGCGAGCTTCCTCCTCACCTCATTTAGCAGCGGGTCTATCTTTTTGGATTAATTAGAGCAATCCTCTCATTCAATAATAGTCAATTGTTTTCTGTCCGACCATTATGCATAATTGTTTTCTTTGATCCATACCAACGCCGGCTATTTTTCATGGCTAATTAAATCACGGCTCGCTCGCCAGGGGTGCGCGCGGCCGGCCGGGCGCCCACCTGCCTCTGGGCGCCCACCTGCCTCTGGGCGCCCCTGTTTCGTGCGGCAATTCCGGCAGAGGGCAGCCAAGCAAGAACAATCCCGGCCGCGGATCATTCCGGCTGCGGATATTTGTCACATCAAACAATTCTGGGTTTTTTCCCCCCCTCTTTTTTTTTTTTTTTTTTTTTTTTTCCCCCAATCCCCTCCCTCCTGCTTTGACAAACACATCCTTGGCAGGCAAGTTCACTGCTTGCTTAACTAGCTCTCCAGAACCGGAGCCCGAGATGCTGCATTTCTCAGATAACTATGAGGATGTTTAAGAGATAAATCTTAAAAATAATAATAATAAAAAGGTTAGCGACAAACTAGCATTTCTACAAACTTCTAGCTCTACTACAGAACCTTGCTCTCATCAAGAAGATATAAATTTGCACTTTTTAATCTCCAAATTATAATTTTAAACCAAAGATTTTTTTTTCCTCTTTTTTTTTTTTTTTCTTCCCTGATAGAATTGCTGGTTAAATCCTCTCAAGAGGACCGAGAGCTAAGACCCAAACTTGAAAACAGACATCTGCATAAGGATTTGATGTCTGTAGGACTGTTAAGGCCATAAATAAATGCCTCTAAACACACAAATATACACACATGCTCTTATAAGAAGTTACTTCGTCCTAGTTACTGATCAGAAATAACCAAATTTCTCAAAGTGTTCATGTGTTTTTATATGGTCATATATATTAATATTTTTCTCAGGATTTTTTTAAGAGTTTAAGCCATCAGAGGAAATATCACACGTACGAGAGCAAAACAGCACCCCAGCATGCTGTTGGAATACATCAGTTTAGGTAACATTTTCAGGAAAAAAACAGGGAATTGCAGAAAGCAAATTGCAAGTGTCTCTCCAAACTACTGTGGGCTTAAATCATAACTAAAATAATGCACATTCCAGCATATTTTACTTTAACCTSATGCTTGTGGGTAAGTTTCTAACTCCTCAACTTGCACAGTCAAAAACAAATAAATAGTTTGGGCAATTAAAAAGAAATAAAAATCACAAATCACTGCTAAAAGCCTTGATCCAAACGATTGCTTCAAGCGACATGCTGTAGTGCCTCCCTGCTGCTCGTGAGCCTAGGAGATGGCTGGTACAGCCATCCAGGACCAGTGTATCCCCAAATCCCTAACAGCAGCAGGGACCTCTCAGCAGAGGCAGCGTTTTCCTTTTTGCAGCACCCTCCCAGCAGCAGACAAAGCTGCTGTGGAAAGAATGTTTTTACAGTGGTGGAAATAATCAGTGCAAGGGTAGTTTTTAAAGCCTGCTTCTAAAGTGCTCGGAACATTAAACAATTATTTATGAACACTTGAAACATTAGCTGTTCCACTTGAAACAATTGGCAGGGCTTTAATAGCAGCCCAAGCGATGCTCTGGAAGCTGCACCAAGGACTCTCACTAGTCACCAGCCCTTTATTTCATTTTTAAAAGTGCTGTTGCTTTGCACCAAAATTAAAAGGCTTCTAACTACCATTAAAACAAGAACCTCATCACTAGCATGAGCATCCTTTCTCTTCCATGCTCCACTGAGATATTCCCCTCGCCTTTTGACAGTTCCACGTACCTTTACTTTTGGTGTAATTCTTCCTAAAAGAAGTAATTCTTGGGGAAAGCTTGGCTGGGCACTGCTTGCCATCCCTCCCAAGACTCAGGTGGATTTTCACATCAAGGAAGCTAATCAACACCAAGTTAAACAGATTTCCTAATCAGGATTGCAAGCTCTTTGGTAATGCGAGCACCCTAACCTCATTTTATTTGTTTAAAAATAAAAACCTTTCTAGGAAGAGGAATTCAATGACAACAATTGTTCAGCAATATGAAAAAGAGGAGTTGATTCCTAGGATGGAAACCAGATTTYGGAGCAAAAACCACCAGTGCACCTCCCTCCATCCAGAACCCAAGCTAGGARCCCTGAGAGCATCCAGCAATCTAAGTAAAGACTAGATGAGGATAGTGATTCATAAGCTCCTCCTATATTTAACATCTTAACTAGACTGTTTTTAAACAGATAATAGAGATTTTTGACCTAGACCATTTTTGATCAGGACCATTTTTGACCCTRTTCTGGAAGGACACAAACCTACACCATGCAGTGGCACCCAGCTGCACGATAYCGAGGAGGACACATTTGCCATTCTTCTTCTCATGGTTACATCCCTGCTCACCGCTGAGTTTTTCACTATATTAATTTTTTCATGGAAAACAGGAGCAGGGGAATGGAGGCAGGCAGGGAACAGAGAGCAGTTCCCCACCTTTGCACTGTTCCCCTGGGATGAGAAAGTCAAGCAGTGGCTCTTTGTCCATATGTACAAAAAAGCCCAGCTCACACAAGCGGGCTGAGGAAAAGCAGGCAGCATGGTGTTAAGAAATAACTGAGGCAGAAAAAGCATAAAGAATCTGAAAGACATGAATGCCTGAGGAAATGCAGATTTTGGGGAATCTGTGAGTAAACACGCATATGACTGAATGAGCCAAAATATATACAGGATTTCACAATATTTAAATCATGTATCTTTGTGTTCTTAAAATAAATTATAACTATACCAAGGCTTACACATGGGGAATTGTCACACAGTGGCAATTTCTAAACTCGCAGAAAAGGACCTAATTCTGCAATCCCATGCGCATGCATAGAGCCCCCATGAAGTCCAACCAGTAACACCAGTGGGAGCAAAGGCAGGGCAGCTGCAGCGGCTTTAAACTCCCACACTTACAGCCCTAATGGTATCTGAGTGTGGCACAACAGAGCGTGCATTAGCTCTTGCTCACCCTCTGCCCTCTCTTTAAGATGGCTGTTAACTTGCAGGAGTTACGGTGGCAAAAGAGTGTAAAAATGATTTGATCATGTTCAGTGATATTGCTAAGAGCAACAGGGAGAGACACGTTTGAAAAAGTGGCTCACAGTCATTTATATACCTCCTTCCACATGTTAACCATTTTTACTTGCAATAACCATGCATCAGTGCTCTGGCTGCATTACCTTATAACTCCTTTTTCTTTTTATGGTCCTTGGTGGACACATTTTCACCTACTCTAAACTCTGCCAATTTCCTAGGGGAAAAAATGACATACAGACACAGATACTCTGGCCTATGTTATAAATATACTAGGGACATACAAATATCATCACAACTCTCCAATGCAGCTCTACTGGCTCGTACTACAGAGAGACATTCTGTCTTGCTAGAAATGCAGCAGACAGAATTTGGGAAAGTTTCTAGGTCTGAACCTCTTCTTTTATCCAGGCAATTTGTTACTTGGAAGGTGCTCAGCTTGTTAAGAAGGCAGCACTTTGTGTAACTCTTTGCTGCTACGTTTGTTTCCCCTAAAGAGATATGAAGCCCTGATGAAGATATGAGAGACCTTCCTTGCTGTGATAGTGGAGCTGAAGCACTGCATTTAGAAGCTGCTACTGTATAAAGCAAGCTTGTGAAACTTCACCAGATTAAATTGGCTTTCTTCTCAAGCACCTCTAAACTCCCTAGTGGATTGCATTTAYGAAAGTATTTCTGATTTTAAGGATTCCTCCTTTCAGCAGCTTGCAGTGACACACTCCATTTCTCTCTCTGTTTCAGTGTTAKTCAAGTACTCTCACACTGAGTAGAAACCTCAGACTGCAGCAGGATTTCAGGGAGGAACAATGCAGCGGGAAACTGGAGTCCTGATCATTTCCTTTTTGAATTCAAAGCAGGAAAATCCTTGCACCTATGAGTAACCCACTAAAGCCAGTTGATATCTGTGCAAATAACAACCAAAACCATTGTCCTACATGGGTGAAGCATCTGTGCAGCAGTCAGAACTTTCTTCTTATTGCATGTCCTTAAGAGCACATGTTGAGGACTGCCTGCTGGTAAGAGGTGGACTGAAAAGGCACATGAGTGGCTGTGCAGCAAATAGTTTTATCAATGATTTCATTCTCAATCTAGAAATACCAGAGGGCTTAGAGATTCAATATCTTATCACAGAAACCATTTTAGGCGCAAAGAAATTTTAACCTAGAACTGAAGATATCTAAGAAGACATAAGGGATGAAACAGATGCTTAGGGTGAAGACGCACAGAATAAATTAACAACCAATCTAGCATATTTTAGGACACTGAGCTATAGTCATGGTTCACCTCTTTCCCAGTTATTGATTGAGTTGTAATTTGCTAATTCTTTATGAAAGGCAMAAGACCATTAAATTACTGGGCGTATTTGAGAATGATATGAAAATATCACCAGTATGCGAGGTAGCCTGCTTTTGAGTTATGAAATATGCATTTGACTCCGAGAAAGCTGGAGGCTGAGTAAAGGTTAAAAACTCAGAAATAATATTGTTCCTTCAACTTTTGCAAAAATCTTTGAGATGAATTTAGCAATATGTGGCTTTTAATGGTGTTACATTAAACAGCAGGATTTCCATATGGCGTGAATCTGCTGAATTGTATCGAAGATGGGGATTTTGTTCCAAATTTCTATGGCATTCTGTGATTGTGTCATTAGATACCCGCAAGCCTTTGCTACAATGAAGAGTACAGAATGTGCCAAGTAAAACAATCTTGAGTGTGCCTTCCAAGGGAAAATACTGAGAATAAGATTTAAAATTTCCTAGCCTCATTTTCTTTAAAATGCAGCAAGTTCTTTTTGTTAGAAAAGGGTTAAATGGAAATGTGTCATTTTCATAATAATAATGTGTTTTATATTGAAATTTGTTCTTCGCGTCTTTTCTTTTCACTATAAGTGTTGGTGTGTATGAGTGATATGAGGATAAGTTTGTGAGGGCAATTACCCATTATTGTTGAGTAGCTGAGTAGTCCCCTGAGCAAACTCATGCATAATTTGTTTGTTCATAAGATACCGTAGAGCTGAGGCTGCAGTATCTTCTGTGCCCCAGCTTATGGGAAAATGGAAGCTTTTCCCACTACTCTGTATTTCTTACCCTATTGTTTGAACTCTGATCATCCTTCTTGCCCCTCTATTACGGGCATCATCACTGAATGAGAATCGCATAGCAAGTGGGTTGGGGTCAGAAATACATTATATAAAAGGGGAAACAGTGAATTCCTCTTACAAGTTTCATTATGATAATCATATCCAAATATATTATTATGAGCATTAAAGCAATACCTTTCTAATTTATTTTTGGTGCCTCTTCCTCTCTGCATATCCTTTTTATCTAAGAGAAACAGTGTGGTCTGCAAAGTGAGGTTACAAACACGCAGTAGTCTTGGGCTGCACAGGACTGGCTAGAGATAACTTCAGTGTTAAATAATTTTCCACGTTTTTAAAAAACTAATCTTTTCTTACATGGCTTTCTCCCCTTACAGTGCTCTCTTCCCCTTATCTGTAAGGGGACTTGCCTTTTTCCTTGGGTGGCAGCCTCCCTATTACCTTACATGCTAGAGCCGTGATTTCTTGCTTTAGCAAATCGCTTTTCTGTAGCTTCCCCCTGGAGAAGCCCCACAATTTAAACAGGGATGGCTGCAGCCCTACTCTTCCAAACAGCTGCACATATGTTTGACATCATGCTGAATGGGCAATGTATCTTATTATTAAAATAACTGCAACAGCAACAGGAGCTGATTGGAATGATTCAGTAGCCACTCACTAAGGAGACTGTATGTCCAAATTTGCAAGGATCCCCTCACCCAATCCCAGTTTTTCTTTCTAAACCAAGACAGTCCTATGCTATACYACAAAGAGACACACAAACTAGTAAACATGATTATCTGTATCAAGAGATTACTTTCATATATGAACTAACATTTGCTATTACCCAGAAAACACCTGAATTTGCTCACAGGTCCACAACAGTTTTGCTCCATAATAGTTAAGCAGCTGGAGGCACTCCTAAAAGCAGTGCTGGTGACAATTGATACCACCATCACTTATGGAAGACCTTCAGGCCTTATGACAAATAGTGTTTGATACAGTKGACATATTACATTTTGGAAACTGTTGTTTTATGATATGAGTGTTTAAAGCATTTCTTCCAATACCACTAACATAATATTTATCATCAGGAAAATAACATAGTTGTAACTGATTCTGGGTAGATTTTTTAGAAGAGATTTCCTTTAGAAAACCTGAACAGAAGCTAACAGTAGTTTTTACCTTCCATAGAAGTGTAAAAAAAATCAGAGAATACCAGTAACATATTATTTGGATGGGGCAGTGTTATCTAGAATTAAATATGTGTGTTATTTAGAATTAAATGTTTGTGTTTTGCCTCCATCCAGTTTGTTGGTCTGTGTTTTGGTTATATGTATCTTTTTAAAWGCYCTCAGTTTTATGCTACATTTATTTAAAATAGTTTATCATGGCATGCTGCTTCTTTCTCTAAGTTATAGTACGCATGGACAGATGAAACATCAATTGACAGACAAATATAAACATACTTTTTTTTTAAACGGAAGAGTCTCTAAATGCTGAATCTATTTGTTTGAAATTACTGTATTTTCTTAAGAGAATAAATACATTATGATCTTATGTGAATGCATTCAACATTTAAAGTTGCTGCATCATTTTTAAACTAAGAATATTTCTGGATCTGTTCTGCCCATTTATCGTCCAACATTTCTATGCAGTCAAGACATCTGAGAGCAAAATCTTTTGTACTCCTTGGAGTTGCACCTCCTGTCACCAGAGATATAAAGGATGAGGAAAACGACTGTCCCTCATTTTCTTCSACAGAAACCAAGTGTTTCATCAGTCTCTGGAATAGCAGACAAGAAGAGATCAGCAATCCTTCATGAATTCTGCTTTGGAAGAGATCCCTATTTCTTATTTAAATAATTTCCATATATTTTATCCTGCTTATAAAGCAGTGGGTCAGAGTTTAGTATGACTATATGATGTTTATGAAACTTGTATCAAGTCTTGATGCCTCAGTTTTGAAGAAATACTAGATATGTGCAGCCATGCCCATGCAGTAATCAATAAGCATCTGCAACTTGAAGCATTTCCCAAAGAAGGCCCCATCTCCATCCCCCCAGAATTATACCTGAACAGAATGAGCCGAGCTGGTAATTCAGTCATATAGCTTCTACAAGAAAAAGAAAAAAGAAAAAAAAAAAAAGCAGAAAGCGGCCTAGATCGCTTACCAGCCTCTGCTTGTTAGTTCTGGAGAAGGCCTAAATGTTTTCATTCGGGCTCTACAGAAAGTACACTCTCCAAGAAGTTGCAGTATAAGGCTCTTAGTCCCACTTTTACCTGATGAAGTTTCAGAGTAAGTACAGCTACAGTTCTAAACTCACTGAAATGACAAAGCCAGTTATTAATTTTGGTGCAAACTTTGGATGAGCCCTCCAAGACTTCATAACACCTTCCTTCACATGTGGAACTCTGCCACCAGTGCTTTTATCTCCTCATTCAGTCTGGCTGATGTTGTTAGTATCAGAAATGCTGTTTGRATGAAAAGAGGAAATGGAGAAGATGTTGCTAATTTCTTAAGGGATGGCACCATTAATCCCATCAGAAGAATATTTGGGGCCTAAGAAAGTAGATATCCTCTAGCTAGTACTTGTCCATCATAGATAAAACCCAAACTCACAGTCTCCAAAGCCAGCAACCAAACTGCAATGAACTCAGGTTCAAAGGGAAGGCACAGTCATAAAGAGAGAGAAACCTTGCTAACCAATATCCTGGGAGCATGACAAACTTAGTACCAGTAAGACAGTACTGGAGAAGAGGCTTTCACTACCATTAAATGGGGGAGAATCTGCTTAGAAGATACAAGGTTTGTGAACCTGATCTATTTGATATCACAGAATGCTTTGATTACTTATAGCAACAAGGCAAAATGCAAAGAAAAGGGGGAGAGACAGAGAGAGACAGAGAGAGAGAGACAGAGAGAGAGAGACAGAGAGAGAGAGACAGAGAGAGAGA
>NW_020456198.1:1809689-2076841 GCF_003342845.1 Nothoprocta perdicaria
ACAGAGAGAGACAGAGAGAGACAGAGAGAGACAGAGAGAGACAGAGAGAGACAGAGAGAGACAGAGAGAGACAGAGAGAGACAGAGAGAGACAGATATCATTTGAAATGATGAACAAACAATGGGGGAAGTAGTGGGACAAGTAGGCCAAACTGTTAGGAGAAGATAGGACTGGACTGGATAATGAAACATGGAGAGGATGGCCTATTTTGGCCCACATTTGCTCATGTGATTCCAGTAATGATCRTGAGCACTGACTAGTGAATTCTTCAGAAAGGAAAGAATTGCTTCTGTCTTTGTTTCCTTTGTCATTGCCTCTCCCTCTCTTTTCCCTTGGGCTTTTTCCCTTGTAGCTGCAAAAATGCAATGAGAGGCATGTGAGACCTCTGTTCCTTTCCTTCTTTTGACTGTCCCAACASCTTTTCTTTTTGTTCTCACACAGCTTTAATTTTTAAATTAAATTAAATTTAAAATTAAATTTAAAATTWAATTTAAAATTTAATTTTTAAATTTAAATTTTGTTTACAAAAATAAAACTGAACAGTTTGAAAACAGACATAATAAAGAAACAGTCCTAGAGTTTATGTCTTTTCCCTTAGGATCTTAAAAAAAGCACATCATATGGCCATATCTCTTTTCCACATATAGAAAAAATGCAAGCGTTTAACCTGCGTCAAGCAAATAACAGAAGGAATTGAAGCTGAATTTTCCAGATCTTAAGCTGGTAGGTGGTACATTCACAATACTGCATAACCTTGTTCTAAATGAACATTGTTTCTCCTAACTTTTTACCCCATAGTAAATCACAAAGAAAGAGGAACAATGTTCCAAAGATTTGCCTGGAAGACTCAGTATGAAGAAAAGAAAAATATTTAGACTATGTCATATGAAGTCATATATAAAGACTGGAAATTTCTGTGCTCTGGCTATGCGTGGCTAAACAGTAGTAAGAACATCCAGACATCTAAGATGCTATATCTGAAAACTTAAAAGTAGTTGATGATGTCCAAGTCAGTTCTGTTCCTCAGCAAAGAACTCATAAGAGCAGAGAGGACACCGGGGAATCACTTGAAAAATATGACTTGCAGTTRAGCCCTTGATCAATCAGTGTAGTGAAAAGAGCAGTATCACTCTTCGGAAGTTAATTAGACACTAAGAGTAATACTCTAGAAAGCTCTGAGAGCAGATTGTGTAAAGACAGCTCCCCATATAAATCATTACTTTACCTCAACTCTGAATTTCCATTAATTATTAAAGCTTTCTAGGCAAGCTAAGCAGATATTCTAAGATGCATATTTCAGAAATTTCCACATGTTAAAAATTAAGTACTGTTGAACAAGCTGGGCCAGGCAACGAGAGCCTTTGGAGGACCTCATCGCAATGTACTTGTGTCACTCACCATCATCTTCCATAACTGCTGATGCAGAGGGGAGCCCCAGAACCAGGCCTGTCCATCGACCTTGCTGCAGTTCTCAGCCTAGGAGTTTGGATTCCTTTTAGAGCATTTGGAATGGGCTTGGAGACATGGGTACATCCAGACATGTGCAGAAGTGTTCCTAGGTTCATCAGCATAATTGATATCGGCAGGATTTTAGATCCTTACACAAACCAAGAGAAATGGGGAATTGATCTGACGTAGGGAGGCCAGTTCCTGCAAGGAACTGAGGCCTGGATGGAGGAATGAGGTGCTTTCCCTTATCCCTCAAGTCTGTATAAGATGTTCTTGATTCTGTGATCACACACAGAAAGACACAGATCTGGACTGAAGATGCAATTTGAATGAATCTTCCCAATGTTCTCAGAAGTCAAGAGGAGTTTCAAGAGGAGTCAGGTTCTGCTGGTCATCAGCTTTATTTTGAGGTCTAATTAGAAACAGAGGTGAACTAAAGTGCTTTCATTTGGGATGTCTGCATTAACCCCATCCATAAGTTCGTTTTCCTGATGAAGTGCTGGGAGCAAGGGTCTAGTTGCTGTTTTTAATTAGATTCATTATTTTCAGCATTTCCAGCTAAAACAAAGAGTAAAACTGCAGCTTAAAAGATTCTGAAGGAGATCTACCTCAAACAGCAATGGTAGATGGTTCTGATAGTTCTACAGTAAATCAAAAGGGGAAGAAAATCAGAAGATCTTATTTAGACATTGAAAAAGGCARGGAGAAGACAACCTCCCTCCCCTTGCCCCCAATCTTCTATTTTATGGATCATTTTTACAATAAATACAGTAGTTGCTAACTTTATTTGTAAATAATATATAGACCTTGCCCTTTTGTTGGAACAGGCAAAACAGAAAAGAACTAACATCAATGAAATTGTTCAAAGAAATGGAAGAGAATGGCAGACTTTAGATTTGCATGCGAAGCTTTCGACGTGATGAAATGTACCCAAATAAAGTGTTTCAATTTTCGATTATTCAAATCGAGATACTGCAATATTTTTGGACACTCAAGACTTTGAGCTGTTTATTTATTCATTTTCTTTCTTTACAGCTTTTGTCCCCTGAGAAACCTAACAACTGAAATGTAGTAACAGTGTAGAATATTTATCGGAGAAAACAAGCACTTAACAGGATTGCAGAATTCCAGGTTCTGAAGAAGAAGCAGCRGCAATAGACATTAAAACAAAAACTGCTGAGGTTGTACTACTCTTCAGTATTGCAGATAAGAGACATTGTTTGCCTTTATAAACTAAGCATACTGAATAACAGTGTTAGCTATTTCATTCAATCTATGGTGAAAAATACAACCTTTGCAAAAATACACAAAGCTTACTATTTACCACTTAAGTAATATTTGAAAATACAATCACAGAAAAAAACTAATGATAATCTAGGTAGAAAACAAGTCGACAAAAACAAACGGYCATGATCTGAAACATTTTAGACAAYGGTGCCAACAATATTTTCAACTGAAATAAATAATAAAAAGAATGGATGGTTTGACCACTCTCCAAAAAAGTTGAGTGTGGTCATCTGGTTCAAAAAGTTAGGGAATTACTAGCCCGATGTTTCCAGATGCAAAGCATATCTTGAGGCACAGATACAACCAATATTAATCATCTTCCCACTACTCAATGCCCAAAGGTATTTGAGAAGACAAAGGTCAGCCGTGAACATAAAGGGCATCTGAAAATGCAAGGACTTGAGAATGAAAAAAAAGAAAAAAAAAGTTGTGGGTGACAATGTAAGAAAGTCATGTCACCGTTTATCCACCTTCTCTTAAAAGAAACTGGGAAGGTCCTGCAGAAAGAGGACAGAGGCTAAGGACTAGAAAGCAAGAGAAATACATCAAAGGCCTAAGGGAAAACAAAAACAACAACACAAGCAAAGGAAAAACAGACAAACAAACAAACAAAACCAACCAACAGACCAAACAAGGAATGAGAAGGCAGAGTAGAGAAGTTAGAATGGAAAAGCAAGTTGCTTAAGTAGGCGCATGGGCTGGAGTGGAGGAGAGGAAACGAGTCTTAGAAGGGAGCATGGGGTGAGCAAGGATGAGTCCCCAGGACTGTCCTTGTCATGGACAGGGGCAGAAGGGAAGCACCAAGAGAGTTCACTCTCTTCCCAAGAAGACAGAAGAAACACCAGGTCTCCACATTGGGTGCTTCCTTGCCCAAGGATATCCCATTCACATCTGACTGACACTGGCACTTTTAAAAGAGCCACATCCTTCCTGCTTYTTGCATTTTCTGCACAGCACGCACAGTGCTTGAAAAAGTGCTTTGAAACCCCAGCCTCAGGCTGTCATCGATAGGGGCTTTCAGTGGCAGGTCAAAACATCTTGAATGGGTCCCCATCTAAACCCAAGGCACTGTCTGAACTAAAAATTATTAGCTTTCATTATGTGAGCACCTAGTGTGTTAATGAATGAGGAAGCAGAAATAAGGTTGCCTGAGCAACCTCAATTCTGGCATTGCTTAATATCAGAGTACTTTGCAGAATAATTTTCTTTTAATATCAAATGCGTTCCTTGAACAGATCTACACAATGCACTACCTTCACATGCCTTTAGAAGTAAGGACGTGATCAAATATATCACTTATCTCACTTCCACTACCTCGACAGACTTGGAAGTGTCCCCACACTTAGGCATTGATGGTGCCATAGTGCAARGCAGCACCAAAAGCCTTGCACCAAAGCTGCTGGCTCCACAGAATAGCCAAGGTCCATCTACAGTCTTCTCTGCCCCTGCTGTGGTTTGCAAAATCATCTGCCACCTATGCCTTGTAGAGTCCAGGAGCTGGTTTGGCCTACGGGATGTGGTTAAAGCTCCAGAACAAATCTCATTGTCCTTTATATCTAAGGCTGAAGATTTATTATCTAATATTATTTATCTAATTTATTATCTAATGATCTGATATTCAAGTCTAGGCTGGACTGTAGATATAATTTTCTCTGTTCTCATCTGAGCTGTATGCATATAACACTATCTTTAGACATACACCCCCAGCAACTTTAACAAAATCTTTTCAAGTTCATGGGAGAAAAAAAACATTCTCTTCAAAACAAGACAGAAAAAAAGACTTTTTCAAATAAAAGTAGAGTTTTGATGCCATTTCACCTGTGACACTTTTCCCACCCTCCTCCAGCCTCCAGCTTGTTTTATGTTTGAAAGAAGTTGATACTTAAAAATACAATGAATACATACAAATAACTTTAAACCCCATGATTGTTTTTGAAGTATCATACTACATTTAATCAGACAATTCTCCTCTTTCATCTACACTCCAGAGAGCTGCACTTTTTTCCTGAAATTCTATAGCATTTGAAAGGAAACGGTCCTAGTTTAGAGTGATAGCGCTCCAAACAGTTCTTGTGTTTTCCATTAATTTTCAGTTGTATTGGTATTCTGTTCCAATTAGTCTCCTTTAGCGCTTCAAAGCTCTATCTTATCTGTAGATAACATCAAAGATGAGAGCYTCCAGTTTTGAATTTGGTTTGTAGTTATTTTAAAGATACAAAGGCATCATTTGTGAATAGCTGATCAAATGGAATAAATACTTTTTTGTTTGGGATCCAAAAGGGCCAGAAAACTATTTCTCTTTTAGAAGTTCAATTGCATTTAGACAGCAGGCCTGGTTTTCAGGGTGCTGAACTCCCAGAGCTCATGTTGGCTTCARTTTCAGTCATATGTTCCCAGGCAGGAAACAGATCTCTTTCTCCAGAAAACTTTGGGACTTGACGTGTTTCCTCACTTCACTGGCCCAGATCATAGACCTTTCAGTGTGTCTCWCAGAAGCATGGCTGAGAAAGTTCCCAAATAACTACCACAACTACCAGGCTATTGCCTCCTTTGGTCAAGGAGTTTCTTAACCTCTTCCACTGTAGCCATTTCACTGCAGCTAAAATTAATATCATCATTCAGCAGCAGCTTGAGTTAATGTTTCTTGGGCCCCAGGGGATCCTTAATTATGAGTCTACAAAATTATTTTCTCTCTACTGCTGCCTTCTCCATAGCTGGATAAATATTTAAATAGACAAGGAGAGAACAAACTTAACAAGAGAATGGAAGAAACCCAGTTCACTAGCGCTCAGCTGGGAAACATTATGGGTGAATCCAAGGCAGTCTGAAAGATCACATGTCTGGGCCCCACGCATGTGTACCCCCGTCACAGTCATTTCCCTAAGCTTTTATTTTGGAGCAGATAACTTTTTAGCTCAAGTTTCCCTCGATATCTTCATGAAATAAGTTAAAGGGTTAACTTTTTCAATTGCTGATAACAGTAATTTAGACAGAAAAAAAATGTCCGCCTTAGCTGTGCTCAGCACCTCTCAGAAGATGACCACATTGCAGCCAGTGTTGGGAAGCAGCTTACTTAAAAGCATGAAGGAGAAACACTTAAGCCAGTCCTATTTCTGTTTAAAAAGCACAAGGCTTTCACTGACATCTCATCTGGGATAGTACTGTTTAGGGAGGTGATGTCAAGCTTTGCCTACGAGCAAAGAAATCTGTAAGTGCTCAGATTCTCCTCCACTAAAAAAAGTACTTGACATTGTTTTTGAGGAGTGAGGAAAATAGTCTAGTGAAATAGTCTGAGAGTTGGAGTGCAGAGCTGCACAGTCCTACACTTAGGTAGGAATAACCAGTTCCATAAATCCAGGACAGAAAACAACTGTTTTTGTTGCCACTCTGCAGAAGGGAACAGGATGGATTATAAACTAAACATGAGCCAACAATTTCATGCTGTCATGAAAAAGACAAATATTCTGGAATGTATAAACAGGAATAAAGCTTGTAAAATATGCAAGCTTTGGATTGCATGTAAAATACTCAGGCCTATGGGTCTATTCACTATGGGCAAAATCTTAGCAGGAATAGGTCCAGTTTGGAACATCATGTTTTGAAAAAGGTTCCCAAAAAAAAAAAAAAAAAGTTCCAAAATTCACAAGTTTGATCATAAGAATGTGAACATGCTTTTAAGCAAATAATGAAACAACATAGATTGTTCAGTCTAAGGAATAAGATGCAAGGATGAGGAAAAAGATGAAAGAACACTTGCTTATTTGATTGAAAGGTCGTCTGCAAAAGGGTAGAAAATGAGGAAACTATCAGTTTTGCTTGTACAGAATAGGAAGGATAAGAAATCAGGGGTATAATCCATAGCAAAGGAGGCATTGGGAGAGATGTCAACAAAACTTCTATCAAAATAGAAAAGTACTGGAAGAGGCTGCTTGGAAGGGCGTACATATGTTTGAAGGACTTCAAGAACTGGCAATTGTGTCCTTGTGACAATGTGAGGTAACTAGTCCTAGAACTGTGCTTGGTTATGCTCATCTTCCAAAGGATATGTCCCCTGCATGAGACACGCATGATCCTGCTCTCCTTACACCAATGTATACCATGGTAGGGTAGTACAGAAACTATACCATTCAGCCTATTTTCCATCTAAGCCTAGGATGTTTCCTTACATCTTTATCCAATCTCTCTCCCCCCGCCCCCCCTCCTTTCCCCACCCCCTTCTCTGTAATGCCCAGAAAGTTTCCCGTAATCTGCCTGGAAAGATTTCCTGCCTCATAAACATTGGCTTATGGACACAAGAGGGGTCCACCCAAAGGACCTTTAATTCCTTCTACCTTTCCAAGCGCACCGTTGAGACTTCAAAGGACCAAATTATTCTACAATACACTCAATATAATTTTTTTGAAATACTTATATTTTTAAGGTACTCTCCACTCCATCTAAATGCCACAGCAGTGCAGAAACATCCTTAAAGACAGCAAGACACCGAGGCGATGAAGAACTTGGCCTGTGAAGGCCAAAATGACGTAGAATGAGGAGGGAGGTCTGTCTGCTCGAAGCCAGAGTACACACAGGTATGCATACCTCATTTTGTACTAGAAAAACTTTATAAAACCTGGAGAGGGGAAGGTTGTTTCAAATGAGGCCTTTAAGACTTTGCAGGTGGCCAAAGGGAAAGTGGCCAAAGACTATCCGAGGGGTCAAAGCCGTGTTTCCAGCTCCAGCTAGATACTATTGGCTCTGAGGCAAGAAGCTGAGTCTTTCCACCTTGCCCGCTATGATTGCCCAAGCTCAGCCTGATCCTCACTTGCCCTCCATTCTCTTTTCCTAACATTTCATTATTTCTCAGGACAGGTGCTAAGCAATCTCCCTCCTGCCCTCTTGAAAGATGAAATCCAGAGGCCATTTGCTGCCTTCACGTGTTTGCTTGTGCTGCGAGGTCAAGTGTTTTCACTTACGTGCCATCCCTGCCCTGCTCATTTCTGTGCTCCTGGGACGAGACCTCACTGCAGCTCTGTGACCATCCAATGCCCAGCACTGCAGGAGCTTCATTTTCATTGCCCTTTGGTGCTACTATAAAAAAAAGACGAATACTGTGATTGGAATCATTACAAAATAATGATGATAATAAGGGATTTGGCACCAAAACACTGAAATCTGAGCACTTAAAGTCTAGCTGCTCTTACATTTGCCCATTCCTCTTCCCTTTCTCTTTTCTTTCTTTTCTGTTTCGCTTTTGTTTCTGTGCAGAGAGCCCTCAGTCTTACTGGTTTGTGCTCCCTCTCTGTTATTAGTAACCTCTGCTAACCTCTCCCTGCCACCCAGTGCCAGCTTTTATTCCTCCCTCCTATTTAAACGTGTTCCCAGGCTGTATCCACCAATTGCAGTGGTACTGGGTGGCAAGAGGAAATAAAGGCCCATGTCTCCCTGAGCAGGAAAGCCAGTGACAGAAACATTATCTAAAGTCTACTAAGTAGAGCATTGGACAAGTGATGGGGAATGAAGCCCTGCAGTCTTTGTACTGCTCCAAGCCTCCRCAGCATATAGATCATTTGTCAGTGCCAGTTGGAGGTAGGCTCTATAAACAGGCTGTTTTGCATTTGAAGCACTCACAGGACATGATGGTTCGGCTAAAACACCATGCATTTTACATGTAATCACCAGGATAATTTGGCTGTATAGCGTGTTCCCACAACTTAATATTCTACCTACAGATGCATGATCAAGAAGAGATTCCTTAACTTTGACAGGGCACATCACATTATACTCACTTTATTATTGGAAATGATCACCCCAGGGTGCAAAAGGGAGCAAAGACATAGTTCCATCAAACTTTAAAAAAAAAAAAAAATGCAGCAAGGGGCATTCCAAAGCTACAGAGCGCCACTTGCCAGCAGACAGGCGGCTACATTTTTACCTGGATTTTGTAAAAGAGAAATAATGAAATAACTGCCCAGTCTGATGCTTTGCTGTGTAAATGTGGTTCTCTCTGGGAGATGAAGCTTCCAGTCATACAGTTCAGATCCTCAAGTGAAAAGTCGCTTCAGGCACTGAAATACGATGTCATAACTTCTGCACTGATGTTCACAGCTGAAAGGTCTCCCAGGTACACCTAGGTATCCTCTCTCAGACTTACGCCAGAATCTGGTTTTGGACTCCTGACCTAACATTAAGCATACAAGGAAACCCTGATAATTTTGCTGCTTGCTAGGGCAGTAATGAGTTTCCCTCTCAGCTTTGATGGTTATTGCAATCCATTAAAATTGCCTTTTCTCCAACTCTACAAAGACTGAATGCACTCCCAACTGAGTAGACCAGAAAAATACACTCTCCAATCTCAAGCAATTAATACATTACATTTATCTGGCAACTGACTTGATATCACATCTTTTTTTTTTTTTTTTTTTTTTTTTTTTTTTTTTTTTTTTTTTTTTTTTTCTTTTCTTTTTTTTTTTTTTTTTTTTTTTTATTAATTCTCCATATAAATGCCATACTTCACAATTTAGACGGGAAAGGAAGAAGTGATGGCCCATAGCTATTTAATAACTATAAAATAAAACCTATAAAATAAAAGTGAAATGAATTATCAAACCATAAACTAAAGTTCGGTGTTTAAAATGGACCATGGCTTTAAAAATTCAATTACAGCTTTAATAGAAACAAGTTTACTCAATATTTTAATGACCTTGTATAATGTTGTTTTCCCTCCTTTGCAAAGCCTAGCATTACAGAGGATGCATGGAAATCCTGCCTTTCCACTAACTACTTTAAGATTGATTAGGAAATAGAAATATTGATGCATTTATCCAAAATAACTTAATTAAATGAGGCAAAAAATAGCACACAAACACGTCTCAGTAGAAAATTGGAGTTGATGGAGATTAAGAAAGCTTATAGTTAATGCTTCTGGGGGAAAAACATTAGGAGAATTAAGTGAATGTCAGCAATGGAGAATACTCCAGAAAGGAAACTCATCTAATGCCTTCTTAACTCATGGACTCCTTTGGGTTCAGTCTAGGTAATCTCAGGAGTTTGCATGCTGCCAATGCACAACATAGCCCACATGGCACTTCTGCTAGAACGACTGATGAGGAGAGTGTCTCCAAGGAGGAATCTGTGCTGTCTTGGGTCTCTTGTTTGGGAGACATAAGAATTTTGGAAAAGTCTAGAAAAGTGAGGTGTGTGGGATGCTGAACAAACCTACAGAATGGATTTCATCCCCAGTTTCCTTTAAGAACAACCCATAACTTCATTTTAAGCAGAATTTGGGAAACAGAATAGAGATTAGCACYAGGTCCAAGCTGCAGCTACCTGGTGCTTGACTGATCTGAGAGAAGAATAGCTAATTTTATTAGACCCTTCCCAGGGGCTCAGCAGTCTGTCCTGGAAAATCCAGCTGACGGATCACCACTAYCCACAGATTTAAAGGGTTGCATCTGCAGTAACAAGAGGAAATGCTCCTGGGAGAAACAGGGCAACTGCAGTCGAAAACACAAGACTCTTAAAGCAGCATCCAATAGGAATAGAACAAAGATCTTAAAATATTACCCCTAGATGTTTCCCCCCTGTGGTTGCAATTATTCCCAAAGTACCCTGCTTAAAATAGGTTTTCAAACCATGCAAGACTAATCATTGCAATTTGGAGATGTAAGTAGGCACTTACCATGCAATTCACAATTAGCTAAAGATGGTAGAAGAATCTCAGTCATGTTGGCACAGGAGATTAAAAAAAAAAAAAAAGGAAAGGAAAGGAAAAAGAAGAAAACAATTTTTTCTTGTAAGAATGACATGTGATGGGAGAGTAGAGGAAGATAATTGTCATAACAAAGGGAATATGTTATTATTTATTGGCCACACTTAAGCACTGGGATCTTGGATTATAGTATCTGGTGACAAATGCTGCTTGAAATTTTGTAAATATTGCTTAAAAGCTAAGATAACTGGGTAATTCTAAATGTACTCTGCAACTAATACTTTAAAATTCAGTTCTGGTAAGCAAAGCAGCATTTCCTCTTAGGCCTTATGGAAACCTAAGGGTGCCACATATGAGTACCCTACAATCTTCYTCTCTTTGGGCTCGACCCTGCTCCTACTTCAGTTACAATAATATTGCTGGTAACACCCACAATAGAATTTTAAAAGCAAACTAATAACCTTCAAGCTGAAATTGAGGATGACCCAGATTGATGAGCAGCCTCCAAGCTCCTGACTACCAAACTCACTGGTTCCCAACGGAGACCTCCCATCTCAGCTGCAATAGGGTTAATGGGGACCTGCTGCTCTGTGGGTGACGCTGGATTGTCCCCTGCTGAGCTCACAGAGCTCAAGGCTGGACTTTTACTTTACCAAAGCAGCAGCCGTAAATAGACATCTAAGGTCCAATTTCTATGTCTTTCGATATTTAACTTGTGTTTAGGCACAACATTGACACATTTATCTGATTTGTCGCTATTAATTTCCTGGTTCCCTTTTTATTTTCCTCTGCCTCTTGCAGATTCACTGGGTTATGAACTGCAGTAATAACCCTTCCAGAGCAATTTTCTTTTCTAAAGCTGTTGATTTTCTACCACTCCAGTAGTGCTGGGAGGCTGATTACCCCCCTCCTTCCCTAGCGTACCCAGCTCTAGAAGTGCATGCAAACAAAAAGAAGGGAGAGGGGAAAAAAAAAAAAAAAAAAAAGAAAGAATGAAAAAAAAAAAGCCCTCAGCAATAAGTTGGCTGATTCTGGCAGCAAGACAAATCTGGCACCACACAGCAGGCAGGCAGAGTGCACGGCTCATCCTTTCGGTTTTGTCAGTGTGTGGGAATGCTGGACATCAGCACGCAGCGAGGGATTCGGCCGAGAGGACTCCTCGCCCGCGCCTGAGCCCTGCTCCCGAACCCCCCATTTGGAATACACAGGTAAAAAAGAAAAGATACAGAAAGGCTTTAACTAACCCGATTCAGTGAAAACAGAAAGCAGTTAGAGGCAGCCTGGACAGCCTAATCTTATTGCTAGCAGGCAGCAGAGGTAAACCACAGTGTACAGCTGATAGCTACTGTGTACCTAATACCCTCCGGTGCTGGAACTTGCATGTAATTCTTCTAATTCTTCTGCTAAGAGAAATAAATTGTCGCAAGTGGCAGTATTTTTTTTTTTCTTTTTGGGTACACTTTTTTCAAGTTGCCTTTATAAATGTTTATTATTATTTGTATCGTTATACCTCACTGATGGCAAGCTTTGCAGTAACTTGGAATCACATAAACAGGCAGACTGGACCCTTCATTTTTAGCCAGACTGTGTCTGATATGCATGTTACATATACATCTATTACCAGTATGCGATGGTGAGGGTATCAGTCACTCATTTCATAATGTAATTTATAGTTACATTACAAGAGAATCCGTCTACAAATAGCAACCATGTAATATTGATAAAGCATTTAGTAACCGAATATAAATTTAATGATAGAGATATATTATCAATAACCCGAAAAAAAAGTGTCTGTATAAGTAAATACAATTTGTTCCATCAGAAACCTAAGCAGAGACCATTTTGCTGTGTCAGAAACTTTCTTCCCAAGAACTTCTGACATCCCCAAATTCTTTCCTCCCACATAGATGTCAGAAGCCAAGACAGACAAGGTAAAAATCAAACCAACAGAAAGTTTTGAAAATGACAAGCAAAATATTTCTTGGCTGAAGAAAGGTAAGTTGCAGTGCTGATTTATTAACTACTGGTTTGTGTTGAAATGTACTTTGCACTAGAAATTCTTTTTTGATTAAAAARAAGAATCACACAGGCTGCTTTTATAGACAAAAACATGGGCCAGGATTTCTACCATGCAAATTCCATAGTTTGACAGCTACAAACCATGCCTGTACATTTGCTTATGGTGCAGAATGGCCTAAATTACCAGAATCTTAGAGTGCTCCAAAAGTTTTTGTTTTTTTTTTCTCTCCTCTCTCTTCCCAGTGTACTTGCAGTTAATGAGGAAGCTTTATTTGTTTAACTCTAACTACAACCACTAAGAATTATGGACCAATCAGTCCATTCTTGATAAAAAGTTTTTAACTCAAATGATTAATYTAGTACACTGCTGTTTGTATGGATTTTCAGGAATAAAAAGTCAATTCAGTCTTTGAATTTTGTGCTGTATTATCTTTGAGAAAGGCAATATAATTTGGCTTACCTTTCGTATATATGAAATAAAGTCTCAGAAGTAAATATACTATGAAAGAAGTATAGTGAGATTTTTTCAGCTTAAAGGTTGAAAATTGCCCGGTTTTAAAGCAGTTAGTTTACATTGGGTATTGCTACTTTGAATAATATGTTCTATTTGTTAAACCATTTAAGAAGAAAAATAAATAACRTTGTTAGCGTTTCCTATTGCATACCCTATACGCATAAAGATGGAAGGTCCTTAGGATATATTTCTTGCTGGAAAAAATAATTTGCCAAGTTAGCACGCAGCTAATTGCAAAGTTGTCTTTATATCTGTTTACCAGTCATAGCACTTTATATTTCATTGCATATAGACACATCAAGGAATTTWTAATATATATGTGTATACACACACAGGTATATGTATGATAGAGCTACATGAATTAAATTGAAAGTCTGAAAACAGAGCCTTTCAAGATATATGTGACACAAATTACATATCCATGGTTAGGTGCAAATTACTTCTTTTAATGAAAACAGTTATATTCTACTCCTAACAAAAGTATCTTGAGAAGACTCAAGAAATGATCTCATATTTGGAATTATTAACCAGGAGAGTACAGAGGCAAATGCTTGTTTATAGCAACCATTACTATGCCATCTGTAAAAATGTATAGCACTGTTTATTTTAAGCTCATTTTGTTAATTGTAAGTTAGATCTTTTAGCTACAGGAGGGGCTGCAATAAAGTAGGCCTAAATTAATGTCTGCCTCACACTCTTCATCCAAGAGCTCATTGTTTATGCAGCACTTCCACAGAACGAAAATCAGCCTCAAGCAGAGTCGACTGGCCAACACAGAGGCTTCGCTTGGCTGGACACCCAAAACCCTCCCTCCGCGTGCAAGACGTCAGCTAACATCAATAGACACTGCAAGATTTGCACTTTGAGCATCCCAGAGACAGTACAGAAGGGTGAGAACCGGATCCGATACTACAAGCTAGTGTTGCACGCTAGCTCATAAACCACAAATCCAGAACTGATGCGAGTATTGACGGCATCAGAGTGCAGCACAAGCCTAAGTTTAGATCATAACTCTCCAGCAGCACAGTTAAGGGGTAGGAGACTTTGGCTAGTCCATAGAGAAGAATCTCTGAGCAGCCAAGACAACAGGATAAGACCAATGACTCAGGACTCCCCCATAGAGCCCCATGTGACTCTCTATGCCCTGGTCCAAACTACTCCAGCAGCCAGATTGCATCTCCTAACACTTCTCTATTTCCTAAGTTGATGTAGCTTTTGCAGTGTTTTTCCACAGCATTTCCTAAAGACATCCACTGTGCTGCATTTCTCGGTCATTAGCAGTATTTTTATTGCTTTGCTCTCGTAGGAGTTGGTCTCTTGCAGAAGGAGCACGCCAAAATTTGTCTATTGACAACTGTTCTCTCTAAAATGTTATAAAACCAAAGTGGGCCTTCAAGGTCTTATCCGACAGCTGAGTCAATAAATAGCTGAAGTATGTGTCACAAGGGAAGGAAATTTTCCTTGGTAAATGAATATGAACATTATTTTATATTAGAGCTTTTTACAAATTTGTTATTGTTTCCTTGCTTTAAACACTTCTGTGGCACATGTTAGATTTTTAGAATATGGTAAACCAAACTGTCTGGAGCAGAAGCTTTACTTCTATGTTTAAATGCTTTAAAAATACCCTGCATATACATTTCAGGCATTCCAATAAACAATGAATTGTGGAGAACAGACTTCTACTGTTTCCATCAGTCAGAATAAGGAGACTGTATGTTCTTTTAGCAACCAGTTTTAAAGAAAAGTTATTTTTATTCATGGTTTTGTATTGATTATTTGTACCTTCTAAAAGAAGCAATCATGAACCACATAGTATCAGAAATACGCATAAGAAATATATACTAGATTGTGGGTTTTAGTATCTTTCGTAGACTACAGTTTTTTTTCCTATYGCTTTACAAAGAAATAGCTCACAGACTGGTATTGCAGTGGCTCAGCATGAAAATGAAGTATTTATTAGTTGTTCATTGCTTGGAACATTAGAAGCTGTTTAATCAGTTTGTGTGCGTGGTGGGTTGGATGGATAATCTGGCTGCCAGAGTTACTTATCTTCTACTTTTTTTTTTTTTGGAAGAGAATATTTAGTTTCTATCTTCCAGCTTCTAAAAGCTGAAATCAGAATCTCATTCTGAGGGAAAACTTCTTCCGCACAGTAAAACAGAAACCAAACTAGCCTTTTAAAAGTATTATCACAGAGAAAAAAAAAAAAAAAAGAATAAAATAGGTCGGGTTTATATGAACAGCAATTCGAAGTAAGACCAAATTAAAAAGATCGCGCCTTCACCTCTTAGTAACTCACATCTACCTCCACTCACCAGTTCCATGAGTGGACTATAAGATTGTTGGGAGAGAGTGGGGAAAGGATGCTTGCTAACTTATGTTAGCAAGGCCTTGGAGAGAAACATCTATGGAATCATGGCCCCAGACTGTATGTTTTAAAAGGAAAAGGACACATTTACCTTCTCCTTTTATGTTTTATCTTTCAAATATTTCTTTTTGGTGGAGGGCTATCTGTGGTACCCCACTCATTCCTCTTTGGGAACATGCACAAAATGCTAGCCTGTGAAATCACCCTGCAGATCTGTGGGGAGTCTCATGCATCATGCTCAGAGAGCAGGCAGGCCCATCAATAACAAAGTAGTTTGGCTGGTCCATGAAACACGAATATATAAATGTATATAGGTAAAGAAACACCAATATAGCATGTAGGTATCCTCAAAGAAATGTCCTTTCCAAGGATATGAGCCCCACCTGTTTCAGGCACCAGCAAGATGTGCAGTCAGCAGGCCATCATAGCTCAGGTCAAAAAGATGTCCACAGGTTCCTAATCTGGCATGAACAGTTGCTCAAGGGCATCTGTGAAACCTGGAAATCCCTCTAAGGTGCTTCTATAAGTGCAAGAGYCAGGGATGCTCCTGAGGCCTAACTGTGAGATGCTCCTGCCTTGCCCAGCACAGAGGTGACTCCTCCATGGGGACCCAGGCTCCTTCCTCCTTGGTGGTAATTTAATGCATAGATCGCAGTTATCTGCTGAGAAGATTGCTCAATGGCGAGCTAAATTCACACCAGCTTTAGCATGTGRCTTTTGGAGTTCCTTACAAACATTTAATCTCGCCATATCACTTGATGATTATAGCCATATGGATGCATAGAAGCAGGCAGGAGCTTATCTGACTGACATAAGGCTGTAAAAGGTGACGCTGATTTTGCGCAGGAGGCCAACAATGGTCTGTTCACTATTGCTGTGTCCATTGCAAGGGATTGAACATCATGGAAAGCGTGCCAGGGCCTAATACTGCCCTCCTATGGTTTCATTCAAAAGTGACCAGAGTAGCTCAGGAACGTAGATCCAAATTGCACAGAAATGAAATTTCATTTCAGGATATTTTCCACACAAAGCCCTTCTGTTTTATGCTGCCCAGCTGTGTACACAAATGCCCTCCATATATGACTTCYAGCAAGAAGTTAATGAAATAGTGTCCTTGCTCTCCTGCCAAAAGTATAAATAAAATGTTAATCTCAAGACTTTTTCCAAAATAGCCCCTTTCTGCGTTGAAATTCTCATAAATCAGAGATATTTTGTCAAAAATAAGCCTGTTTTCATTGTCTTGAAAACAGTAAAATGTCTAGCCCTGATTTCTTTAATCAGCTTCTCTAGCCAGCAGATTTTTGCTGTAGGGTGAAATTCAGCCCTATAGCGAAGGTCAGTATTAGGTCAGCACTTAAACCATAAAATAGGGCTTAGGTGCTAAATAGAGCCTCTGTTCAGGATTATATTTCATCCCTCAAAGGACCAAAGCCCATATGAAAAGGCAGATTTATTCGCATCATAGATAGGCCCAAAGCATCATTATCCAAATAATACCTTATTCCAAAACTAATACTGTTGGATGGGCGAGGTTGTGCCACATTTTTTTTACTTTCAYATCCCCAAAAGCTAATACTGAAACAGTTGCTTCCTAATTGCACCTCACCATAACATCCTGCAGCTGCCCCCAGAATATATTCATGGTAGCAGCAGCCAACCYCTCAGCTCCTGCAGCACTCCAATGCCTTTAGCCCCAGCACAAACCAGGCACCTAGAGCTTGTAAGAAACTTCCACAGGCAGCAACAACACAAGAAAATCATACAATCAGGGATCTGGTTTTGGCCAAGGAGAATTCTCCCAAATCAATTCACAGTTATTTCACAACCCTCCAGCTTTTTGGAAGAGCTTGAGTATTGGTTAAGGATTTTGTGTTTTGGTTTCAGAGAGAGTATTCTCAGCACACTGTTCTGATCTGACTCACACCAAGGCATTGAGATAGTTAAATTGCACATTTTCATTTTTTCTTTTTAATTCAGAAATCAGTGAATGTAATTCTACACACAYGCACAAGGACACTTGTTTTCTGAATTTTGCTGACTTTGGTCCAGAAGCTCTTTTAAGTCCTCTTCCAAATTGAAGTCAGTGGATTGAAGAGCTTTATAAAAGACTGACAGCAAAGAAATACCTCTCAGTTTCATGCGACACAGAAAACGCCAACTGCCTATAAGATGAATACTAGAAATCCAAGTAGACTGTTTCCAGATAAGAACCACAAAAAAAAAAAAAAAAAAAAAGCATTTAAAAACCGATGACAAGGATCCCAGGGGGCTCAAATTCCTGGAAGAAGCCTTGTCAGCTACAGGACTATGACCAAATGAATTAATCAAGACAACCCTTCCTTAAGCTGTAAAACGGCAGATTTAAAGACTCTCTTCCAATGCAGAGAGTACATGAAATCTACTGTGGTCCCAGCTCACCAATCCTAATTATAGTTTTATAAACTCAGTGGTCCTTGATCTTTGAACTGCAGAGTCCTTGGAAATGAAAGACTTTGAATACTGCCATAAAGGTGAAACATTCAGTAAAGACAGAGATACTTCGCTGAACAGCAGTCTTTAAAGTTACACTCTTAGGCTGGATGTTGAGGGTRAAAAATACACGAAGCAAAGTTGATTTAAGGGAGTTGGTTCCACAGAGGAAGAAAATGTCTACCCCACCCAACTGCCAGTTCTGGGAAAGACCTGAGGATGTTGCATCTCATACACCCTCAAATGTGTTGAGGAACAAATTTTTTATTTAATTTGAGCATTTTTTTCATAGCTTTGCCTTCAACTGTGTGAGTCCAGAAAAAAAAAAAAAAAAACAACTCTGCTATCACTCAGATAGTCATTTGCTGTTGATTCTCTCAGGGGTGTACGTGCCTGAGAAGAATCCACATCTCCCAGAGCTTTCAGAGGATTTCCTATTTATGATGGCAAACTGTGGTATATAGCAAGTCACATAGTTGATCCTGAGTGTCAGGATCAACTGCGTAATTCCACTAAATTAAAGGGGATGTATTGGCTTGCAAAAAAATCAGTTTGTCCCAATACGTTAAACACAAGCACCTGTAAACACTTCAGAACTTAGATGAGATAGGAGGAGCAAAACACACCATTCATACATTGTCTCGTTATTAACATCTCAGCTCATAGGGGGAACTGTCGAAGGCAAAACTTTTCTCCCAGCTCTATGAGAGTATGAGCCAGAAAGATGCATGTARCAGAGAGAATAACTACTCTGGATGATTAAAAAAGGAAAAAAAAAAAAAAAGAGAGAAAGAAAAAAAAATGTACTACTAACAGTGATAATAAGTATTTTCAGAAGACTCATAATTTTTAATGCTACTGATTGTATATTCTCTTTCTATTAGAAATTGCATTGGCATTTGACTCCAGTAAATGTGTCGCTTCCAGAAAATGGTTTGCTTCCCTTCAAAAATGAAAGCTGAGCACACTGACTGTGTCTTTAATCAACTTTAGCCAATACTTCTGAAAGCTCAAGAAAAAAAAATAAAGTGTTATTTGTATTCTTTGTAATCTGGAGTACTGCAAAGAGCTCTAAGGAGTTATTATCATTTTGTTCTGGAGGGAAATGATAAGCCTTTGGAATCTAATTTTGTATTAGAGATGTCCAAAAACTACAAAAAAAAAAAAAAAAAAAAAAAGAGAATTTTCAAACCTACTAGTGAGCTTTTAATTCATTTATAAAGCTTTTAATCCTTAATATGAATTCCATCAGGAAACAACTATTGTGCAAGCTTGATTTACTCTTACCCAGAGCTTGAAGTTTTTTAATAGTGAACTTAAGTCCAATGCCAGTCTACAGCTATCACTGCATGGTCAAGAGTAAATAATCCCTTGGTCCAATGAAATTGGAGCAATTTTCAAAATTTGTCACAGAAAAAAATTAATGACCTTTACTTACATTTTTTTAACAAAAATATCTCTCAAAATGTCAGAATTCCCCAAGTAGAAATTCAGATTTGTGAGCAAATGCAGCAATCACATTTGTAATTTCAGACTTCCATTCCCCTGCAAAAAATTCTCTTTGAATTCCATCAATTCTCAGAATGTGTTTTTCAGCCCTGCAAATTATATACTGATACATAAAGCCAGATTGTCAGTTATATTGAGGTGTAAAACAAAATCTAACTGAACCTCTCTGATACAAAGGCCATCTGGGAAATTAAGGATAATTAGGTTATGAAAAAAAATAGTTTTCCGCTTTTGTCAAGGAAAATTTACTATCACATTCTGCAAAACATAATTTCTAAGTGCTCAAAACAAATTTCAGTAAATGGCCTAAATTCTGGGCATTCAAATTGTCTACTGTTTAWAGTACTATGTCTATGGGCTATGGTGGCATTGCAATTACAGCTTAGGCAAAGACTAGAAGTGAAACTAGTGGCATTACTGATCATGTTAGATGAGGTTCATAGGAATTCTTTCTCTTTAGTTTTCGGAATTAAACCCAGAACAGAGAGATACACATTCAGAATGATGTCTTTAGATGCACAGAATTAGGCAAACAGAAGACGCAGCCATCTGAACTTTGCAGGAAGCGGTTTCCAAAGAGAAAATAGCAGTATGTATCTGCAAGCTAAGCCCAGAATCTTAAAAACAAGACCCTGTCCTGCACCTCGGCACCTATCTTATATGTAGCTGCACTGCGATTCACCAGCCAAGCACTTTTATAAGCCACCATAGCCCTCCTCTCAATTTAAGGTTAGTTATCTCATTCTCTCTGTCCACTGACTGGAGTTCACTCTGGGACTCTGGAGACTACTAGGCAGAAGGATGTCCAAGTTTCTTGATGGCTCTAAATATAAAGTGAGATTAGTTTTTTTGAAGAGAACTTCCCAGGGTGAAGTTTTTTACCACTTGAGTGATATTTAAATGGTACAAAGGATCCCTGCTCTTCCCCTAAACTAGATKAACTTTCATAGAATGAAAGTTAAACAGTTTCTTAAAGTCTCCTGAACACAGTCTCATTCTAGTTGTCTTGAATCTCARTGAACGCATTAGATAAAAACAAGCAAATGCAATTAATTAAATCATAAATTTAGATTGATTATTATTATCTGCCTACTTAACGTGCTTGTGATTATTGCAGGTAAGGATTATAATGTTTTCTTTCCTCAGACACAAATGAATATACACAATACAGAAATGTCTACATCAAGAAAAATCAAGAAAAATAATTCTCAGGCATGCATTTAGTTAAACTGATGATTATTACTCAGATAAGCATTTCTCAGGCATTAGACTTTTTCTTTTTAGTGTAACATGGAGTTACATATGGCTATTGAACTTTCAAATTTAAGCTAAGTTTAAAACACATTTCATGAATTCATAATTAAATGTAAGCTTATTCATTTTGACTTCGCATTTTCCTCAATTATTTCTCTTAAATAGCAACATTAACCTGGGAAATAATAACGAATAATGTACTATGATGATAAACTAACTTTTTTTCTTGAAGAAGSTGAGAAAGAAAGTTAAGACAACTGCAGGAAAAACTAAATACTGCGGCTGTAGTTATTCTGCTTAAGCAGAAAGCTTTGACAATATATCAGCTACTTTGGATATTTTAAATGTTGCATTTTAAAATATTACTGATATTAACAACAACAAAATCTAAGACGACCTGACATAAAATATTTGAAATAAGCCATTTCCAGTCTCAAGCTAAGTAGTGATGGTTTGATGTTTCTAGTTTAATTACAATTAAACATATAATAGTTTAAGAACTTCATGGAGATATTTTTAGAAATAAAACTATTAATACTTTATTTCTAGAAAAATGTCCTGAGCTTTAACAACTTTGGTCTATATTTATTGTCACTTCTMTCTGGAATAATCATCTCTCTGGGTACCTAAGAGATGCTGGAAATCCACAAAGAAACAATTTTGATACTGTCCATGTAGCACAGGAAAGCAAATAACACACAACCCAAGCAACTAGCAAAGCAGATCCTGTTAATATTCTCAATATGCAGATAAAGAGTTCYCAAAGACTTTTTGATTCTTTCACAGGACACCTATGTCAGATTCATCCTCAGTGCTCTGAAAGCTCTTTCCATWGATGAATTCCATGAATTTAAAAAGACTTTTTCCCCCTCTAACTCACACTCTGAGCCCTTAACTTTATGTTATAACTTTATCTGAGAAGAGACAGTAATCACGACACAAATAAAATCCAAGCAGCACGGGAAGTTCACCCCACTATCACTTGGAGGGAATCACCAGCAGTCGTACAGAATCTCCATGCCTTATTTTTTCCATGTAAAATAAAATACAAAACTAAGCAGTGGTTTTACAGTATGACACAGCAGTATTACTTGCATTAGGCCAATTTACCACTTATGATAGCAGTAATAGCACTAAAAGCCAATAAAAGTGGTCTGTTCGTTCAGAGATTGGCTTTTATGGCTTATTCTAAATATTATAAAGTGAATCAAAAGCTGTCATTATAGTGTCTAAAAAGCCTCCGTACCTTGTAAGCAAACAGTGTGACTTTGACAAATAATCATTAATATGCCTGTGTGAGACCAGGGCTAAAAGAGAAAGAAAAAGGAAAACCTAATATTTCACTTTACATAAGTCATTAAGATCATTTCGAGTTAAATTTCACACGCACAAAAAAAACAGCTTTATATGTAAAAAGCCATAATTTTCCTAGGCTTTATTTAAATCTGTGAATATACTTTTTCATAAAACAAAAAGTTGTCTGATAACCAATCAAAGACTGATTGAACTATGAYGACGCATTCTCATCAGCTTAGGAAAAACCAATGCTGCCCGTGTCTTGGTAGCACCTTTCAGCCCTGACAGGCAGGCAGCATCATATCCAAGCTGAACCTCCCTTGGCTCTCATCCTGCCTGCCAGTGGCCCCAACAAGGCACAGCACCATTTGCCCTCTTCTTGAGACACAAGTAGTAAGTTATATAAGCCCCAGCGAGACATAAATTATCTCCTGTCTTATACCTGGCCAGTTACTCTACCAAGAGACCCAAGGGAGAGGCTTTAGCAGCTCTCAACTACAACCCACCTACCTTCCAGCCTTTCTCCGATAGCTGCAGGGCCCATCYGTCTGGGGACAGCTAGGGCCACCTCTTAACCTTCATGCTCATCTTCCAGGCCGAGCTGTTGACCTCAGCTACTAGCTAGGTAGACATCTCTGGGTCACTGCACCCACCCACAGCTCCAGTCCAGCCTCTACAGCTCTCTTGGACAGGCGCCTAATGTTTGTGCCCTCACAGTGACAGTGCTTTGTGCTAGGGAGTTTTCCTGGCTCTTGCTATTTGCAATTTTGGGTCCACACTATGATAGCAAGCTGGTGTGCTTGCAGGTGAAGGTGCTACATGGTATGTTGTGCAGGTGTATTGAGTGCACAGATTCATGCAACAGCATGTTGCGTTATAGCACATGTTTTGCTAACAACACGTGGTGCTGCACTGCCAGGGGAATTGTTCCTCCTAGCTGGGCACTTYAACAGCCATGTGAGCTTTGCAGGTATTTATGTTAACAGAGAAAGCAACAGACTTTCCCTTCCAAGCTTCTTGAGCTAACTTTTTCACATGTGTTGTAGACCTCTGCGTTAACAGCAAGGTGCAAGACCTCAGATGGAAASAGATACACCAGAAGTATATAAGCTTTTACCCAAGCTACACAAAAGCATGCTAGGAAACCTGATAGGAGTCTTCAGGTGCTTGCTTTTATCCAAGGAACAGAGTTGTATGCAGTTTCATAAATCTGTGGAAAGTGGAGTTTCTGTTCTAAACGCCAAAACAGACTGATCTGATAATTTCAATCCAAACAGCAAAAAATTAAAATAGCTTTTTTATTCACAAGAATTAAACCAGTTTAGTCTGTTTAAATATTCTCCTTCAGGCAGAGTATTTAGCAACTACCTAGCTCCCCTCCATATTGAACAAGACCTTTTCTCTACCCAAGCTGGTTCAACAGACAATCGACAACTGAGGCCTAAAGAGCAAAGGCTGCTTGTTGAAATTGATAATGCCAATGCTTTTCTTCCATTTCCATCAATAGTATTTTGTAGCACTGACTGCAGTTTCAAGTATTCCTTAAAACAAAAAAAAAAATAGTAAAAAAGATCCTGTATGCACTAAGGTTTGAGTGGTTTTGTGTGCATGCTTTTTATGTTATGGATCTGCAATGAGTGTATATGCACACATATTTCTTCTTTAATATTTTCCCCCTGGGTTCAATCCCCACGCTTTAGCCCCACCTACATCTCTTTGTCACACACAAGATCTTTATTAATGCTAAAGTAAATCAGAGCAGCAGGCTCTATAGGTTGCTGTGCAACCTGAAACCATCTATGCAACACTGACAAAAGCCAAGGCAWATACTGGATTTGATTTTTTTCACCAAGATTTTGAGCATAAAGTCAGTGGAATTACTCACATAAAGTTAAGCTTGTGCCTAGGCTTTATTATTATTATTATTTGGTTTCTGGTTTAAGAGGAAGATAAAGAATGCGTTGGCCCAAAATAAAGACTATCTCGTGAGTAGGTTGTTGCCCTGTCTCTGTTTGCTAGAGTGATCAAACTGCATCCTTCCCTCTACTAAGGAGACCACCTAGAGAAATATACTTTTCTCAAGCTTTGAAAAAGAGGCCAAAACTTAACTTTAATATAATACATATTTTCCATTTTACCCCTTCTAATGAGACACATTGATATTATTACCTGCACTTACTGTGTTTTGCTAATGGGAAATTTTTCAAAAACTATGTGGTAATGGACTGTGGGATATAGGATTATATATTTATTATTCTCAAGAGCACTATGTAGACTGTACCATTAAGATGCAAGCAGATTGGCAGAATAGGGCTTGAATTCTGGCAAAGAAAAAAAACCTGCCAAGTTTGATGGAATTTGCCCATTAGACTTGGTTTGACTCTGTTTTAAACCTTCACACTGATTGAGCTACAGTTGCTTTAGTCAACTGTGCTACAAACAGGCTTCACTGAGCACTCTGTTCTGGATCAACTGCATGAAGTCAGGGTGAAGTGGTGGCCAAAAGACTGGAAGACTAGGAGCAGTTGACTGTTTGATGCTACACAGAAAATATTTCTGTAACCAGAGATAACAGCAAAATGAACATAGATATGCAAAATGAGCATAGTGTCATCCTGTTGATAGAAAAGAAAAACTTCTATCCATATAAATTGTATTTATACATAATAATGTCTAAACTTACATACACATGAAGGAACACAATCAGGCTACAGTCAAATACATCCTCACTTTCTCTACCACAATAAGTCAGTTCAGATTTCTGCCGGCAGTGGCTTTTTCAGAAATGAAAGGCAGGTTTTGCACAATTGAAAGTTTGTCATTTTAAGATGAAGGCAGCTTCTTGACCCCCCTGAGGGTAAGCAGGGATTTGACTTCCATTCATTTGCCCTTTGTAATGCACCACTTTGTCCACAGCAAGAAAAGGAAGAAAAATCTAATGKAAAGAGACACTGCTTCTTGGATCAGATCTAAGTACTTGTAACACAGGCACACTTAGGTTGTGCTCTTACTTAGAAGAGGCAATAGACCAAAAGATTTGCAAGATCCAGCTTTGCTTAAACTGCTTATATATTCCTTCTCTAGTAGGACTGAGGTGAAAGAAACTTGTGATAAATTTTTACTTTTGAGATGCTCAAAATCCTTTCAGTCATTAACCAAATAACATGCTGGTATATCAAGATGTTTGATAAGAGTGGAGATGAACTATTAGCTTAGAAAAATGAAATAAACAACAACAACAAAAAAACAACCTGTCCCCCCAATGAATGGCAGCAAGTACTTTTTGGTCTATGATGGTCTATGCAATGCCAGACCATTCATGGCATTCCATTTARTTTTATGAGCTCTGAATTGCAGCACTAGGATTGGCATTAAATCAATTAAACTTTCCCTTTCGAAAATACAGTCCTCTTGAACTAACAGATGTTAATAGCCTTATGCACAGATCTTAAAAGGTACATTTCCAGCACTAGACACAATGCCACTTTTTTTCCCATTGGTGCCCCATCAGAGCTCAGATTGCACAAAACACAGCGCATAAAGTTAGAATCAGAGCTGATCAGTACCTCCGAATCCTCAGTTCCCAGAAAGTGCCGAGAAAGTGACAGTAGTTGTCATCATCATCCATGAACAACACTAGAGTTACTGAAATGGAACTTTCCTTGCAGTGTCCATAAATCTGCCCTACCAGGGAAAATTACCTAGAAAGAGGATTTTCAAGTAACTTCTTCATACACACTGTCCACAATATACTTTATGAATTCTGTATTTGCCCTGTGGTTAAGGCTGTAAAAAGAGTGGTCGGTAAGAGGTCTATTTTCTCCTTCTAAACAGTTCGGGCTCTTCTATATTCAATGACTATTGGTTGTATTAGCATGATCTTTTTAGCTCCTAATACATATTAATTTGAAATATACAAAATCATTCAAATAAATAATTGTGCAGTCTGAAAAAAAAAGCAATTTAAACTTTTTCCCCCTAACTGGAGACACTTTTTACAAATAGTTCTTTTAAGTAGTCTTAATAGTATCTCTTTAATATTGCCATTAAAATTCACTAGAGTTCAAGAGCAGAGCAAATTTACATCTGTTAAAATAATGGAATTGACATTGATATTACATCATTGCTATTTTAAATAATCATTCTTCATAATTCTAACCTACTTGCTTTAAGTTGCAAATAAAGGGCTTGTTCCTGCTTTCATCAAAGTCAATGGCAAAATTCCTTTTGGCTTTCAGGGAGCAGCACCTAGCTATAAAGGTGGGGCTTCTACCACAATACAGTGGGGTTTGACTATGCTCATTTATGCAGGGRAGAATAATTCACTGCAGCAAAAGAYTGAGGACATTTCTATGAGGTCTCTTGTGCCCCACTCAGACTGGATAATTCTACTGGTCTAGTTTGTCCCTAGAAATCATGTAGTCCTATAAACTATTGTGACTTTAAGAAAATTACAGTTCTCCTGTTAAGTTTCACAAGCAAGTAATATTTCATATATGTATTTATTTGCTGATTTTTGTTCTGCTACGTAGTTTTGTTTCCTTGATATTTTAGGAGAGTTTGCTCTAAGAGAAGTGCAATGGGAACTCTCATAAATTCATCTTCTCTTGAGAGAACTTTAGCAGTTTCACTGAAATTACATAAATATTCTCGTACAAAAAAAAAAAAAAAAATCAAACTGAACCTAAGGGAATCAGAAAGAGGTCAACAAGTAACCAGCAAACTGGGAATGTGCAACYGTTTTCCCAGCACACCATAAACAGCTGGAAAGCCATCTAGAAAAGGAATCAGCATAGCTCTCTGCTTGTTTATGGAAGAAAAGACTGCAAGTATTTTAGCAAACACAGGATGAAGATTGTAAGAGATTTCAACACTGTCTAAAATTGTAGAAAAATGTCTTTTTTCATCCTTCCAATATGCAAAAGGACAAAGTGTGGTACTCAGCTATTGCTAAGCTGCCTTCATGGTCTTAAAGGAAAGGGAGGGGGAAATCCACGCTACGTTTCATCTGGGGACTCCTCATAGTTTGGTTATTGGCTGAGGCCTTAAGTTTTCAGAGACAGGGAGTTTTCAACTATTTCTTCACTGAGCATCTAGATGGACAGATTTCTGCTCTTGGTGGACATCATTACAGTTAACTTGCTTCTAACAACCTACAAAAGACTTTATGTCTTCAGTATTTACTATACAATAACCAGCATCTGAGTATTAACACAGCTTTTCRCTAGAGTACAGGGTCTGCTACATGTTATCTGGGAGCCAGGGAACTTTTATAGCAGCACCATAAAAACTAAGGCAGAATCAATCCCTTGTTGAGGCCTTGTTGAGGGCCTGATTGAAATCACAATTACCTTGGCATCTTTAAGAGCAATTTAGCTTAAAGGGGGGGAAAAAAAACCCATACATATGAGAACAGAATATGATACTTTACTGTGATTTAAAAAAAAAAAAGAAAAAAGAAAAAAAAGAAAAAAAAAAGGCAAAGAATGAGGAGTAAACAGAAAATCACTATAGAAAAATCAAGATTTGAAGAATCTACGCTACTGGCTATTTTATCCCCCATCTTGGAATTATTTACCCCATTGCATTTCTTTCCAGCCTCACAGCAGAGCACCTTCCCTCATGTGTATTGAGGAAAAAAGAAAGAAAAAAAGGACAACCAACTTGGATGGTAGGAAAGTGTGCGAGCAAGGACRATTAGGCCTTGGGGCCTGGGGAGGTGTTTCAGGCACCATCACTTCATGGTGTCTAAGATGAAGTGAAGCGGGGGAGGCGTGGGGGAAACACCTAAGGCACCAGCCTATGGAGATTTTGCACCACCTATGGTGGGATTAGATGGACTGGAAGGTCATTTCCTGTTGCATCAGCTGTGATTCTTTTTGGCATTGCTCCTCACATTTAAAATATACCGTCTTCACTTTGCGTTTGGTAGTGACACAGCATCAGCCTTAAGGACAAGGTTGAATTACACACAGCAAATCAATGTTGTGCCCCTTAAATAAATAGAAATTACAAATAAATAAATAATAAATACTTTTTTTGTAAAYAGCTTATTTATTGCTTCCAAACCATATGCACCAAATACCAATAAGGGGGAAAAAATAAAAACAGTACATCTGATGGGGAAGAGAAGTCCTTGGCAGACCCCTCATCACTCTGAGCATACAAGGATTAGCCTGTTCCTCTTCACTGTGGAGAGGAGGACTATATAAACATATTTTCTATCCATATCTATGCAAATTTTGATATCATATATGTATAAATATACATATGTGTATACACAGAGTCAGTCTATAAGGAAGATCCTGTTGCCTGATCCAGATTCTTCATCCCCTCAGGATTCTTGTTGGCCACTACTAAAATTGTCTACATGAAAATTTCCTCTAGCTGCAGGAATCCTCATGGGAAGAAATAGGTTTGTGTCACATATTTTTGACTTTCCCTGTGGTACCTGTGGATACTGGCCTCATGTTTTTATACACAAACACCTCTCAGGTAACAGGCTAGTGACCATAGACTGCCTGGCACCTGCAAATCCTGCTCTAGGACAAGGTAAATAGAACATAAAGTGAAAGTATTTTTGTTTTATTGAGAACATCTTGGTGAAACCATATTCATAGCTGATAAAAACTGGGGAAAATAGAAACTGATGGAGAATGGAATCTTTTAATATTTTGGGAGCATGAAAGAGTGAAATCAGAGGTCTCAGCTTGAACACGCGTAAAATGAATGAGTAGGTAAAAAAGGCAGGTGATGGGTGGAAATATCTTTCTCAGGAGAAGTATTTTCAAAATCTGGTAGTTATATTTTGTTAGTTCTAATCTTCTTTTAATGAAACAACTTCTGAAAAGGGAATATAAAAGCACAGAGCCTGAATGCCAATAGAAATATATTACAAATATGATACATTACCAAAAATTCTACTGCTGCAGGGAGTTGGAGCGGGATTGGGGGCAGGGAACCTCTTTCAGTTAGAAGTATCCACTTTGCTTTCTAATATATTTTTGGAAAGAGCAGGTTTTTTTTTTTAAATCATGCTAATTATTATTTGATATTTAAAGGCCTGGATATCCTCTTGCATGTATTACTCTAGCCCAGGAGTAAGACCATTCAAGCAAATGAGATGAGGTTGGTGTGAACGAATTTAAATGTGATCAGAAAAAGGCCTTCGGATATTTATGGATGGAGTGAGTCATTCTTGTTCTGGTTGGGTGATTACATCAGTGGAGAATTAGTCTGTCATCATTCAGGCCTCAGTCTCCCTTCTCTTAYATCACCATACATTAGGAAACACTGCATGGAGTTGAGCGATATTTCACTAGCCTAAAACCAACAAGATAAAAGAACAGAGCCCCAGTCCCTTATACTAATTGTAGATTGACTGCAAAAAGCTGTTTCCATATAAATCAGCTCCATATAATCAAAGGTCTTTCTCCTTGTTTACTTTCTGTTAAAACCTTCATATAAACTGTAGGATATTTTGCCCATTGAAAATATTAAGTGACTGTGGCCATAGTTACACAGTCTTTGCCTGGAAACACCTTCAAAGAAGTAGCTTTTCTTCTGCTGATCTCGAGCAACACTACTGCACAGATGTTAAGGAGAACAAATTGAACTGGTAACATAAATTTGACTACCTCAACTTTCACCAAATCCAGTTCAGTGAGAAATCTTTAGCAGTCCAAGTGCCGAGGCATTTTCCAATAATTTCCATGTCAAAGTAAATCAACCCTATGCCAGACTCCATACTACTATTCTCTTCTTTTAGACACATAGCAGATTTGTTGAAGCTAGAACAACATATGATCCATCCATCTACCAGTAACAATAGGCAGCTTCGGCTATTTAAGTAGCGAACTCAGGAAATGTTGTGGTAAGCTGCTATGAATATCTAGAGTAGATTATAGAAGGAGAAAAAAAAATACTGGAAAGGCTCCAGCAACGTTTTGGAGTTTATATGAAAATTTTCCCTCATGGCCATGACCTTATGTCCACTTCAAAGGACAAAGAACATGACTCCCCCCAAGCCCAAGTGCTTTCATGAAAGTCTCCAGTCACAGAGAAGAGGACACTGGTCTRGAGAGGACACTGAGATGCAGAACACTTGATTTAAAGTCATTTCCAGTGCAAAGATTTTTTCTATCACTACATCTTCTTAAGATATTTAACCACCAAGCCTTGTGGGYATCACAGTTTCATATTCAAGTTATACTTTACTAATACAATCCAGCATTTCTTTAAGTGGTATATTTTATCTTTTTCCAACAAATAAGGCACTTTGGACCATAACGTATCCTATATGCAGCTCTTCTAATATTTAAATCCTAAGGCTGTTTGAGCAGAAGGAAAAAAAAATAAAGGAGATTATATTTATTCAGAAATTAAATGAGATTAATAATTTTGAAAGTAATTTACAAATACCAATCAGCCTCTGCAATGAAGGTCAAAAGAAAAAGGACACATTAGCAATTGAATATATTCCCTCCCTTTAAAGTTTTAATACCTCATACCTGTTAATAATGGGAAATATCCTTCTTCAAGAGTAGCATTTTCAAGAATGGGTAGGATCCTTTTGCTAATTCTAATCTTCTTTTAATAAAATAATTTGTTAAAAAGGATTATAAAAAAGCATGAAAATGGAATGCCAATAGAAATGGATTGCCTTTACAATAAATAGTTAATGTATTTTCTAAATGAATGATTTAAAATAGCTATTAAAGTAAAGAGAACGAGCTTATGTTTCTAGTAATGACTTCTCTGCCTCAGAATGAAATCTGTAAATCCCTGATTGCAATTTCGCTTCCCAAAAGAACAAGCAGTCCTGGGACTGATGCTTACCGCTTTTATTGTTAATACGAGYATACCACATATGTGATTTTTATATCACTGATTTGAATATTTAGATTTATACTTGTGTACGCTTTTTATTTTAAATCTCATACTGTTATTCTCTGTCGCACAAAAATAAAGCTCTTCTTCAGCAAGGTATTTTTTGTATGTACACGCACACATGTATACACAGACATTCAATATAAGTACAATTTTATTCATAAGAGCGCATAATGATTCAGGCTGTGATTGTTAATAAAAATGCATTTCTAACCATCAAATTTGAGTCTATTATTCTAAGTTAATTGCATTTGCCCTAAAGAGACTTGCGACTGGCTGTCAGCCTATTTGTGTCAGTTCCATTTTATTCATCAGTCAATCTTGTCTCCTCTTTTTTTGCATCCCATATATTGATCAAATAGATTTGTTAGCATGCCTCTGCTGCTTTTAAAAAGTTTTTGTTATTTGTCAGGTTTATTTGATTACTATATTAGTTTGTGTGTTATCTTAATTGTTATTTCAATAGAAAATAAATGCCCTTTGATAGTCCCACAAGATTCCCATTWAGTATAATCCATATAACAAGTTATTGGATGGAGTGAGTGTGGTAAGAAAATAAACACATTAAATCTATTTTAAAAGGTGGTGTTAATATGCATCTATATCATGCTTAATCCAAGAGACAGGAATAGAAATATGGACAGTGTGAAAAGCAATTTTGATAAACATCAGTGCCATATCATTGCATATTACACTTTGTATAAAATACTTCAACCAAAAGGCATATTATATAAAATAAACTGAGGTCACATCTGGGAGAGTGGGTTTTGTGGTTAAGTGGGAAACAGAAGGAGATTATATATGACTTTAGACACTAGAAATGAGGATAAGGAGGCTGCAAAAAACACACGTGGAAGCACAATGTTACAGGAGGCTGATAAGGGAGAGAAAAAAGACCCTTTTGCAAAAATTATTAGCACAAAGTATAATGTGAAATTAATAAAATTTTCATTTCTTTAAAATAAAATGTATTAAGCTTTTGTTATTTCTTTCCCTGCTTTGGTCAGGCTTAGTCTCCATATAATCCAACTTCAGTCATATAATAGTTGGATTTCTAGATTGCAATAATTGTCCGTACTTTGTTGCAGCCAATGGGGGAGAAAGCAAGAAAACTTACCGAGAAYAACTGAGTCTTGACTTAAACACTAGTAATTGAGATGGGACAAAYGGCCAGCAAGACAAACCAGTTTCTTACACTGATTAAAACAGGACTTCAGCCCGATTGAACACCTAACGTTTAGATACATACAGTCAGTATGGTGAATGCCTCTCTAAGGGGACTCTGTCTCACAGCAAAATCATTTTTAAATGCTTCTGCATAGCCAGGGAAATGTTCAACTCAAAAACAAAACAAAAAGAAACAAACAAAAAACTGCAGTTCTTTCTACCTGGAAGCCCTTTAGCAACATTTCACACTAAGTAACTAAACTTGGGCACAGCTTTGTTGTTGCAGCAGAGCAGTTAGCAACACTTCTGTGATTCAGACGCACGTGGAGCAATGATAGCGCACTATTTCAAGCCAAATTGTTATGACCAGCTAGTATGGAATATAAACAGGAACAGATGAGAAGAATACAGCCTCAACATTTGATACAACAAAGAAAGAGTGAAATGATTGCTACATAAAAAACATTTCAAAGACCTCCCAGAAAAAGCAGGCATAAAAATCCCCAATAAAAAGGCTCAGCAAGAAAACTGTCACACCCCCTAATCCTCAGCAGACTTTAACAAGATGTTCACATGAGCCAGGGATTGTCTCCTTCCCCAGAAGACAAAAGGCACGGAAAACAATACTGTCTAGCACAAGATTAGGAGGCAAGAGATAGATAAAAAGGATTCCTTAACCTTACAATTAAAACCCCAACTCTCCAGCCAAATGGATAATCAGAAACAGACTGAAAACCTGTATCACAATAATTGCGGCATCTTTCTTTACTCTTTGAAAATTGATATATTCTCCTGAATATTTTTTTTAGCTTATTGCKGCTCCACGAAAGGTTTTGATGGCCAGTTGACTACAAGAAAACACCTGTTACGAAATCACAGTTCAGCACACGTGGCAATAATCTTTCATTTCCTATCTCTATTTTTGCTTCACCTCCAACAGAGCAAAAATTAGATTACCAATACTGACACCAACTTTTGAAATAGGCAATTCCAGTAAACATACAACTAAGAGCAAGAGCGCACTATTACACAGGTCTTCTGACAAGTGATTCACTAACAAGACCCAAAACATACATGCACAGGTCTTTCATGTAAAATATAGCATTAAAAAAAAAAGTTAAAATGCAAACAATTTAGTTTTTAAAAGGGGCTATTTAGTATTGTTAATCCCCTTAAACAAGGGAAGGGCAGTGGCAAGCGCAGAGAACAGAGTTGGCAGGAAAGGAAAACTATAGGCTGGAAAGAAACTTGGGATTCTGCAAAGTTTGATCCTGCTGTTGTAGTTAGCTAGTGATCATAAACTGTAACAGCTATAGAAGTTAAACTGCATACAACCTAAGATGCTTTCTTGAGTTGAACAGGGCAACCACAAAAAACATTGACAACTGTATTTACAGGGTGCATATTAACTTAGAGATATGACTTCAGTTTTAAGACCATATATGATTAGGAAATGTACCTGTTCCCACTCTACAGGGGTGGAATTAGCAGTAAGTCTAGGCATTTAGTGAGGAACAGCCAGGGTTTCCAAAGTTATCTCAGATGGCCTTGCTGGCCTTTCTTAGTCTTATTGGTGCCATCTCAGAGGTTTTGCCTACAAGATGCTCAGAAAGTTTCTCTAAGCTCTGGTGATCCTACTGTCCTTATGTTTCTACCTCAGAGCAGCTTCATATTCCATGAGAAGTGAAATGGTCCCCCTTTAAATAAACTCCTTGAAACCACTTAGAAGGCTGGCAGAGATACAACCTTAATCATTGTCATTTGCTATTGAAAGACAGAAACAAATCACATTTTCTGAAGAACTGGGCCTTGAAATAAAAACATGGAAAAACATGTAGGTTACCATTTTCTTTTTTAGTACAGCTAGAAGAAAGACTGCACTTACTAGTGGAATGAAAAGGAGAATAAAAATCCTCTACAAAGTGAAAGCAGAGCTTGGTCCAGACAAGAGCAGATAACTACCATACACCCTCAAAGGAAGCAGCTAACAGTGCACAAGGCAGAGCAGTAGAGGATATGAGTAGCTGTAGGGTATGAGTAGAGGGTATGAGGGTAGAATGGTTTCTACCTTAGCCTAAGCAAATTAGCCTCTTCTAAACCAAGTAGTGCACAAGACCAGGTCCAGGACCTGCTTGTGGTGGGGTGTTGTCAAAGAGACCCACAACGTCTTGGCCTACAAGCACACTTATCCCTGTGTCATCAGGAACCTTTCTGATGAAAGCTCGTTTGTGTTTTAAACAAGYAACAGTCTGGAAATAGGGCTGTGGCACCCTGTCTATTGCCTCAAAATCATTTACAGCTCAAATTGCCTCCTTTTACAGTCAAGCGAGCTTCTGGTTACCGCTATTACAAACACAATTTGAGATTTACATGGTGAGCTAGTATTTTTCCCCAGTTCCCACATTCAGATCCGATACAGATTTACTGGAGACTTTGAACCTTTCTATCAACCTTCACCACATCCTATGGCACAGCAGTGCCACCAAGTATATAATTCCTCATTTAGAGCATATCTATGTTTTTCCCATCAGGCAGAAGGGAACACATAATGCCATAGACACCATTATTATTGATTGAGAGATATGTATATGCCATGGCAATGAAAAGCAGTAAAAAACTCGAATATAGCTAAAAAACTAAAAAAAACAGTTCCACCCTGAAACTAAAAAAATTAAGATGGATGAGCTAAACTTGGACCCATCTTATTATGCCTAAATTATGATTTAGAAACCTACACTGCATATATTACAGTGGTTATGTTAAATTCACTCTGCTAGCTTCAAATACTGAGGCCCTAACATTGTGATATTTACCACTGGTAGGAACATGGATGTGATAAAATATACAGTGATGATGTAAGTATTCAGGTTCATTATTACCATTTTCCTCAGTCCAAATTACTCAAATTAAGATTTTTGCCCAATATAGATTTTCACAATTTGGCATAAGAGACAGATATAAAACCTGGACTAGTACACCTTGAAGCCAAGCATTCTCTCAGCTTTAACAAGCATWAAGTTTGTATCTTATCAAACAAGGCAATACCATTTCACTGACCAGGCGTGCAAAGACAACTCAGACTTGAGCCACAAAACAAACAAATAAACAARAYAAACAAGATAAACAAACAAAAATCCATAAAYTTAAGCTTTACTCACCAAAATCTCATAGATGAATGCTGTATTAGTGAGCCAGGATCTCGAGGGCTCTATCTCCATTCTTCTGGTTAAGACAGGTTATCGTCAACATATGGAAACCAGCTGTGTCCTTTGGGAAAGAAAAAGGTCTCAGTAAGAGGCCTAAGGATGCCAGATCTTTAAGTGAAGAGGTATCTCCTAGCAATAGCACTTTTCCCCCTCCATGCTGTTAAGTCAATTAAATGACTAAACCCCTGAGGTCCCTCAGCAGCTCAACCTTTCTCTTTCCTGTGATAACATTACAGATTTGAGCAGAGCCATTAGTTTTAAAAATGCGAACACTTACAGAGGGCAGCAAAACCCGTCTGATCAGCTGAGGAGTATTTCCCACTTAGTGAAGCCTTTCTCTCTAATTTTGTTTTCCAGAACTGGACAGCCCCATTCTACAACCCCTTGAAGACTCTGGTAAGTTCTCCCACCTTTCTGAGTTCCATGTATTTATAATGACTGAAGTAATCCCTTGTCATTCAAATAAAGGAGCTGAATCTTTATGGGTTTATGGAGCCAACCTAAGAGGTGTCTCAGATGTCTGCAGTGGATAACTCGGTCCTCCCCCACCAAAGTCACAAGTGGGGCTCATTAGAGGCTGAGCACAACAGACTAGGCAGCAGCTCCAGGTTGGCTCTTCCAGCATCCATAAGCTGATTGCRTTACGGACCACCTCATTTGAAAAAAATACTAGGAAATGAAGTGCGGAACACCTTGTTCTTGTAAGCTCGAAGACTGTGCACAGCAGTTCTACTCTGCACTTATATGTATGGCAGACACATGATGCAAACTCTTTGATTGGAAGCTAGTTAGAGGACACTGCTGGGGGTTACGTAGGCAAGGTCATGACAATGTTAGTCTGCTCTTAGAGACCATGAAGAGGTAAATCATTCTGTGCAACCCAGAAGTCATTCAGATGGTACTTTTGGCATCCCCCCCCGCCCTCTTTTGTTCTGTCAGTCTGAAGAGAACAGCTCGTGTGATGTAATTTAGAACAGAGCTTTTTTAAAGCTTTCACTCAGGAAAAGCTTCTGGAGCTCTGGGGGTATAGCTTAGCTCCGAGAAACAGAAAGAAAGCAAGTTTGCATTGACAGCTTGATCCCAGAGAGAGGTGGCTGCCTGCTTGTCTAACAGGTCCTCTGGGTCTGGATGAGGCAGAGACAGAGGAGCAGTCATATTAAGTGAACGTGCGCTGCCAATGTTAAAGGAACAATTACCATTATTCTGCATAGTTCACTGTTTGCTACTGCTATTTCCTTCAATAAAACCTCTTTTCACTTGCCAATTGGAGCTTGTCATGTAACAATATTTCTTATGCACAATACACATACTAAAATGCCCTTGTGTTTTTAATACATTTATAGTTGTTAACAATAGCGGTATAGTGACAGAAAAAAAAAAAAAGTACTTGCTTTGAATACAGAATAGACTGAAAAAAAAGAATAAACCAGAGTCCTTACTCTGAAGGATTAATGGGGGTTAAATTTTGCCTAATCTCAGCACTAAAACAGTGACACTTCTTCCATTCAATTTTCATATGTTTTTCCCTCTCAGGGTCTGCCTGTGACCTCCTTGCTTTGCAGGGTTATTCACTTGAGTCTTGAGCACAAGTCTCAGTGAAACTTCTCTCATGTGGAAGCACTGCATGGCACTGCGGAGAGGAATGACTCCTCTGCTGGGCTGTGTCCTAGGTCCCAAATGTCCCTGCACCTTCAGATCACCTCATCAGAGCTGGTGGGACATGGGAACCCCAACAGGGACAAATCCAGTCTTTGATCCCTTCCTGTGTCCATGAACATGCCAGTCTGCCATCCAACAAAACTCGAAATCTYTGCTTTTCCATCCTAAGTCTGCTTTTCACTGCTTGCATCGGATACTAATTTTGCCATAAGCCTTGAGCAAAATTCTCTGTGAGTGCAAWTCCTTGGAAAACAAATGGTCAGTGATTTGGAAGGGTTAGATATTTCGATGAGATTTGAGGAATTCTGGCATACTCCTTTGAAAGCCCACAGAATGAATAAATTGTGCTAATACTGCCCTTGCCAATGCTACTACAAAACTGGTGAGGGTGTCATGGTGAAAATAAATTACCTTTTTGCACTTGTGACCAAGATGAATCAAATATTTCATGCATCCAAATGAACAAGCACCCATTTGGCAACCCTTGTACCATAGTTACAAAGGAAACTCTCTTCGTCCTTAAAGRCTCATATTTTCTTAGAAAAGTGTTTTGCTCCATATAGCTGAATATTCACAGATAACAACACCTTGAATCTCTCACACTGCTCAGAAACAGTGATAGATTACAGATTTAAACACACCCTTCTACTGCACAGTTAGAAAAGCACATTTAAATCCTAGGAGCAAAAGTTTTACCCTGTTTTCCTTAGAGCAGACAAGAGTGCCCTGTCTTAAAAGTATCTTTCATGCAATTAAAAAATAGAGAGTGCGTTCTGCATTCCCCCAAAATAGATATTCTGCAGCTTGGGAGTTGCCTACAAAAATACATTTTGAGAAAAGATAGAACAGGATGCATCCTTTTCTGCTTCAGAAATTGCTAAATATTTTGCCTRCAAAATACTCCTTCCTCGCTTTAGGAGCAAGGCAATCTCTGCCTGCAGAAGCCAACTGTGTCCAAAGTTGTTCTGGAGTCTGATCTATGGAGCTTCATGGGAGTCTTCCCATTGACATCTGCTGATCCTGGATCAGGCCCTGGCAGAATTAAACAAAAGTTTCTCCAACACAACCCGAYGAAGGTTGCTCAGCAGCACCCAGTGAGGTGGTCAGATGGCAGGAAGATTAATAGCATTTGCATTAGGAGACATGTCCAGCTCCCAGGTGTGTTTAAGTACCATGTGCAGTGAGAAATAGGAAAATCGGTAAAAGACAAAACACTCACAGATTGCCATGCTTCATCAGCTTCAAACCAGAGAAAAGCTTGTATAATTTATTAGAAGGCCTGTTTTTTGTTTTTTTTAGTTATATATAATCATATACCGATTTACTATGAGCAGAGCTTTAAGCACTGTCCATGAGAAAGGCTGAATCTTCRGTGATTTGCAGCTCTATTTGACAGCATTTAAATTGTTTGGATACATTTTAAGAAGACATGCTGTTTTGATGGTGTTTCCCCATCACCAAATCATGCTGACAGCCTCTAAGTTCCTCTGCCATTAGTGCCATGCAAGGATGTCTTTGTGACCACCACCATGCATAATATCTGCTTTGGGAATAAACTCTAAAGCATCTAACTCCAGTGTCATTCAAAAAGAGGTATTGTTGCCAAAGACCATGGTACAATAAAGGAAGATGCTGCTCTCTCTTTTCATTGAAAAGTTCACAAATCATGCCTCGAAATCCTTCAGATGTCTGCTATTTTTGCTAGATACTATTCAACAACAATTAAAACTATGATTTTAAATTTTAAGTACTTCTCAGATTTAATGACATGGAATTTTAGGTAAAAAAATCCCTTATAATAAACTCAACATTTTATTTTTATGTTATCTATAAATTTCCCTAACTAAACATAGTGAGTTATTACACAAGTATGTCCATAGGGTGGACTTACCTTTAGTTACAGTGCCAAAATGCTAAATAAAGTACTGTCCACTTCTGGCTCTTCCATTTTGGTTAGGATTTTGCCTTTCAAGCTTGATCGTATTGGCAGACAGTCTTAACCTCACTGATGGGGTGAATAATTAACCCTGAGAAGAAGGAAGGAAGATGAATTAATGCAGCTGTGCTGCCAAGGCAAGAATTATAATAATAATAAGGTCTGGATTTTCTTCAGTTTAAAAACAACATGATCAATTCGGGGAAGATAATGCACCAAAATCTCCAGCTTCACACTCGGCAGTGAGGAAGAAAGAGAATTTTATAGTTTCATGTTATCACTGAAATATAATAAGTAGCTACCAGTGAGTGCTGAGATACATTTTTCCCTACCCTACCTGGGTATAAACAGGAGTATAAATCACCTACCCTGTACGGATAAGCACCTACAAGATCCAAAATTTCAGCATGGGGCTTAATTTCAGCCTCATAAATAGCCATTCCTTTTAGGAAAATCCAAAAGAGGATGGTAGCTCTCAAAAACTACTGGAGTTACAGCAGAGTGCCAGGATGTCCTGATTGAAAACAGGAGGGAACGAATTCAAAACAGGCCAAAACCATTTCCTACAAGCAAGCAGATCATGAAATGCCACAAGAGCCTGCTGCCCACTGGATTATCGGTACATGATTTATTTCATGGAGTGTATGTGCCTGTATTTCAGATACTTATAACACACCCAACTGATTAAACAGAGACCTAAAGAGAAGCTCGGTAGAAAACAAAAGGGGATCTGAGGCAGAAGTTGGAAGATTGGATCTAGAAACCACTTCTGAGGCTGAGAAACAGCTCCTCTGTGAGGGCTACATCATTGTAKAGGTGTGTAGAGAAGTCATGGTCCAGCTTTGCAGGATCCTGCTAATGCTGTAGATCCTGCATCTGATCTGTAAAAGCAGGTACCCAGTCTACCAGGTTAAAAACAAGCTGCTACTGTGAAGTTCCTGAGAAAATCCAGTGATTTAGCTCAGCATGCATCGGCCAAGGGCTCACAGGAACCTGGCACTGAGCAACTGAAAGARCGGGTCTCCGTGCAGGCACCTGCAAAGCATCCAGCAAGTGCTCTGCAAAAGCAACAATGAGGTTTGCTATTGTGTTTGCTGGCAAATATGAATTATGTCTGGTCTCTAATGCAGATAATGATTTCTGAAACAATAGAGACTTGTGAATTAACACATAAAAAGCTTTTCCATAAAATATTTGGTCCCTCTTATTTCAAAGTCCTTTATAACTCTAAGGTGTAAGCATACAACATAAAATTTGCACTGTTTGCTCCAAATTTTATTTTAAGCATCTTTAAATTTTAAGCATCTTTTTTTTTCTTGGTTGTACATTTCTTACTCTTTATAGTTAAAAGTAATTTTAAAGCAAAAAAAGAATATAAACAATATACACTGACTCTTGACACTCCATTGCTTTTTTAAACTAGAATAATAAAAATTTGCAAATGAACAAAAGAGTGGGAGGAAGATATCTGATTTACAATGTTTTTGAGATAAAGAACACTATAAAAAAAGATCAATGTGAATAATAAAGCATTGTTAACTGAGTCATGACATTTCTATTCTCAGTGAAGATTTGAACAGTAGAGCTCTGCAAATGAGCACCTTGTGCCACTTTCAAAGTGGGAGGAAGACATATAATTATAATTTTTAAAGTGAAGAGAATTTTAAAAAAAAACTCTGTGAAAAAGTTTATTGAAAAACATATCGACATATCAATATGACATAAATTACTTTAATTTTATTAAACTAGGAGGGGGGGGAACCTCTTTTTGAAGACCAGCTGCAGAAAGCATTCCTTGAAAAGAATTTTCTTTATTAAAAACTCTTCTGCTAAGATGAAACAGCACTGAATGTCAGCACTACCGTATATTTATTCTGTAACTCTTCCAACAGCTGAGATCTATAAAAGAAACATATTTTCAAAACAGTTTTAACCTCCATTGTCTTGATCATTCATATTAACATTTTTCGTGTCACCTACTGAAATCCCTTAAAGGAATCTTTTTTTTTTCAGTCAAAACTAATGAAGCCATTTTCTTAAACAGTCTCCAAAAAGTAAAAAGGATGTAATATTGTGCATTTTATTTGACATACATTTTCTGCCATCTTACTTGTTTGTTTGATGGGAGCAAAACTTGATATTTCTGTTCTCAAATGGCAGAGAAAGGTGACTTGGGGAGAGGAAAGCTAACTCTGCCTCTGCTGTGTGTGCAATTTAAATTCACAGTGAAAATACAGCATTGATCAGGTTACTCTGGTTGAGCCATTTGGTGCTTTGGCATTCCTCAAGTTAGGTCCCAGCTGTGAAATCACAGTTTGGGCCAAACTCTGCTATTAGGTGAGTGCACATGGCTCCCATTTTCTTCAAAGGGAAGGACACACATGGCCAATATTTAACTTTCACCTTTTCCATTCTATAGCTAGCAAAGCCAGAATCAATGCACTACATTTAGACAATTTAATAGAATTAAGAATATAGTCAAGATTTTCTGAGATTTACTTGTGAGCTGGGCTATATAATTCAATGCATCTCACAGTGCAAACACTCAGCATATTCGGAAAATCAGACCATCTCAAATGACTTGTTTTAAGCAGGTAAAATCATAAATCCCTTGAGTAGCTAACTCAAACCACAAACAGGGGGCAGGAGATCTCTTCAAGATCGTGAGCTCCAGCTGGGTTGGGATGTTTGGAAGTCTCACCATGTCCAGCTGATTTTGGGTACCGGCTTTGCAGACATTTCCCTCTTGGATCACGAAAGGAGAAAGGATGTGTCCCAAAGCAAAATCCAGCTGACCCCTGGCATATGCAGATTTCCTTAAAGGTCATGTGGAAAACTCTCTTACCATCCTTGCTCACTCTCCCCTTCGATTTCCTCCGAACCCATCTGTTCCTCGCCCAGCATCTTCATTCCCCGCTTGCCTCCCTCTTCTTCCTGTGTCCATCTGTTCCCATCTTCCTGAATCCGAGCTGGTGGAGAGAAGGAAATTCAGTCATTCACTGAACAGATTTTGAGATGAACCCCCTCCCTTTCCAGCTCTGACTTCATTCATCACGGTAAAAATTATAATGAATAGAAATGTTGAAGGTGAAAATTTATTAGGGATTGTGTTTCTTTCTTGTATCAAAAGCAGCTAAAGCTGCACATAAACATTGGCTCCATTCATTTTTTTTTCTTTTTTTAATATATGGTATAATTAGCAAGAAATATTAGTGGAAATGCTTGGTAGGCAGTCCATCAAAACATGCCTGTCAGAGCTTAGGATCCAGGCCAAAATATTTTTTGCCAGTCCTGCGATGGATTTACAGCGAGCCTATAGCAGGCTTTGCAGTCAGCTAGGCATCCAAATCATGAAGTTAAAATGGGTCCAAAACAGGGTCCAAAATTCACATGGGACAGAGTTCTGCCAGCAAGGAGGTCACCATTGGCTTAGTCAATGAAACAGAATAAAAAAAACATCTTCTTCCTGCCACCCCGGGGCCGAATTGGACCAGACACCCCGCTCTTTTCAGCAAGGAGAGATCCATGATTTCAAGAACCAGGACATCACCTGCTGTTCCAAGACACTGTTTAACACTGGTGCATCATGGCCCCATCTGCAATTCTAATCCAGAAACACTTGAAACTCCAGTAATATCAGGACACCTATTTTTCACCTCTTCATTCACTGCAGTGGACAATTTCTACAGGTTAAAAAATAATCCCTTATATTTGTGACCATRCAGAACTTTGTCTCTTAGAAGACAGCTGTGAAGTTTCACCTCCTGCCCATTTCTATTTGTAATTTAATTTTTCCACACTTTGCATTTAAAAGTAATCATAAATAGTATCTGTTGTACATGATATATTTTTAAAGCCTCCTCAGCTCCACTTATTTGTTCCGATCTCTAAAACTATTACTGTTCCTGCAACAAACTGTAAAAGGAGGAGGAAAAAAAAAAAAGCTAACTGCTTTTTTTTTTATGCTGGTCTAGCATAATCTTTATTTCCTTAGACACTTTGTACAAACATTAATTTGATAAAAGACATAATGGAGATGGACCCACAGCTGAACTAAAGGTAATTGCATAAAAATGAAATGAAGACCTATAATTGTACACTGCTTTAGCCTCTATCGCACTGTTTTCTGGAAGCAAGGATCTCGCTTGTCATAGCAAGTTGCTTGTTACGGTGACTGCATGAAGTCTTGATCTAGCTGTGCAAGACAAGTATAACATTACTTAAAGGGAGCTTTTCAAACTAAGAGTCTGACACTAAAATGCACTGTATTTTCAAAGATGTAGTACGCTTTAACAAACAGAAGAGTCCCTGAGTGACAGCTTTTGTTACCCTTTTGTTTGATGGTGCTGTATTGAAAAATTCAGGTTATGTCTGTGCCTTTCTATTTCTGGTTTTGATTTCTCTTCAACAGTACTTCAAGAATAAAATTTGACTTTCAGCATGAATAGTAGAAGTCAGTGGATACAGTAAATGTTAGTCTGGCATTTACTGATTACTTGCRTCTGATTTTTTTCACTCTATTTTGTTAAATGCTTAAATGGATTCTGTGGGCCACTGTATTGTTTCAAAAAGGAGGAACTCAAGAGGTATATTGCAATTTAAACTAAATGCCGTGAACTATATACTATAGGATATAGTATACTATATAGCAGTATATATGGTATATATTGCTATAAACTATAACTCAATGAACAAGATCCTTTTGCAAGACTGGCACCCAAATAATGGGTGGGGTTTATGTCTTCTGGACCTGCAAATCAATGATTATCCAATAAAACCAATGCATGAGGAGGCCATGGCTTCCTCCAGGACTCTGCTACTTCAATTAGTAAGCCTTTCCTGGAGATGGTGTATTATTGAATGAAAGGGCAGGGGAAATTGTGATATATCATTGATCTATAAACACTGCAAAACTGCATTTATGGTGCCTGTAAGTACAGCCAAAGTGTGTCAATTTCCATATTTTGGACTCAAGAGGATGGCCAAGGAGTCAGAGAGGCAAGAAACCTATATTTACCTGCTTTGAGAGGAAAAAAATATCAACAAACGGTAATATAAAATTCATAAATGAGCAAAATCTCAGACCTGCCTTGCCCAGGATGCTTGTTTCTGTAATCAGTTGTGCAAAGTACAAGGAAGCACCACTGTGCTTTGTGTAGTGCTGCCTCAACCCACAGCAGTCACCCAAGACCATCTTAAGCTCCCCCCTACTCACTGTATAATTCCTTCATCATAATGCCTGCAAAATATGATGATTTTAGGTTTACAGGACTGATCTCTGTGCCAGCAGTACTTGTTTTCTTCCTTCCACTTCTACCTACCCYACCATTTGCTTCCTGCCTAAGGCTAACCCCTAAACTCTCCGGGACAGGGACAACCCACGCTTCCTTCCTAGAGGACCTTCTCATTGTTTTAAGTTCAAAACCAAACCAAAAATTCTTAAAGCAATGATTTAAGGCTAAGAAAAATAATCACTCCTCCTCTTGGCCCTTTTTTAGAATACAGAAAGTACCAAAGGTATGTGCAAAGCAAGGGATACACAGATGTTTCTTCTTATTCCTTGCAGGAGAAAACAGACTATCTGCTTTTGTGCACTTACTGCTCCTCTCAAAAAGTAATGTTTACAAAATTGAGGTGTTTGTAATGATTGATTTTCTGTATATAGCTTAAGAACAAGCATATCACAAGATTTAGGTAAGATAAAGGGTGAGGCTGTGCTTGATGTAAGGTGTTGGAGTTATTTAGCTATAGGTAAGAACTGATGAGGTTTTATCTTCCCAGCAGTAGAGAGAAGTTTCTTGGCCTCTTGATCGCTTTGGAGAGCGAGTGAGACTATTTATCAATGCATGTTTATCTCTGCCTGGAAAGCTCTTCAAGAATAAATTGAGCTCAGAATTCTTCTTAACATTTTGCCTACTCAGGTCTTGAAAACTAAACTCTCCCTCTGGTTTTTGATCTGCATCTCTGACAGCATTGACAGTAATAACCCATCTTCTAACTGACTTCCAGACCAACACCACAAGTATGGGTGAAGTTACAAAATAATGAACCTGGATGTTAAACAGAGACCACCTGTCTTTCTTTGCAACAAAGTTATGAGCTATGGTGAGCTGGCACATCTGCATCTAGGTGCCACCTAGATGCACACTGTTGGCTGTAAATTTAGGAAAACAGAGCAGGTGTTGAAAAGCAGCAAGATAATCATTTTGCCTTCTTTCATTTCACCAATCAAACTTAGGGTCTCATCACACCCTAAACAGATTTCAGAGGCAATGATTCTTTTCTCTCTCTAGTGTTATCAAACACATCGAAATGAATTATTACTCAACTGCTAAGTCCACTGGCTTCAAGAGAAAGTCTTAAGACTGTGAGTTTACAAAGTCTTATTCTGTGACTAAACTTTACCTATAAAGAGTCCCACTGAAATCATTAGGCAAGTAAGGTTAGGTCTTGGAATCAAATAGCTGTAAGGCTTAGAAATTTTGCATGTGTGATTCTGTTGGATCTTTGTCTCACAAACATACCGCTGATTTTTTATTTTTTTTAATCCTGCCAGATAACCAGCTTACAAATGAAAAGCATACGGATGAAAAGCCTATGAAAGGCATTGCTATGAGTTCTGTCTCAGAATTCAGCATTACAGATGCTTCATCAAAGGATATCGAAAAAGAGAAGAAATTGTCAGGCTCTAGCACATCATCCATTTCTTCCCTGGGGAAATGCAGAAAATTCACCTACATTGAAGATGATGCATCAGTACATCAGAGAGACAGTGATGGTATGTTTTATAAAACAGACTGCATTTAAGCTGATTTCTAACTAATGACCATTTCAAGAGCACTATGTGCACCAAGCTTATAATAAATACTTACACACCAAACAGCAAGTCCAAGAACATAGCCAAAAGCATTACTAGGTTGCCCTGTAGATGTTTGTGGCAGATGAGAATCTGAAGATGATGATTTTAAACTGTCAGTGAAATTAAAATCATAGAAGAGCTTAGAGCCTTTGTAATTTTGCAGACATTTTTACTGAGATGATCTGTTGGTATCAGAAAACATACACATAGCCCCTGCTATTGGAGAGAAGGGTATTTTTTTTTTTTTATTGTTACTATTACAGAAGCTGTTGTGGTTGCTGAACAGATGCTGTGTTTAGTGGTCTGGACATTGGTTATATGAAGCAGTAGACCATTGCATGCTACATTGCCATCCTGCTGACCCACCACCAAATCTTCCCTGTGGAGCCCTTRCTGCTAAACTCATGTGGGTCATGATGAGGAGGTTTCTTTATATTCTGCTTCTGCAGCAAATTGCATATTCAGTAAGGTACTTAAACACTTGCTTATTGTTAAGCATAAAAGGTGGACTGTGTCCTTAAACTTGGATATATGTTGCTGCTCCCAAAGCAAATGCGGTCTTGCAACTTTTATAAGTGCTAGAACTTCCCTCAGCCTAAGGGGCACAGGGTAGAGATGGGACTTTTAGTTAGTTCAATATACTGCAAGTTTTGGAAATGCATATTTGAAAACAAAGCATTATGAAGGGCAGTTAAAAAAACAAAAAAAATGCAGCAGAAGCCTAATAGTGCAAGTACATTTTTGCAAATGAACAGTATCAGATACCAGTACAAAACTTGCTCTGCAACTATGAATCASAGACATCTTACCTTTTCAGTGAGAAAGTTACTCCCCTCTATTTCATAAAAGTTTGTAAGTTAGTGCCAAGCACCTACATTACTTCTTGTAAGAGTTTCACAACCAGTAGTATAACSAATAGTTAAGGAAGAGACCTGATTGTGCACTCTTGTTGCTAACCACGCACCATGACTCTTGATAAATAGAGGGTATTATACTATTTACATTAAATGGAACTATGCTGATGACCAGCATGTCAGGAGCTATTCCTGGGCATTCTCCTACACGTGGAAAAAAGGGTGCTTTTATTCTGTGAAGATTTCTTTGAGTTTCTTTTGTGTGCCTTCTACAATAAAGGATTAGATTATATTATATTCAATGCAGTGTAGGGCATATCATATTAATCATGTTGGCAATCCCTGAATCAAAAACTTCTAAATGCAGATAACATAATAAACCATAGCACTCCCATAGCACTCCAAAGGAGCCATTATGATCTCTACTGTATCACTGATCCTGTAATAAAAGGAATGTCTCTGATACCTCCACTAGAATGCATTTAATTTCAATCAGGGAAAGGAAGTACCTATTGCATTAAAGAGATTCGTCCTCTTGTCCAGACCTACACTATTTTCTGAATTTACTGACTATTGGATTGGGCCCCTCAACCATTACTGGCACACAGGTGTTTACCATGTGATGCAAATAACAGATTTCATACTCCTTAAAAAGCTAAAAGTGAAGGAAATTAACAAAAAAACAATCTGTGCTCAATTAATAATGTTAAGCACTGGACATCAGCCAAAGAAACTAAAGGAAGCCAGATTTGTAGTTGTCACTGCATACTCTGCTCACTCCACTCCGACAAGTCACTGCTTATTTCACACACACAAGGACAAATTCTGCTTACTGGTGCATGGACAACTTTTGAGAACAACACTAGCAGAGGAAATTGCAGCTTATTTTGGATTCAGGATTCAAAGAGCAGCAGATCCAAGCTCAAAAGTCTCACCAAAGTTGACCCTGACCAGGCTCATGAAGAGACATATATGCTAGAAGGGAGGGTGAGCTGACAGCCACCAGCAAAGAGCAGGAAAATTTAGAGTCCAGACAGGCTGGCAAAATTGTTAGAAGTTCTTCTTTTGTGGTAATTAATCTACTAATGTAGAGAATGAGAGCTGAGGTCATTGTTCTCACTGAGATAAATGCAATAATGACTTTTCACAAACAGCAGGGAAAACAGAAAAGAAAACAGGAGATTGCATCTTCCTTTATGCAGTTTGTGGCTAATTTATTTTCAAATATATAAATGAATGCATAGGAATGGATGTTTAATTGCTAATATCTATTATTTATATACATTACCCCACTTAAAACAGGACAAAAAAGCCTCACACATGCAGATTTTGCAAAATGCGTTACATCCATTATCACAGTTCATGGTGTGTGCTCTGATGGGAATTTAAAAGCATCTTTACTGCACATCACAGACTCTGTGCTGAAACATTACTTTATTATTAAAATCTTGTGCTTTTTCTGTGCCCCCTTTTCTGGATGAAACCATAAGAATCATATCTATTCTCTTAAGATTACATAAGCACCATTATGGTTAACATGTTCGGGGGAAAAAGTTATTAGAAAACAGACCTTTAAAGCAAAAAAAAATCCTTAATTGATATATAATTTGATCTCCCATATCCAGGTGTAGAAAGGAAATTTCATAAATATAATATACCTAAAAAGAATAGTCTTAATTACACCATGGACTGCTGGATAAAATGATTACATTTTCTACACTGTAAATTTCATAAAATTAAATGCAGCAGTGTCACCTTATAAAATGTTTCAATTTTATAATTATTTCAGTTCATTTACTTAGAAAAAAATATAAGCATGAATTTACTAACTATCACCAAAATCTAGTCATTCTTATTCTACATAAATGACTTATAAGTTAGTTGTGCTTGTCTGAACTTAAATAGATCTTGACATATTTAAATAAGAATTTAAATTGATAACATTGATGATGATATGCTACTCAGAAAGAAATTCAATCACGTGCTACTTATTCTTCCTACCTGCTGTAACTGACTTTTTTTAAACAAAGAAGCAGAAATGATTTTTTAATTTTGTTTTTCATTAAGAAAGCTTTCTTAAAAAGAAAAAAAAGGCATAATTCTGAAAACTTCCTGGCAGTGAACTTTATGTTATGTGAGATATAAAATGCCACAACAGAACCAAAGTAGTTGAATGAGTTATTTCACAGTTAGTCATCCTAGGGCAAGAAATGTGGTTAGAACCATATGCTTTCCTGAAAGAACCAATGAAAAGATATTCATATTGTTGAAGGCATTTTTCCTTTCCAAAAACAAGGAGGGAAAAAAAAGAAAAAAGGTTTGGGTCTTTGCACTCCAAATGGATTCACACAGGCAGAATCTCACACCTACTCTAAGCACTGCTGCATTCAAGTGCATCCTCCCCAAATGCTGAAATCTGAAGCCTGGGTAATCAATTGACTTTGGAAGGAGACAAATACAATTCAAATTCAAATACAATTCCTTTAGGATTGCACATTACAGTACAGGAAAGCTACTGGCATAAATCTCTCCTAAGGTCAACAAGCAAATAAAGAGGAGAGGACAGGAAAGTTCTAGCAAGCAGAAGGGTGGGATTATGTTTTTAAAAGATATAAAAATCACTCTCCAGCAACATCCTGCCAGTTTTTGTCATTCATTAGGTATTATTATTATTATTAGCCTTATAGACACACATCTACACCTAAAACAAAGGTTCAGTTCCATGAAATCCACTTTACAGATGAAACTTCTGAACCAAAGATATTGGCAGTAAACCTGATCAGCTTTAATATCCATGTAAAGTGCAGAGCATGCACGTGCACTCACACGTGCATGTAARTGTTTAAGTCTGCAAGCATAATTCCTTGCAGCACTGTACATTTGTACCTCATGATTACCTATGTGATTTGATCCCTCAGAAAACAGCTGGGTAACTCCTGGTTTTTGCAATTTGACTACGACAGCCTCTTTAAGGCAAGAGTGATGCATCTCTCYTCTGCTCTGAAGTTGTGGCTCTTTTGCAATCAAAACCAATTTTCAGTTCAGTCCCATTTTTGCTTGTTCTGTTAGCATGTGAAACCTAGAAGAACTGAGTACAGTATAACTGATTTTTGGATGCTGCATGCTAAAAACATCACATGGACTCATACGTCCTCTAATCTCAGAGTATAAATTCAAYGTAAACAAATTTTTGTCCATCAGTCCTTAAAGCCTGCAGTGACACAGAATCCATACTTCTTTGATACAACCTGTTCCAAAGTATGAGCATCCTTTCATAGTGGTGCAATGCCAAACCACCAGACAGTCCTAGAGCTGGGGTGGGGACTTACAAGAGACAGTGTCACTACTTAGAATTTAAGAAACGCCTCAGAGGATGGAGGTGGTGGAAGAGTAGCCAGATAAGAAACCAAATCAATGGAAAGCCACAAAGAAAAAAACAACAAAAAATTGCTCTGCTGAACCAAACTGCTTCCGTCTTTCTAAAGTGCTAAACATGGTTGAGATGGATCAAAATGATCTAGAAAGTGAAAGAAAGAAGTAAATATCAGACCACAAAAATAAAAATCCAAATGATGCAAAGCATTACATCATTCTAGATTAGTCACATTACAGTGCTTAGAGGTCAAGAATATCTGCTCAAAAATACTGAGTGGTTCCTGTGGGAATGTTGAGACAGGTGGACACAGAGATGGAAGCTGTTGTTTGTACCCTACTCAGGACTGGGAAWAAAGAGAATCTCTTAAACATATATACACATTTTTTAAGACATATTTCCTAGTTGATACTAATTTTCACGTGTTTTTCCCTTTTGCAAATTAACAAATCGGACTAAAAAAGCCAAGAAACCCATTTCAGCAAGGAAGTAGTAGGACTCTGGATTGAATATTGATCACCACACTGCTCTGTGTAAGTGCTGTTCACCACTGCTTTTATTTCCTCTTTAGTTAAGCAATCGAGCAGTCATTAAACATTTTTACTGTTAGACTACTTATAAAAATCAAACCATAAGCAGATGACAAATCTGTGCTCTTTTTCCCCCCCATATGCATGAATCTACTCTTGCTTTTAAAGTCATCTTAGTCTTTATGCAGATGTCACATCTAATTTATGAACGAATTATAAAAGATTCTATGCATCCAGAATGACCACATATAAAGCCAAGAACCAGATTTATCATATCCAAGAGTCTGATCCACTCTCCACAATATCACTGAGTCTTTGCACATAAACTTCCTGCAAGGATCAAATCAAGGCATAAATGACTGACAGAGAAGAATTGTTCAAAAAATGACTGATAATAATGATAATCAATTCCCATGTAGTGTCTGTGGGGCAGGTAGAACATGTGACATCACATAATTCAAATCCACAAAACCTCCACCGGAATATCTTTGCTGAGTGAAATCCTCTTCTGCATTGAAGCTTGCAGCCCAAGCAGTTTGAATGCACTTATTCCTCTAATCTTCACTTTCAGAGTACTTTTATTCRAACTCTATTCATGGCAGTTGTTTTTCTAGGAGAAACATAGGAAATATTTCATTCAGGTTTTTTTATATTACTTCTGRGCACTATTTCTAGCCTTCCTTGTGTGTTACAGGGATCTTTTTGCATTTTGCATCTCACTTCCATGTGGTCACACTAACYTAAACCTGGATAGACAAGCACACCTTTTTTCTTACATCTTCCTGCTTTTCCTTTTTCTTAGATGAATGTGCAACACTTATCCTGGCCTGCTTGTTCTGCCAATTTTGGGACTTTCTTATAATGCTGCCTGATACCTGTGAACATTGGCTGATAGATACCTGTTGTCCATCCAATAGATACTACCAGACCTCCGATGAGGACCAACCCAACAATGACTGCAACTGTGACTGTGACATTGACTGCAGCCTTTTTGAGTCCTGTCATGAGACTAGTGAGTGCCTGGAACTTGCTTTGGAGATTTCCGAAATCTGCTATCGCTAATAGAAAATACTTGACAGAATTCCCCAAAACTACCTAAATGGAAGCTAAGATGGTACAAAAGAGAAATGGCTTTTTTTTTTTAAGATCAAAAAATAATATCATGTTTGCCAATCAAGACTATCTTCATCATGCTGTTCCTGCCTTGGAGTCTGTATATCTGTACCATTCCAATTGTGGAATTTCACAAACTGCTGGAACCAATACAAAGCAAACAAGGATCTCCTCCTTTRCCATAGACAATAAGAGAATTCTAACTATCAAGTGTGCTTGATGCATACCCACTGTCAATCTGATGCTTTTATAAATCCCTAATTGCTTTAAACATGGATTTCCCTCATTCACAAACACAGGATAAATTAGGACCATGTTTTAGGACTGATATATATTAGTTYRTCTTCCTAATGGATTCATACATAAACATGTATTACACATTGTTGGTTATTATTAATAATGTATGATATAACATCATTTTATAATTAAAAATTTATTTATTCAATCTCTKAAAACACACTTATATGCTCAGTTTAGGTAGAAAAGAAAATTAAATGAATTAGAAACCATGCTAGTKGTAATTACAGCAAATGTCTCTAAAAAATCTCCAGTGAATTTTGTAGAGGAAGCATTTTAACAGGGTAGTGCAATTCAACAGTGTATTAATGTGCGTGCCTATGGTTATGTAATAACAGGTTATGCCTATTGTTCATTAGTTATAGGAAAGGGCTCCTTAAGTGTAATTAGCCTAAATGGAAATTGACTGCACACTTCCAGAGGAGAATTACCCCATGGACAGCCAGCAACTCCTTCACCTGATTATCATTTGCAAGACTTCTACAAGCAGCAGAATATTGCCATCTATTCTGGTGGAAACAGGCATCTCCACTTGCGCACAAAAGACTACAAAATGACAGTATTTATTCTGGTCGTGCTTTCAAACAATCTCTATCTCTTTTATGATGGCAAGTCTGATTAATAAAAAGGAAATACATATTGCACATTACACACGACAACGAAAGCATGTAAATTGAGCTGCCTTAAGGTGTAGAATGCACCTATTAAGCACAGAGGAAAATACAGAATTGTTTGCTCGTGTTAGAAAYGTATAGACTGTTCCCAAAGACAGTATAGACTTTGCGTAGGCACTAAGCTTTTCCACCCACTGTTCTCGGAGCAGAAGGGCCTGGGGAATCCCAGGCAAGAAGCCTGGACAAGGTGCCAGGATACCCAGCTTTGTGGAAAKCATTGAAGCCACCTGTTTAATAATTAGAATTTCAAGTCTGCAGTCCTGACAAATATTTAGTGAGTGAAAATTTTTTTAAAAAAGTGAATTTCCCTTTACCCCTTGCTTTGAAAATTCATGTTTTAAAAAAAAAGTAGAGGGAAATGTTAATAGTCTTTTACAGATAACTTACAAGCTCAATGACCTCTTAGCAAATGAAACATTTCAGCTCTAATAAATAAAATACTCTAAAGAATAAAGGAGATGTCCTTGAGAAAAAAAGAAGTTAAAAACAGAGAGGGCAGCTCAGCAGTACCTGCTTTCCACACCTCTCCCAGGGCATTGGTGGGGATTAGAATAGGTTTGTTGCACTGTATTAATTGCAACATCAGCATTTTAGCTATTAGTTCTCCACCTTCCAGTCTGTGTCAACTTGCTGGGCATGTCTGGACCCAAATGTAGAGAGCACTAACCACAGTCCACGCAGTCATCTGGAAGGCATGGGTTTTGYACACCCTGGGCTGGGCAACACAGTTTCAATGCTCAGATTTCCATGCTCCTGCAAACAGCTAGACCTAAATTTGGTCCTAGGGCATGGGCAAACCTAAGCCTAAGTGCTGCATGTTAAGAGTTGGCCATGGAGCCTGGATCATTCCACTTTCCATCATAGGTTGTCCTTGCAAAGTGACAACCAAGTACATATCAACACAGACCAAGACTGTTTAAGAAGGGGAAGGAGTGTTCTCCACACAATTTGAGAGAATTAGAGATACACCTTGCCCATCCTTRCTTCTGATGCTATCATCCCAAAGGAAGGATTTCATGAATGTAATGGYTGAAAGGAGTCTCAGAGAGACTCTACCCAGAAGGTAGAGACCACGTAGGGCTGCAAATGAGGTGTGCAAAAAAGAAGATTTTGCTCTGCAAGCCAGGCCATGTCTTGCCACAGCTCTGACTTGGCCATGATCATACCCGGACAGTAGCAAGACATGATTGAATTGCTAGGACATCCTGTGCTGAAAAATAGAGCTGATGTTGTAGTGAATAATATGTTAAATAACACCTCAAAATCTCCTTGTCTAATGCACACAGTGACACATACCTCAGCTTCCTCTTTTAGGAAATAGATTTTTGGAAGACTTCTGTCCAAGCAATGAAACCATACAAATATGTTGATATTCTGTCATCTTTCATGACTTTCATATTACATAGTAGAACTAACAGCTGAGGATATCTTCCCCCACCCTCAGTGAAACTAATTGTAAGGTAACACTTTCATGACATACAGGAACTTTTTAAGATAGTAACACCAAACACCAGAGAAAGATGCCCTTTTTGTTGTTGTTTTTCCCCTTCTCCCTTAAGCATGAAAAAAATCTACTCTATTCCCACAGTAAATTGAACTCATATGCCAGAGAATTGCCAGGGTATCAGATATGATATTTGGGTAGACATTCCATTTAAAGAGAATTATTAGGAAGAACTCAAGTCTCTCTCTCCATTTTTCTATTTACTGGAGAGAAAGGCCCAAGTGTGCGAGTAGGAGGTGTTTGGGTGGATTGCTGTTCTGAACATGTTGGACTCAGCTGTGCTCCTAGAGATGTCAGCTCTGCAACGTGCAAAACCAGCTCCCCAGAACAACAAATAGACGTTACCATTTTGCAAACTGGAACATCGTTCCGACACGACGCCTCTCCTCAGCACCATAAATGCACTGACAGATTGGCTGGGGGAAGAAAAAGATGGAGATAATAATGAAGAGCCATATCGCCCCCTTCTCCGGAAGAGACTACGGGATACTCTGGAAGGATCTCCACTGCAGAATGACTCAGTAGACTTATTCTTAGGAAGTAAATGTCTTTCCGTCTCCTTCCAGAATGTTCACAGGTCACAGTACAGGTTAAGATGTAAACTCTTTGGAACAGGAATCGTCATTTACCAAGTATTGCACAGCACCCAGCACACAGGACCTAACGGGAAACTCCTCAAGTTTCAGYTGACTGTTAATGTTTAAAAAAGTCATCTTCAAGGAAATCAAGTTCTCTATCTGACCGCAACCTCCTCCACTGAGTCATTCTGTTGTCTTACTCTCCACACATATTGAGTCCYTTTGGATAGGGGACTAAAAGTGCTCTAAATTAGCCCATGCAGTTCTCTGAACACAGAGAGTATATTATCTCCTTTGACATTCCTCTGCTTCCTAGAGCATTTTTATGGTGCAGATGCTATGAAGCAACCATAACCAGAAAGACCAACATCTCCCAGGTTTCAATACTAAACATAACTCTGCCTTAACTCTACGGATTCTGGCTGAAAGCTACAGTACAGCTCTTGAAGACATTGTTTCTCAGGAAGAAAGCAAAATATGGGAGCAATTAAGATGTTTGCAACCAAATTCTTCTATTGTTATGCACATAGAGTTACTATAAACTTGCAATAGTGTTGGACTAAAAATGTATCTATTAAATTCTTTTTAATTACATGAGATGGCTAGTTCATGTCTGTTTTCTACATGGATTTAGCTTTAATTTATAACAAACTGAATTTTAAGTGTCTTCTTAAATGCAAGGTAAGTTTCCTATTATATAAGTAAATAAGGTTACCATATAGACTGGGATCTCCAGGCACCACTGTACTATAAATCATAGTAACTGAGTATTAATCATGATTAATAATCTATCATTATTGTAGTTTAAAAGAAAAGAAAGGGGGAATGAAGAATTGAGCAACTGCACTTTYTCTTAGCATATTTCATATAATTGCACAAACATAACAATTACCAGCAGAATAATGAATTCCATATAATGACCTAGATTTTCTTAACATTGCACACGAGTAAGAATTGTTGCCATCTGATGTGCGCTCCCTGGCCTGCACAAAATGAGTTGGTGGGTGCAAGCCAAAATATAATGGATGTGTGCCCATATCACAAAAAAACACCGTTATAATTGGTACCCTTAGGAAGAATGCCAAGGTCTGAGTGTAAACAGAGCACTTTTTATCCCAAGAGTTAGCTTTTTCCATGGTCAGAACTGAGGCACAAAGAAAGAGCAATACCAAATTGCATCTGCTTCCTCTGTAATGGGCTTCTCTCTCCTGAGGTATCAGTCGGTATTTCTGATAGCAGATCTAAAAGAATCACTCTCAAGGGCACTCACCATGCCTTTTATTTAGTTATTTATTTATTTTTTGCCTTTTAAAGTCATGATGGAGGTTGCATAAATATATAAATAAGAACACGACAGGAGTTGTTGTCAGTATGTAGTCTGCCTTCCTTCTAGGTGTCTCCAGAAGGGAGACAAGGAAAACTGACCTGTTGTCAGTACATATCATAGAATGGGTGAAGTTGGAAGGGACCTCTAAAGATTATCTGGCCCAACCCTCCTGCTCCAGCAGGGACACGTAGAGCACATGGCACAGGGTGGCATCCAGGCAAATTTTGAAGACCTCCAGAAAAGGAGGCTCCACAACCTCTCCGGGAAGCCTGTTCTGGGGCCCTRCCAAGAAATTCTTCCTCACATGCAGATGGAGCTTCCTGTGTTTCCACCTGCACCCATTACCCCTTGTCCTATTACCAGCTACCTCCAAGAAGAGTTTGACCTCATCCTCCCCATATTGTCCCCTCACGTACTTACACATATTGATCAGATCCCCTCTCAACCTTCTCTTCTCCAGACTAAACAGGGCAAGCTTGCTCAGTCTTTCCTCATGAGAGATGCTCCAGTCCATCATCTTTTTCACTCTGCACTGGTCCCTCTCTAGAAGCTCCATGTCCCTTTTGTACTGGGGAGCCCAGAGCTGCACCCAATACTCCAGGTGCGGCCTCACTAGAGCTGAGCAGAGGGGACAGGATCTCCTCGTTCGACCTGCTGGCAACACTCCTGATGGAGCCAGGAGCCCATTGGCCTTCTTGGCCACGAGGGCACTGCTGACTCACGGTTAACTTGTCAACCAGGACTCCCAAACCCCTCTCTGCAGAGCTGCTCCCCAGCAGGTCAACCCCTAATCTGTCCTGGTGCCTGGTGTTATTCCTCTCCAAGTGCAGGACCCTGCACTTGTCCCTGTTGAACCACATGAGGTTCCTCTCTGCCAACTCTCCAACCTGTCCCAGTTCCTCTCAATGGCAGCACAGCCCTCTGAAGTGCCAACCACTGCACTGAGTTTGGTATCATATTATATATATACACACACACAATATACATAAATATAAAGTATCTATTCATGAATATCTAGATAAACATCATAAAAATCCATAAATCAGAAAATGCCAGGAGTCACTCACTCAGGATGTAGCCAGCAGTGGGACAACCTCATAGGACTTTTCATTGCTGAGCCATCATTGCCCTGAGGCTGAAAGACACCAGGTCACAAATCACAAGGGTATTCTACTTATAAATACAATATTGGAAAATTATGTTTCCCTTTTAGAGAACCTTGTAACAAACAGTCACTCACATTCTCATGCCACAGTATAGTAAGATGAGCATGGCACAAAGGGGAGGTGGGGGAAAACAAAACAAATAACCACCATTTACACAAGCACAGAAGAAAGTTACCACCACCATCATTAAAATGCAGATTTGATTTATATTACCAGTTCTTCCATGATTTCTACAAAGTAAAAATAATGCCAGAGAGCAGTGAAGAAAATATTATTAGATCAACTGTAAAGAAAGCATGAGTGATTCCATTAGCAGGCACAGCTGAGAAAGGACAGAATTTAAGTCAAATCTAAACATAAGATTATACATTGAAAATGACATGTCCAATTTAGAAAATGATGACACAGGGCAGGAAGCAAAGGAGCTGAGCAAAACCATCATTCCAGTGATGCTGCAGACTCCACTCCATCATAGAGAACATTTAAAAACTTGATTAAAGTATCTCTTAGTACCTCCATTTTGTACTGTACTGATTATTAAGCATACAGCAAATTACAGGATCATTCCTCACTCCAGCATATTAGCATCAGTCATCACCTCAAACTGTTTACGTGCCTTATCATTTAATAAAGGTGTTATACACACAAACTGAGCCTTGGGGAATAGCAAGGCTGCCCATAGTTTCAACCACATCTTCAGCTCCTAACAGCTTTCAGAGGTTTGTATCACATTTTTTTCCTTCACATTGAAGGAAAAACAATATGCACTAAAAACTGCTTAACGGGACAATCCATTGCTTAAAATAAAAAGATCACATTCTCTAATCTGTTCTCTTCAAGACAGGAGAGCACACCTTGGATTTTATGAGCCTTTTCTAAGGTGTAATCGGGAAAAGATTTCCGTCCAAATGACATTTTTAATAGTACAGTGTTAACCAAGTCTACTGTATACGCAGATATACAGACAAAGAATCAAGAAACAGCCAAACTGGGTTGCTTTGGGCAGTGTAACTGACAGAAGTCGCTAGCAGCAAGTTAACTCCAATTGCTTCCCAGAACAGATTTTGCTTGTTAAAGAAATTTTGGTTCTTTCCACTGCATCAGAAGTGCGTGTGCTGTKCTATGAGAGGTGTGCAAGCAAGAGCAGGCCTCTTCCCACTGATTCTGTATGTCCTGTCCCGTCATTTCCTTATTTACATCYAGATGTTCTCTCTGAAATAAACCATTTGTGACCAGTACAGTTCAAGATCAGGAGCAGAGGAGACATGCATCAGCATTCATCTCAAAGACATAATCAAATATTAATCCATCTTCAAATCCTTTACTATGCATTTCAGAGTTTCCTATAATCTATAGCCCATACACACCATAAAGTCATCACAGAGGGGAAGCTGGAAAAATCCTGCTACCTTTCCAAATGGAAATCAGAAGATATATTTTTAGCTACCTTAAGCCAGCTGCATGCAGCTTTGCACATTTATGTAATTCCAACATAAAAATAATCCATAATATTCCGGGGGAAAAAAATCAGTTCTTAGTCATATAAATTTTCATATAAGTCCATCAAAACTCATTCCAGAAGTGTCTCAGTCTCTGAGAGCTTGAGTTGGAACAGAAGAGCGAGTCCTTTAAAACACCTCTGGAGCTTCCAGAGATGTTAAATCTAATTGCCCTTAGCACAGCACTGATCCGCAAAGATTTAAGCCATGGAAAATGTATTTTACTTTTATACAAGATATACTACACAAAGTTTATCATGGCACAGTAAAGTCAAATCTAACTCACCTCTTGCATATTTCWGATGTAAAGAAGTTAACCTCTGATGCCTCACCTGGACTGATTAGCCAGGCCAGAATAAAAGTGTCTTCCCATTACAGAAGAATTGTATCATATAATATTGTACTCTCTGGTATGATTTTACAAAATATATATTTGTACATTAGAGTATATATGTATATAAATATCTATATTTATATTCATGTATATTTATAGTAATGCCTCCAGCTCCAAAGTTGTTTATATATAAAATCTATTTTAGAGGACAAGCAAGAAGTACCAACGGAGAGTGAGGAATGGACAAAGATTGTGTGCATTAGGAATAAGAAAAACAGATCAACATTATTAATTCCTTTCAAAACTGTCTAATTATTAGAGCTAAAGCTGAGCAGAATTTTTCTTGCAAACTGGTTGCTCATGTCAGAGCAATGGTTTGCTAAAACCAACCTTGCAAAATCAAAACTAAGGTAGTGTTGGGAACTACAAGTCTCCCAGAGGGCTTCATGGGGCTTTGGCAGCTCAAAGATATTCCTGGGAGCCTGGGAAATCCTTGAAATTCAGATCAACCATCTGTTCTATTTCATTAAGACAATAAGGACTAGAGTAGGAACCTCCCTGTTTTTCCAGGATGAGTTTTCTTTGATTATCTTTCTATATGAATTCCTTCATTTTCTAATATCCGTCTGAATTAGCGAATCTGGAGTCTCGCTAAACCTTTTCTATTTTGACTGTCTGCAATGACTCCATCATGATCCATGTTTTATAGTCTTGGGGGGAGATTGCATCTGGCCCAGACTGCCGATCGTTTTAAAGACAAAAGTATATGATTGTGCAGTTTGCAAACAGGAAACTCAGACAAAGGGACCAAGGGTGTATTTCTTCCTCCAAGAACTTTATTTCTTAGCTTAGGAATTTGATCTGCAACTACAGGAGCCCTAGGGAGAAGTCATGTTTATAGAGCAGCCAGAGACACTTCCCTCAGCTCAGTCCCCCAGTGCACTCAAGAGTCCAAAGCCATTGCAGAGGGAAGCGTCTACTTCGAAACAGCCCAAGAAAACTTAAGCAGCCTAAAAAAGGATTTGCAATGGCACGTCTTCTCAACCAGCATCATGGAAAAGTCACGCTGCTCTCTATATAGCCTTCAGGATTGTGTCTGTAACACTTGAAATCCTGCCCAAGTCTGGCTCTGCTCGCACTAACAGGTACTCTGTGTGCTTCTGCATCTTTTCCTACAAGCAAATGTTGCAACTTTCCTATTGCGACAGCTGTAATAGGCATTCACTTTACTCTGTTTTTCCTTAACAGATTCCTTTTATATCTAGTTGGGAATACACTCAAGTGCTAATGGCACTTGTTCAGCGATCCAGAGAAGGCACAGCTCCTTTCTAAATACTTGTACTTCTTCATTTTGAAAGTTTGAACTTTGATCAGATCCAAATGCCTGATATTTAACTTAAATTTAATGGTACCTTTTGACCTTAAGAAGGATGAATCTATCTGGCAACAAAAGATCAGCTTCAACTTGGAAAAAAAGGAGGTTTTAAGTCAGTCATTCTTTCCTCTTAATTCTGTTTAGGCAATAAAAGGAGTCCAGGTGCCAGATAATTAAGTCACCACTGACAGTGGAGACAGGTGATAGACCTGCATCCATATGCTGCCACTTGTAGTTTGCTTCACATCTGGTAACCTCAAGGGATGTGACTCCCYCCCCAGGATAGTCACCTACAGCTGCTGGTGGTTGCTGATCAGTGAACACAGCTCCCATCTCTACTACCTGATGGACCTCGTCCTGAAGGACCAAGCAGAATTGCATCTATGAATGCTTCAAAACATTGTTTCACAGGAAATGACTTCCTTTTCGTAGGTGCCTCTTGACTGAGGTGAGGTTTTGGACCATATCTACATTTCTACTCAAAGTGTAGGCCACTGAATCAGGGAAATCCTGGAGGAAGAAAGAAAATAAATCAAAACCACATCACTAACCACTTGCAAATCCTTCAACCTGCTTGAAAAGAGTGGACTTGAATGGTATAAGTAGAAATGGTATTAGTGAACCTTATGAAACCTACTGGTAAAGCAGAGCTAAGAGTTGCTGAGGAATTAAGGAAGCACGGTGGCAGCCAAAGAATTCAGCAACTCGTTCGGCAAAGAGGGAGACAGACACCACCACCCAGGCAGGTCTGACATAAGGGTTTTGAACAGGAGTCTTCAAAGTTTTATTACTAGGCTCCTTTTTGTAAGGCAGGGCACAGCAAATACTCCATTTAAGGCTTCTGTGGAGTAGAACTAGAAATATCCAGCCTTGCAAATATCCTCACCAGCCAAGCACAGAGCTGAGACATGCAAAATGAGCGCCCGTCAGCTCTGTGCCAGCACAACAGAAGGCAGAAGTGATTCAAGGAGCTTGTGACAGGTTCTCTGGATGCACCAATTCGAGACGGGCCAATCCATGCTCGAAATGTGCAAACTCTCACACTCCTTGGCATGACCGCGCAGCCAAAACGCACATTTTTTAAAGGAATCAGAGAAAACACAACTAAAGGGACAAGAACGTAGAAGAATTTGGCAATGGGAAGCAGATGCTTCCTATGCAAGAGACAGGACTTAGTTTGAAAGGGGGTCAAGGAAAACTTTATATATAGCAATGAAAGTTGCCGAAGTCTATTTTATTGTAGAAACAGCAAACTTATAGGGAGGACTGCACTCTAAATGGACACATCTAGGAAAGCAAGTCCACTAGGGTTCATTCTGTGGGAGTGAAGCAACTTAAATGGTGTAAATACAAGTACTTCGGCTTAACTTCAGCAGCTGCTGCTGGTAGAGCCTACAGATACCAGTCACAACTTGTGTCACTCCACATTTGCCACTTATTGCTCCATGTCAACCCCTCCAAAGCCAACACAAGACYGGGGAAGAGAAAAAAGCCAGCAAAAGATAATTAAGGAACAAAAGAACAGTGCAGAGGCTCACGACAAATACTGAAGTTTCTCGTAAGAAATAGAAATAAAGTCTCCTTTCTCAAGGCTCGTGTTCATCAGGCTCATTCCTGGCTTGTAGGACAAGTTTACATGAACTTTGACTGAGACTGGCAATGGTGCAGAGCACTTAAGCTGAAAGCAAACAAGGGATATGTTCAAATACCAAAGGTGTTACCYACTGAGAGAGAGGGAACTGGCACATTTTGCAGGGAGGGGGAAACTTTGAGGGAGGAGGAAGGAGAGGGTAGGAAGTCAGAGAGTAAGAAAAGGTCATATTTCAGTTAAAAAATAAAAATAAAGCTGCTTGCATTTCTCAGGACTTCAGTCTTTTTCATAGCAGTGTTATTTTTATTTTTCAGCCTAAACTAGATTACTATTCATTCATATTTTAGGGCCTCCTTATAAAATTAATCTAGGAAAGCAAAACCATTGGACTAATGATTTTTGGACTTTACTTTTGGATGCTGTGACGAACTTTGTGTTTCCTTGGAAATCCTGCCTTTCTGAGCAACTGAACTAAAACTGCTCTACTTCCACTAAATACACACAATTGTACCTGTCGCCAGCAGGACTTAAGTGTTTCCTTCCTATAAGGCAGAGTTTAGAGGCCAGCTGCACTCCCGAGGCTTCAACAACAGCCCTGCAGTCTCCAGCAAACCACATGCCAGAAACCAGGATCTATACAGGCTCACAAAAACTGTAAAACATCTTGTGCAGAATGGAAAAAAAATGCCAGGGAACTTTGCCAAACATTTTGTGCTTATTTGCACCCATGCCAAGTGCTTTACTATCTCTTGCAGGGGACATCAGAAAGTTGCACAGCACCTGCCACCAGAAGAGGGAATGTATTGCCATGGGGTCATCCCCCTGCCCGCATGCTCAGAGAGAGGCTTGAAGCAGATGTCTCCAGGTCCAGAGGAACTGTAGTTGAGATGTTTGCACAGAGATTAGGCTCCTGATGCCTTTGGAGAATAAACTTTCACATAAGACACAATTTAATTTCACTTCTGCCACAGAATTCATTTACATCCCTGGTGATGTGTACAATAGTTCTGCCTCAGCTTCCCCAAACAGAGGGGAAAAAAAAAAAAAAGGAAAAAAAAGAAAAAGAAAAAAATCTCTATATCACCTTTCACAGTTCATTTGGGGCCTAAAAGGACAACCACTTCTAAACCATAAGGTTTGCAAGGTGCAGCAAAAGGAGGAAAATGGGAAAATACAGGGATATTAATTGTCCTTACTTGGGAGGAGATGTGGACTTCTGCAGCGGGAAGATACTGCTGTTGTTCATGGAGCTGGGAGAGAAACTCCTCCCTAGACCTGACACAAAACTCTGACTTCTGCAGAAGAAGCTTTCCTGATCCAGAATGCTGGAACACATTGCAACAAGACACAGGCACGAGGAATCACTGTCCAGTTTTCCTTCCCTTCCCAAAGGGAGGAAGASTGGAGAGAGCACAGGGCAAGAGCCCATCTGACTAGGTCATTCCTTTTACTTCTTTAAAGTGGGCTTTTAAACAGCAGAGAAAGGGCAGTACCCAAGCCAAGGGCCCCAAGAGAGGACTAGGGGGGCATCCCAAAGCCATGAGGAGCAACACAGACATCCAAATAGATATTAACTTGTTTGGAAGCACACTTAACATAGGAAGGCAATATCAACAAAGGAAAAGCCATGGGAAAAGGGAGAGGCAATGGGATGCAGGATCCTCTGAGGTTCAGGCAGCCCGGTAATTAATCCCTTGCTGCAGTGGGTTTTAGTCATTGCTCCATATAATCATGCATTTAAGCAGCTTCAAGTCTCCTAAGCTGTTAGCTCATCATAAGATATCCTGTAAATATTCAACTCAGAAGGAGAAACACAGAACAACAAACTACCTTCATGCCTCAGTGTGTGCTTAGGTTCTCTCCAAGAGCACAAGCAGAAGCAACACAACAACCATCTCCCCAGCTTGGGGACCAGCCTAAAGCCATCCTCTGCAGGAGACAGCTTATATTGACCTAGGCACAGCTGTGCCTCATCCCCAGTTCCTGCAGGCTGGTGGGCATGGCATGTCTGATGGGTGCCAGCTGAGGACTTGGTCCTCTGTGCTTGCTGGCATCGGGGAGCACCTTGAGCCTGGGGGGATGCTGCTTGATTTGGGATCATCCTCTCATCAGCATGTCCCAGCTTTTCCCCTTTCCCTCCTTGAGCCCCGGGCCAGGGGRGTCCCTGCGGTGGGATTACAGCCCCATGGTGCAGGTAGCATTGTGGAACGCGCCCCGGCGCATGATCCGGGACCGGCGCATCTTAACACGGGGCTGACTTTTGTCAAAACCTATCAATAGGCCTCTGTTTCCCCACTGTTTTGAACCTCCTTACGTACAACATTGAAGTCTCAGATTTGTCAAAACACGCGAAGGTGCTGCCAGAGGCTGAGCAACTCATTTTAGTCCCTTTACAAAGCCATTTTGAGGGAAGAAACAACATGTCAGGGCGATGCCAACAACTGCCTGTACCAACAAGGAGAGATTTGACGTACTTTTCTATGCTGCAAGTGACGGTTATAATAAAAGGCAGGCGTGCATTAGCRAAAGATTTATGCTAGGATTTCGACAATGGAAAACACGAGCTTTGCTGTATTCCCATTCACAGGGAGACAGGCAGCGAGGGCATGTCACGCAGCACTATTTCCAGGAATGATGTTACAATTTAAGAGATGCTGATTTGCCAGTGTGGGAAGCTAATTCCTGGAAGTAGAAGAGACCCCCGTTTTACCGCTTGCTCAGAGGGAGCCTCATCCCCAAGCCGTGCAGAGCGGCAGCTCTCCGGCTCCCAAAAGGCAGGAGGAAAAGGTGAGCCAGGAAGCCAGGCTGCTYCGAGAGCTCCCGCTCCTCCGTGGCCCCCTCTGAAGTGCAGCAGCCGCCTTGGCATCGCCTTCGGAGCCCTCGATGCCAGGAAGCGGGAGCGCCAGCTAATTGAATTTGCTAATGATACATTCTCTCGAAAGCCTTCGCGCGGCTTGCACCCACCATTTTGCGCTTGCAATTAAAGCGCGAGCAGAAATGCCATGTGGTGTCATTTGACATTTAGATGTCAAAGGAACTGATTGACAGGGGGGGAAAAGGAAAGGAAAAAAAAAAAAAAATCCACCGCGAAAGGCCCAGCTCCTGCCAAAGCCAGCAGGGAGTTTGCCAGCGGCACGAGGAGGAGGAGGCGGAGAAAGAGGAGGAGGAAGATCGGGGTCCTTGTGAGACCCATGGCAAGAGGGAAGATGGGGTGAGAGAGAACAGATAAGTTTGCTCCGATCTGCCACTTCCTTGTCATCCTTGGCAGCCAGGATTTGAGGATGAGGAGTGGGATGGAGGAAGGGGATGTCCACCCCTCATGTCAGGGTGCAGCATGGATGCCCAGACATTCTGCATCTCACAAGASTATCTCGCATCTCACTAGGGGTTTTACTTTCTGTCCTTGATCAGAATAAAAAAAGAGGAGGGACTGAAAAAAATGGTAATTTCTGAGCTGAGCATTGAAGAAGAAAAAAAAAGAAAACTCAGTAAAAGCAAATTATTGTTTTCATCATTTTGAAACATTTTCTTTGTTTTTCGTCATATGCTATTCCTCCTGGTTTTACCCYGAAGAATAAAGTCATATAAACTTCAAAATTCATCAGATTTTTTTCATGTCAAAACCTGGGTAATACTYTGAACTCCAAAAATTTTCTACTCAGAATCTTTTGGTGCTGGAGAGCATCTTCAAGGCAAARCCCTGTCCTGCAAAAAGTCTCCCAAGAGATGACTTTGAAAAAAAAAAGGACATTTCCCAACAGGAATGGAGAGAAAAAGAAGGAAAGGCAGAGAATTGCATAGGCAGTTTCTCTCCAACCCAGTGCTGACCCTTCACATAGTGTAGGGAAGGTCTTGCAAGTCAGAAGGGATGGTTGGGTTACTTGCTGCCAGGAGCTCTCTGGTCCATCATCCATCCACATGGTGCTGAGGGATGTGCAGGGACACATTCCTGTAAGAGAAGAAGAATATTAATAATACAGAGCAAAAAGCACTCTCGCAGGCTTTCAGCAAGTGCRCCAAGTCCTTTGGTGAACTTTCTTSTTTTCCTCCTTCCTGCCTTCCCATCCAGGTCCGCAAGTTTTGGGGGCTCTGGATCAGTCTCTCATAGATCTGCACTGTGCAAACAGCAGGAGCTGGCACTTGCATGTGTTTTAATGGAACAGGCTAGGTATGTTCATGCAGTTAAAAATAAAGCATTGGGGCTTTTTTCTTTTCTTTTTTTTTTTTTTTTTTTTCCTTCTCTTAGTTGCAGGTGGGGCTATAAAACCCTGCTAGAATGAGTCAGAGAACCCAACTTGGCAAAGCTTCTCTTGCCACTTTAAAAACAGAGCACTAATTAAATGAAGTAACAACAAGGGAAAAAAATATCTCTTTTTTTCCAATAACTAATCCAGCCTGAAATGAATTAAAAATATTTTACCTGGACTCTATTCATGTGCAGAATAAAGCAAAAAAACACGTCTGAAAAAAAAAAAAAACGTTGGCAGAAATGTAATGTGAATTGCTCTAGCTTGAAAGTAGAGACTCTGTTTTTTTTAATGGTTTAGATAGATTTTATCATGAAGCTGGAAGCCAAGGAGAGGATCAGCCCTTTGTCTGGGCTGATCAGAACCCAAGCGCAACAGGCCGGCAAAGGGACTAATGTGGCCCCAACATCACCCCTGTGCAGTGGTGCTGAGCTGGTCCTTGGGCACATCATCCTGGCCCAACTGGCTCTGGGGCTTCAGCAGCACTTACAGCACTTCTGTTCCCCCACGCTCCTGTTTTCCTGCAAACATTTTGGGAAAATGTGATCCATTTTGAACTCGCCTCAATGCGGAAAAATGCTCGCCTTTCCAGTGCTCCAAATTTCTTTGGCACTGCACTTACAGCTCATCTTCCAGATTTCAAGATCTCTTTTTTTTTTTAATCGTATGTTGTTTATAGAAAAAGAAAAGTAAGAAATGTTAGTATCAATGAGAGACTTACAGCAAATTAGTGTGAAAACCACTTGGTAAAAATACAAGTAATGTGGCAAGAAGTAATCTATATTTAAAAAGCAGTTCCTTCCTCATGCGCTCTCCTGCTTTTGCAGAATTAGCCAGTCCAGCCCGGCATGGGAGCCGTGGCACAGAGTTCCATGGCCCATGGCACATAGGATATCAGCAGGGCTGATCGCCCCATTCACTTACCTATAAAATTCCCTGGGGCTCGCTGTGCATGGCAGTATCAGTATCGCCTGAGACTTCCCAAATCCCATCCCTTATAGCTTTCTATTGAAGGCATCTTTTTTTCTTTTCTTTCTTTTTTTTTTTTTTTTTTCTGTGCATGGCAGTATCAGTATCGCCTGAGACTTCCCAAATCCCATCCCTTATAGCTTTCTATTGAAGGCATCTTTTTTTCTTTTCTTTCTTTTTTTTTTTTTTTTTTCAGAGTGCTCATTTAAATTACATTTAATAAGATAGGCATGTCAGATTTTGTTTACAGAAGTTTACTGTTCAAGTCAGTAGGGAAAATAAAAATCTATCGACTGTGGCTTTTAAACAATAAGAACGCAGATTTTTTTTATTAGCTTTTTATTTCATTGCAGACAGAAACATCACTGACTATCACTGTTGTTTACTGTTGAAGGCACAGCTCCTACTGCCTTTCCACACAAAGAATATTCCCATGGCAATCAATGGAAGTTTAGCATAAAGAGCAAAATATATTCCATCATGTTGTCTCTCTATATAGTAAATGCTAATTTCTTGCCAACTATAAACTTGAAAATTTCTTGCTGTACATTGCAACACAAACTTATTCTCGGTGAGTAATTTGAATTTGCAAGATGTGTACATTCCCAGCGGAGAAGGATTTGTGCCTGTGTGTGTCTGTGTATGGAAGAAATGAAATGTTAACAACTCCTCCATCTACGTTTCTGTACTTGTTAGCTTTCCTCACTAGTTTTCTTTTGCCCTTCAGAGTGCTAATTGTGCCTGTAAAAGTCCAGGAAATTTGTGTCATAAATAGTTTCTGCCTATTATAGCCAATGAAACCCATATTGAGACAAATATACGGGACTGAATCTGAAGGTTTTTCTCTGAAGTCAACGGGGTTGCTCTGCATTTTGAGCCTGATTTGGCAAAGCATGTGGTCTAAAGTTGGTCTTGGAGACAGGAATAAAATTAAGTACATGCCTACGTGCTTGTCTGGGGCTTTCTTTTTTTTTTTAAATTGGTTCCATACAGGGAATTTAGCTAAATACATTTAATACCATTTCCTTCTGATTTTCATCACTACAGATAATAGCTTATAGTAGGAGAAGTGTGCCATAATACCATAGATTTGCCTGAGTTCAGGCAAGCAGGAATTACTGATGCTGTGTTTGAATCAGCATATATAGCTAGTGATGCTGATCTCAATGGCCAGTTTATTGCCATAYGGCCATTAATTTTGCTGATAGGCTGAAATATAATATGCTTTTCCACATTAACTAATGAATTCTGTATCCAAGAGTAAGGAAAAGCCCTTGGTTTCTCAGATGCTCAGAGRTGCTCCTCTTTGCCCATCCTCCTGCATTTTGGGTGCATTATCTCTCAGATGGGTGAATTTGACTCTCAAAACTAAACTGTCCATTTTTTTTTTTTTCAAATAGCAAAGAGTTCTGTGTGTGTTTGTGAATATGTTCTTAAACAAGGGCATCTGTATAAAAAATGTCTATCCTCATTAGATCCATTTTCTCAATTAAATTCAAGTTTCTATGTCCAAAAGGCATAAATCTGGGTATCGATTTAGTCATAAAATAATGAAACTCCCAGCAGTCTTCTAAACCCATTTTACTTGGATGAGTGTATAAGCTTTTAAAATATCAAGTTATTCCAGTATTTAATACACATAACTGCTTCCAGAGGTCTTAAGGCAATAAGGCATCTCTCCCTACTCCATTTGAATTGCTGCAGTTAGAGTTAGCCAGTGCCTTACTACTGTTTTTAAAGCTTTTGACTATTTTATTTAGTATGAGCTTGATTCTTTCTGAACGGGGGCTATATACCCCAAAGCCAAAATCAATAACCTATCGAATCAAAGCTCTGTAAAGTACCAGTCGGCTCTTGCTGCTCTCCTCCCATAAATACAGTTTGGTCTGAATTTATTGGCCTGTTCCAGCAAGTTAACTGGATAGTCAATGTWCACTTCCAACAAAAACTTTTGAGGCAACAAATAATGACCCCTTCTTCCTAAAGCAAAGAATCAAACCCAATTCCACTTGCTTGTTTTCAGGAGATGACTCTGAATAGCACAAGAACTAACATACCTCACTAATTCAGACATACACCATATGCACTTCACTTCTACAGCCTTATCAAACAAAGCTGCCCTGCATAATACAACAAACAGGCGCTCAACAACTACGTGCATCATTGCAAATTCAGGGGTGCTGCAGTGTATTTGGTCTGCTGATGCCAGCTTGCCTTTAGCACTAGAAAGCTCAGTTTGCTATGACATTATTCCAGGATTTGTGCTGCTGCACCCCCAAAGCAATGGATCCTCCTGTGCTGGTTCTTTTCAAATGATTTCAAAGGACCGAAGCTATCAGGTTTCACTGCAATTACACAGTTGTGAAACCGAAGCAACGTAGTGATGAATCATATTCCAAATACTTATATTCTGATTACTAAGGAATCTACAGTTAAATTACTCCGGTAAGTTCCTCACACAATCCTGATCCCTATTCAGAGACTAGTTTCCAAAAATAGTCTTAGGGCCAGCAGGTAAAAATGCCTTTTTTACCACATTCCAGTTCTGTTGTATATCCTAATTTCAAACTAAAATGCAGAGTTTTCATGCAAATTAGTGTGTTTTAGCTCTGCCACATCTCTCCTCCCATACATGCAGCAAGACAGTTGCAAGTTTTTTTTCTGTGAATGGCACTCAGGTAGTGCCACTACTGCAAATATCCCAGAAGCTCRTTTATATATTGAGCTCCAAGAAAACCATTCTCTCATATTACATTTCGTAAGAAGGGTCCTTATATCCTTGACTTTCTCCCCCCAAAAAATCAGTAAGCTTCATTTCTTGAATTAATTCAGCGCAATTCTTCAAAGCCAGCAGTATCAGCTGGAAAACATTCCTTTCACCATTAAATTCATCTTTGCATATACCTGATGCAATGTCCAGTTTCAAAGGGCTGAACAGCTGCCAAGTAGGAGCACGACTTTCTCTTCATGAAGCCTCCTATTTTTACCCCTACGTTCTGGTCACCCACRGGATGATCAGCTCAGCCCTCAGCAAGGTCCATTTTTAGCACAGTGGACAGGAGCTCCGCATGACAAACTGTGATGTCTGAGTTTCGTGTTGTACCATCTGGCCTGCCATTGCCAGAGCTGCACATCAGAGTCCTGATGATGTATGTTTAAGCTTGGCACTATCATTTATCTCGTATCTTGTGGTTAAACAGATGCAAGCTGAATATAGCAGAAAAGGAGACCTTGATGCAGGAGCCGTTGCAGACAGAGATGCTCTTGAGCTGTCTACAGACTCCAAGATTAAGTGTGAAATCTGACAGGGAGGATATGTATTAAAAAATATGTGTTGACAGAATGATTTAACTAATATTTTAAAGGCAAAACATCAACTACATTTCCACATCATTTATAATGTTAGTGAACAAGGTACTACAAAGCAGGCTATCCCCTCCTGTCACCATCATCTTATTCGCAACTGTTTTTTTTACAGATCAGGAACATTTTAATAAAAGGAAGCTCTAGGGCCTGATTTTCAGCTGCTGTAAATCAACCTCGCTGCGTGGATATCACTGGGGTAACCCACGTTAATGTAGCAATGTTGATTTACATCAGCGCATTATCTGATTCCTGATTCTGATGCAAGTCCGTTGCAGGGAGAAAACTTAATGCATCATCAGGAAGACACCAACAGGTAAGACAAGCCCTCCAAAAGCTATTTATGCTCCATAGCTAAGATGTGGCACATCCATCAGTTCAGGAAGGAGGTGGAAAGAAGTCAGTCTGCCATGTGCCAAGAGGCTCTCCAGTGGTACTGGAGGTGATATCACCACAGTCCTGGTGGTGCCAGCACTTGATCTCTTTTCTTCCATCCTGCTCTTCATTAGTACTCAGACATCAAGAGTTGACATCTGAAAGAGAAAATAGCCGAGGGAAACAAGCTCATTGCAAATAATCCAGCAAGTGGGAACTACTTGGGGGAGTGACTGTAAGTGCAAGGAGGAAGAAGACATCATGCACTGAAGAAAATAAACAGATCATAGAGATACAAACAATCTGGGAAGTCTCAACTGAACAACTGTGGATTTTCTTGCTCTGAGCTCTGCAATAAGGAACTGTGTACATTTCCCTCTTAGTTCCTCAGCACTTCTGTAAGTGCAATGGCACTTTCAACTGGCAATATCCTTGGGTCACTCAATGCCAAAATCAGAGCAGGAGGATCCACCACACCAGGGGTGACCAAGTCAGCACCCACTAAGTGCCATATACCCCGCTGCAGAGCCTGAGCTGAAAACTTTCAAACCATATTAACTTATTAGCACCTTATTTTGTGAATGGAACGATACTTTTATTGAATGCATAATTATCCTTTCGTATTAACAACTTCCTAGCAACTCTGTTGCTTAAAATAGGGACTTACAGTGCAAGCTTTTATCTTATATAATCCTTTAAAAAAAGATAGCTCAGACACCTTTTGGGGGTTTAAACATCAAACCTTCAGCTTGAGACCTGTCTTTATCAAAGGAACTAGCAGCTCTATCTAGGGTTTAAGTTCTTTAGAGGAATTCCAAATTGCCTGTTTTTTATAGACTACCTATATAACAACCTCCTACAGTATTTAAATTTTTGTAATTTTCTACTCCTAATGTGATCTTCACATTTAAATGCACACAGAGTATTTTACATTTATCTATTTAATATCATAGTTATGTCTTTCTTTAAATGCCTGTTATTCAACAACTTATTAATGGTGAACTGTTTTTTTGGAACAGAAACTATTTAAATTTCGTTAGTTTATGATGATTTCCTGTGTCTTTTCAGCCAGGAAAAAAGGTCTTAATAGCCTAAAAGACCATAATTATAAAACCTGTTTGTCTATTTGACCTCAGATGAACCAYTGTTATGAGAGACTCAAACAGCTTCTTGACTTTACTTTTCACAGATGTTTCATTTTCAAGYATTCATAAATACGACTTCTGTGTAGCGGACTTACTGTGTATTAGCAAAGCTTAAACCATTTTGGCATTAAAAAAATCTCCCCCGTGGATCATTTCAAATGCTTTCAGGATACATTCCCAGAGGCAAAGTCGATGTGTTACTCATCAAAGGTGTGCTTATTTTTGCTRTCACAATTGCTCTGGGATCCCAACACAGAGGTTAACTCAACCATCCGATCACCTTTACCAGCAACTGCAGAGCACYCCAATGCCAAGTTACATGTGGACTGAGTATGGCTCAAAGGAACAGCCTTTGGTTAGCAAAGAGCTTGGCAGGGAAGCATAAGGCGAGTGCAAGCTAATTTTGGTAAGATTCAACATCAACCCTGCAACCTCAGTGTGCAGGTAAGTCATAAYCAGGAGCAATGCTTTTGCATGTGTTTTACTTTAAGGACAGAAATGTTCCCTGCATTTCAAGGAAGTATGGAGTGGCAAGGAGATGATTTTTCTGACAGACTCCAATAAGCCCAGGAACAAAAAGAATCTATCTGGGATAGAAATGCTGCTCTTTATGCAGCGCAGAACCAGGAACCTTGGCCACAAGTTGCTGCTTTCATCTCTTTGTTGTGTCCCACAGTGCCAGCTCCGGGCTCCCCTGGGCAGGATGGATGTGTCCTCATCTCTTCTGATGGGCACCTCAGCATCTTGCACTTGAAACTGACTGAGCAGAGGGGGAGAAATGGTTAGATGTCCCAAGGGAGGAACAACTTGTCTCCCTGCATTTCCCCTCAGATTCCGAGAAAGAACCCTGCTCTGGCCTGCCCTGCCACCTTGGGTCCCCTCTCCAACCACAACCAGCCATCTCCTGCACGAAGAGAAGCCACCAAGGGCCAGCTCCTTTTCCCCAAGCACCTTGCACAGAGACCATGGAAGGCCTACTGAATATTCAGGCTTTTCCTTCAGTAGCTGGTTCATTCAGTATTTACTTCTCCTGCAAAGCCCAGCCGCTGAGCACCTTTCAGCTTCCACATCCCACCACATCTGGATCACACAGCCTTCCTGCCTTGCATGCTCTTCCTCCCCAAGTGTGCTGAGAGATGCAACATGAATGCAGGCCATTCTCTCCCTCGCTAGTGCTACCTAACCCCAAAACTTCAAGGAGCCCTTCCCCTCCTTTTTATGTATCCAACAGACATGCTTTGCAGAGGCTAATTTATATTTGAACAGATGTGTGTATAGAGAGGTCTATGCAAGGCAGCTCAGCCACCACAAAAGTTGGTATGTGCTTTGCATTTGCTGTCTCTAATTTCAGGAGAAAGGAGGTACAGCTACGCCTGCCCCTGCACRAGCCAGTCTGACTATTGCAAAGCTAATTAAATATGTCTCCTGTATATAAAATATATCATCTGCAGATAACAGCATACTGTTAAATTCTTCATCTTATTAAAAGCTTGCATTAATGCTTTTCCAACATAAATTTTAGCTGTGGACAGGTACTATTTGTGGAGCCTGACAATAGGACTGACCTAGATTAGGCTGACAGTGCCAAAAGATATATCACCTCTAGCTGTCTGAGAGAAAAGAAGGATGAGGAATACATTCTCCATTATTGCCTAATGCTGATGTACCGGCATTATCTCCAGAAAGGCAGTGTTGCTTTGCCTGCTGCTTTCTTGGTACAGTAGGTGCTATTCCATGCCGAGGAATCATATTCTGTGCTTGCCATCCCTTATTTCCCATCTTATAAGTCAAGTGCAGGGGGATTTAATGAGGCATTGGATAATGTTTTTAAAGCCATTGATAAGTCCTCCAATAGTTTACAAAATTACGAGCGAAGTCAGATGATTCCAGGTGGCTAGCTTTATGCGGTGGGTTCTCACAAGCTTTTAGGTCAGGGCTGTGAAGTCTGGCTTTGCAAACCCTCAGCTCTCATAAATTGAAACAACTCTAAAAGTCTCTTGGACTCTTCTCCTGATAGATTCCAGCAAGCACGGAACAGCAATGGTTTGCTTAGAAACCACAGGGAGACTCACTGCATAGGAAAAATTTTWATTTATTTGCACAGAGCTGATCAGAGACCTTTTCAAGGCAACCTTGATCACAAAAGCACCAGCAAGCAGGTTCATAAAAAAACCTTTACTGTCACACAATTTCTAATGCAGAAAGCAAGAAGACTGTTGAAGAGCAGGAGTGTTTCTTACATGCATTACTGAATATTCAAAGAATGTGAAAATAGCTTTAAGAGACTAAGAAAATAGAAATTCCAAATATTAATAGGAACTCTGCCATTGATTTTAGCACCGAGCTTGCACTGACATTGCGAGATTGCTCAGTCTTAGACATTTGATTGACACAGTGATGGCTCATTCAAAGTGTATGCAAAGTCAGTGCAACTCTATTAGGCTTTTCTCTTGACTTTAGATTTTTTAACTTTTACCATTGACATCCCAAGGGCCATTTTATTGACAGAATAATACTCTGCTACAGTGCTGGTGGATGAGAGACTTTCTTTTTTGTGGAGGGGGGACTCTTCCATTGCTACCCTCCTGGATGAAGATCTCAAGATACAGTGAATTACTGCAGAGGTGCAGCATTGTAAGAGAAATATATTCAGGAACTCAGCTGTGGTTCAACGTACCTAGTCCACAAAATTCTTCAATTTCTGGAGATGCTGTGCCCTCAAAAATACCATGAGAGCTAATGGGAGCTCTGGCGATAAGGCAGAACATCTGAAAATTAGACTTTATCCTGCCACGGGATAAGGATAAGCCCAAGGATATACTCTGAAGGTAGAAGAAGGAAGACTCTGGAAGGATCTCAGGATCACATCCTCAGCAGATTAAAACAGCAGTAACTGCAATGGATTCAGTATCAGAGAAAATTAAATATTAGAGAAGAAAATGACAAGAATCTGTCAAAAATATCTTACAAAAATGTATTGACCTACACAGAGAAATTAGCAAGAGTCTYACTTGCCCCAAATCCCTTTCATACTTACATAATGTAAAACAGACCTTATGTCCATGAAAATCTTATCCTAAATTCTTTCAGGGAAACTTTTACCCAGGAGTTTCACTGGCAATGGAAATTCACTCCCTCGATTTGGAAGGTTTGCAGAGAAATATGTCTAACCCAAGGAAGAAAAATGAAAACTGACAATAAATCATCATAATCTGCTTGATCAGCTGGAGCATAGAAATAAAAAAAAATGCTGCTTCTTAAAAGAGCAGTCTGAATTATCTTGATTTGTCCATAGAAATAAGTGACAACAACTTCTAGATAACACCACTTCTTATCCGCATATTTAAACRTAAAGTCAAAGTTGAGTGAAAAAGTATTACTGCCTTGAAAGATAAATATATTACTTATATTAGCTATAACAGGAATATGTGTTACTGCATAAATATTTAAATAGAGATTGAGAAACTATATATTTTGAATAAACCAAGTCCAATAAATATTGGATTATAAATTCATATTTACAATTTCTTTTCAAGGAAAACTTACAATTTCTGTTTCAGCGAACTGAGGTGGCAATAATGTGTCTATGTTGTACAAATGCTCAATTTGCACTCTATTCTCCAAGCTAACCTTTTCCCATTTTATTTTAACCACCAGAAAAGTGAAAATATTGCCCTAAAATATTTTCATTCAAATTCTGTAGATTAAATCATAGGCTTTTAAACCTCACTCAAGGACCAAGATGGTTTTCCTACAGCACTTCAACCCAGCTAGTGTACAGGAATGAAAAGCAATAGAGTTGCAGTAATAAAGCAACTAGGTTGGAATAGATAAAAAGAAATGCTACAATACAGTCAGCCATTGGACCTCACTGCTACAAGATCTCACTGAAAGAAGGATTTTGGGAAGCTAAAAGAATAAAAACTAAAGCCAGAAGAAAAAAATAAAAAGAGGGAAAAAATAAAAAAGAAGGAAAAAACCCCCRTTGTATATAATTGGAACAGAAAGAGCTGAAAATGTCATATTTTGAGATGCATTCCAGCCTGCATTGAGTGTGAGTTAGGAGGAGACATTTCATTTGTCCTGGTCTTTAATTTTTGCCTACTATACATATTAGTGCATTAGGCTCCCAAGGCAACTCTTATTAGTCTTCTCTACCCACAAAATTAGGTATCCATATCCTGGAGTCTCATATGAGATGATGATTCCTGAATATTTTATTAATGAAGAACAGGTTCTTCATTTTTTTGCTGGGCTAAACTACCTTCCATGGGCTATACATCAGGGAAGCACCTGGAAATGATAAGCCAGGACAGTAATCACAAACTAAAGATTGAAAATGACGTTGGCCAGTGCCACAATCCTAACAAATTAAAAGATGTTTTGCTAAAGTTTGAGAGGGAAAGGAAATAAAATGCTTAATGGCCTTGATAATAAAACAGTGAAGAAGAAAATAGTCTAGCTGTCCTGTCACACAAATTTAGGTCCATAAATGTTCATTTTGAGTGAGACACAAGAGGTGATGGAAAATGGCATCAAAATTTGGAGAGTTGTGTCCCRCTCCTCACGGAGGGAGCGGAGGACACCAGTCCCATCAGGAGAAGAGGACTCCACCACTCCAGAGAGATACTTGCTGCCTGGAGCATTTAACCCATGTGGATGAACCCCAGCTGGATTGGGAAGATGTTCTCAGAAGCAGTAGGAATGCAAAACTCCATCCTAGAGCAGTTGCTGCTCTGAATTGCCTATTGCTCTGTACTTCAGAAAATGACTGCTGGCTTTAGCTGCTCTTCTTGGGAGGATGCCCAAGAGGATTGATTGTCAGAGAGCAAAGACTTAGTCTCCCTGTGAAACAGGAGCTAATTAAATATCATAAGGGAGAGGAGAAGGCATGTCTTTTAAGCATGACATGACAGGAAAAAAAAAAGAGAACAATAATAACAAAAAGTTCTGTACATAATCAGCAGAAAAAGATCAGATTCCAGCGGGAAAGGAAAAGATGGATTTTCTTTCCTAATCCAAAKAGATATCACATTTTTCACATTCTTCTCCTTTTCATTTTGCAATGAAATGTATGGACAGTGTAGAACAACTCTCACCCATTACTAGTCTATAAATGGTTGATTAAGAAGAACATACCACGTATAGCACGTGCCTTGACCCAACAGGAAGCATAAATAACAACAAAATTGTAAGAGGACTTGGAGTAAATTCAGTTTTCACTGAATTCTGAGCATTACCACCCACTTCTTATTTCCAGTAAGCTTACCTCTGCACCAGCATCTCGTGTTCACATGAACTGTTGATATCATGTCTATACCTGTAAAATCAACTTCAACAATACTTCTCCCTCTCCAGGACTTGGCAGACTAACCATGAAGTTGCCAGATTCTCCCTTTCTCAGGGACTTTTTATACTTGCTCATTAACATTTAGCTTAAAGGGCGATTTGCTGTCCACCACTGTGTGGACAGCATTTTTAATAAATAATGCATAGTTTGTAATGAGGACAATAAATGCCAAGGTAAAAAACGTGAAACATTTTAATGGGATATCTTGATGAAAGCTGCCCATCACCTTCTCTAAATACTTTACTAATGATCTTCTAGCTTGGAGGATTTTTTTTTTCTGCTTAGAAACAAGTTCTTAATGTACTACTAATATGCTGCTAATTGTTGAAGTAGCAAAGTTCAGATGTGTTATTCCAGTTGTTCTCACTGARCAAATGAGCTGAGGTCCCCCACTAAATGCTTCAGTAGTGTGTAAGTGATACGTAYATAGGGTCTTCTTCAGGTTTGTTCTGCCTAGGAGAACTTCAGCCTCCTATTGTAAGGGCGKATTCCAATTTTCAAGGGTGAAATATGAAATAATGAAGTGAAATAATAGCATTAACCAATACCTAATTAACACACAATCTATTAAATTTCTAGCTCCACCATTAGGTTACTATTAAGGTATATCTAGTCAGCCTGTGTAAAACTATGCATTATGGCACCTTTTCAGAGTCAGGCTATTCACAGGCCATTTGCAATTTTCATCTCTCTTCTCTCATTAATGTCCTAGACCTAACTCCACGAAGGTCTAGAGCAGGTTAGTGCAGAAGATTGACGATTACAGCCTAATGGGTTTCTTTCCTTGACCCTGCATGGAGTCAGCTGAGGAGTCAGAGCAGAAAAGCTGGGTCACCTGCTAGACTCCAAGCTAAGTGGAAGCAGCATTTTGAGCAAGAAAAACTGGGATTGCAGGCAGAGCTGCATGGTTCCTCTAGACACCAAAATGTTATGTATGTTTGGATACTTAGACAGGCAAACAGTGAACATGGAGGGACTGAGATGACGGCCAGCCCAGCATTCCACATGGGATGGGTGCTGGAGCCAGGGTCCAAGCTAAGTACAATCAGCCCATCAGCAAGAATTTCCTCTCCTTAAGGTATGGGCCACTTGCACTCATAGCTAAATTCTTTCATTCATACCAAGCCTGACAGCAGTTACAAAAATTATGGTCAGCATCTGTGTCCTTAGGAAGTCACCATCCCCTCTGCATCCCTGCCAAGAGACCCAGCAGCGATGGTCCGTATAGTTAACTGCTAAGTTTAGTAAATTGCCCAAAACGCTGCCTAGCCCATAATATAAAGGAAAGATGTGATTTAGTAGGAGACTCGGGCTGGGCAGAACAGAGCTGCCTGTGTTACCTCAAGCTAGAAAAGGATGAAATTTCAGCAGACCTCCTCAGGATATTTTAATTTGTGCAAGTGCATTCAAAGCATGAAAGCAGACGGACAATATGTGAATTATGAACTAATTGGGGGAAGATGGAAATGAGAAGGTAAATTTCATTTACATTATCTCCCTTTTTACGCTTGCTAAGGTCTAAGGTAAAGGCTTGGTCTCTTTCTGGTCCATAAAATATGGATTGCTATTTTCAAACTACATCAACACTGCTAATAGCCATTCCCATTAGTCAGCCGTATAATAGCATTATGATGCTATGAAATATTGACATGATAAAAATATGTAAGCCAGAGGTTACTGACAGTGCACACTCTGCTATTGACAAATAAATGCAGAATTTTTAATGTACTCTTTTTGCCACCTTTCTACCTGACTGACAGTATATAAAAACATTTTTTTTCCAGGCCCCTCACTCACTGTTGCTAATGCCAGCTGATGGACAGAGGCCCATTGAACTTAATGGGAGTATTCAAGCTGATGCTTTCCTCAATGGAAAAGAATTCAAAAATCTGGCTAAAAAATCTGGAGCCAGAACGGAAGATTTTACATACTAGCTGGTGCACGTTAAAGGAGGTGAGGCAGGGGCAGAGGGTGCTGAAAGTAAGTATTTTGGAAACATGAGCGCACGGGTAGGGTCAAAGCAGGAATAGATGGGCTGAGCAATAGACCTGCTTGCTCCAGCATCTCTTTCTTGTACCCACATGCCTGCAATGGAAGGGAGTTGTGGAGCCAACCCTGTCCCAGCTCTTCTTCACCAAGGAGCTGCAAAGTGATCTTTGCAGAAAGCATGAAATATACATAAACATCTATCCACCTACCCCTACTCTGTTAGACATTTTTAAATGTCAAAATTGTTTATAACACCCATTTGATGCTGTGCTTTGCATCTCAAATCATGCTTGCTGTACACTTTGTTTTAGATTAGATAAATTTCATGTGATACTCGGTACAGAATTGAATAGAGGAGTCCTATCTTTTTCCAAAAATAATGATTACTAATCACCTAGTAAAATGCCTTCCAGGAAAATTAAGCTAGAAAATATACCTGTAATGGAAAATGTATCCTCTGTCCCAAAAGCTTTCATTTTTTTGCTTTACTTTTGGTGCATTTTTCTTCCTCTATAACCAAAATACTTCCCCACAAACTTCAGGCCTAGCCACTTGCATTCCTTCAATGGCACCTCCACCTTTGCAGCTCTATGTGCCATCATCAACTGCGTTAAGAACACTTACCATGTGATGGTGCTTAGTCCGTTTGGACATCTTCAGACACTATGTTTAGAGATCCTGAACTGCAGGTGGAGTTTTAGCCCAGGAGGAGTCCACAGSAGCGTTTCTCCTGGTAAACACACGTGCTCATCTCAAACTCCAGGTGCCAAGGAACTGCCCTAGGACTGCCCCTTTCTCTTCTTCCTAGCCAAYGTGTTTCAATTTTCACTAATTTCCACTGCACATAAATCACCATTGCATCCTCATTCTCCTGAAAGCCATCTCTTTATCTGTTTATGTAACTTGTCTCTTCCTTTGATGGTTGCTCTTAGGGTCTCTACACACATTCTCCAGGCTGTATAAAACCCATCCCATGGATTGTAGTATTTTCACCACTGTGGTATCCAGTCTGCTCCTGAGATCAGGACCTAGGAAGTGTCTGCAAGGACCATAGGTTTTGATGTTGCCTTTGCACATTGCCTGTCACCTTATGTCTGAGGCTATACATTCTATAGGAGCCCACAAGGGCAGCCTGAGAAGTGTTTGGTGAAGGAACATTCTAGAAAAGCAAGTGTTCCTGGTCTACATTATCTACAGGGGTCAAGCAGAGGACATGTCGGCAGATCTGATGGGTAGTGCTAAGGTCAGGAGAACATACTCGTGTCTGCACCAGTGGAGCGCCTGTGGGCCTTTAGCAACTTAAACTTCACACACAAGGTTTGGATTGCACAGTAAGTCCCATAGCCAGATGCCTTCAGCTCAACCTGCAGGCACTGATCAAACATGGGAAGGGAACTTCAAGCATGAAACATTGTCTTTGCCTATGGTGTGACCACCAATTTTTCTTGAMATTATTCAGGAGACAGCTCTCCAGGAGGGGTACTCAGCATAGGYCAGCCCACAAGAATGAATCCCCCTGGATTTCAGAACAGGCTTAAATCCTGTCTTGAACTCTGATAAGCTACATAGAATACACTTTCAGCACCTTGTTGATTTGATTACTTACCCAAGCAATCCTTGCTTGCCTGGAAATAACAGAAACTCTTCCAAGTTGGATGCTGCATTGCTGAGATGGTGGGCAAAATCCTCCAGTCAAAACTGTATTCAGAAGTAAGTTTTTAGTTGTAATAGATGAATGAAGTGATATGCAAAGCAGCTGCTTGTCCTTACTATTTACCTTGGTTTAGAAGCTGATGGCAGCCCTCCAAGGAAATGAGTTTAAACTGAACACTGAACTCAATTTAATTAGTTTTAAGGTATTGACACCGCAGTGAGAACCATCAGACAAAACTTCAGTGCTTGATCAAACATATGGCTTTATCTGTGTCCARTGTGAGGCTTTTGCTGCCTAAAACCGAAAACTTCTTATCACTTAATGGCTTGGCTCGAAAGAAAGCTAATTTGGGATGGTAAGTGGATTGACTGACCAATTTGTGTTTTAAGGCTAATCCACATGTGCTGTACTTCACAGTGCTCCTTGGTGAACTCCTCACCTTGCTCTGAAGCTTTCTATATAAGCTATCTTCCGTGACAAGTGCAGAGAGATGCAGTGAAGAGTTAAAAGTGAATCTCCTGCCTCTTTGAACTGTTTTCTCAGTACTGCATGTACACAGATACACTTTTGATGTGTTAACTAGAAAATCTGACTGAAAAAGAACAAAGCAGCTGTCACTGAAAGGAAGACACTGACGAAGAACCACACAGCCTTTTATTGAAGAACTGTCAAGATTGATCCTACAGCACTCAGTTTGTCTGTAGTATTTATCAAAGACCTAGATCAGATGAAGGAAATTAAAAAAAAAAATCTAACCACTGGACACTTATTAATTGTATCTGAAAATGCATTACATTTAAAACATCTATAAGGATATATTTGAACAGTTTGGGGTCTGAAATATAAGCACACTGGCATTTCTCGTAAGTCTTRAAAAACACTAATTTGTCATTGCTGAGCAAAACTACTGAATCTCTTGCAAAGTTTTAAGTAGCTAACTTGATTAAAAATTGTTCTGGATGAATAAATAAACAATTGCATGAGAAGCTTGAAATCTCTTGCCTTTTAAAGAAAAGCATGCAATGTTTTGCCTTTAAGTACTTACATTCACATTGCAGCTGCATCACAAGAGCTCAACTCAAGATCAGGGCACCAGTGTGCCAGAACCATCCCATACATCTGGGTGGGATACAGATGAGCATGTGAGCAGAGTGAKCAAGTCATTTGCCCAAGGTCACACAAAGGGGCCTTTGGATAGTCAAATCTGAAACCTTAAGAGGTTCAATTCACCGGGCTACTGCCAGGCCCGGTGTAAATCAAACATGCTGGTCCCTTAGTGATGAAGCCCATGATATGATGATAGGAGCTACGATGCTGCATATCTCACAGGACTGACAATGATTACCATTAAAAGAAGATCATTGGCCGAAAGCTTCTCTAGATTAATATCACAGATCACAGTCCTGTGTTTAGCTCCATGGGGGAACTAACACTCCCTGATGAGCAGCACAGCAAAWCCTGTGGTTACTGTGTGGTATCTCTTGGCAAACGTTGACAATTTAATGATGAAGACTCTGGAGATATGCCTGACACAGAGCCAACAAGACAAGTCTTTTCCAGCAGCGTCTSTTTAAAAGTAACAAAAATACTGTCCTTTCTTCCAAAGAGGGAATTACTGTGCAAAGTGCTCTAAGTACTATGCAAATGTTGATTAACATTCAAATTCTCCCACACACATCTCCCTCCCCCTACGCACTCACATTGGGAAGGGAGAAAGGATTAGACTCCCGGTGAGGGAAGGAAATGAAAGTTGCAGAAAGATGTGGGGCATGATGCATAAAACCACTTTGTTCCATTTCCCTTTGTGGAAAAGTACTAGTAAATACTAGAAATGATGGTGTGCTGCTCTGTAGCCCTGACCATTTCAAGTAGTGCTTGCATTTTCACATACGATGGTTAATAACTCTTCTTTACCAAGACTGCCAACATTTCCACTTGCAGCCTTTGTTGCCCCCAGACTTCCTTAACTAGAGCCACTGAAAGGTTTCTTCACATTTGCCTCCTCCCCAGAACTCCCTTCTAGAGCTCACCTTGCCTGGAGTCAGGCCAGACCGGTTCCTTGCCATGCCTGACACCACTGGCCTTCRCTGCAGACCCAGACTATCCTGCCAAAAGCAGCTCTTTTTCCAGCGCATTGAAACCACGTCCCTGAACAGGCTAGGGCATATGGCCAAGAAAGGCATCTATACAGTACATCAAAGCACTGTCCAGGGGGGGTTCGTGTGCACTCTCTTTGCACCGGTAAATAAGATGCTTGCTAACAAGTTAGCAAAGTCTTCATAAGTAATTCATAGGATTCCAGCCAAACAAAGTGCTGGACCTCTATTCCCACATGAAACAGCCCTGGAAGACGTGGCAGTCAGCAAGGCAAAGGAGGGGTTAAGGAGTTGGAGCGGGAATAGACGTGTGTCTTAGTTTGACAGTCACATGCTAACTGGGGATGGCTGAACAGATGCTCTCTGAATACTAATGTCACTCATGGTGTTCTACTTTGGGCAGGCTTTCTCCAGGAGCGAAAGCTATCTGAGAAACGACTGAACTCTGGAGGAAGCTCATGGCCACTCTCCTGGGCAAGTGGGAGTCAGCCCAGCTGAGACTCACCCCAGCGTATGTGGCCAAGAAAAATCCCTTTGCTGAGGGCTGGTGTCAATGCTGCATGGCATCGACCACCACTCTGTACCACTCCTTGGCTAGGGGGGAACTTCTATAAATCACCTCCAAGACTTTTCGTGTAGTCTTGGGGGAATTAGGAAAATATGTGGGACTTGGTGTGTTTACTATTAAAGGATGTTCATCAAGTCCTTGGCTAGCATAAGGTTACCAATTAAGGCACCAATTCTATATTCAGACCAGCTCCTACACACCGTTGCATTTCTGAAGCTCCTTTTGAAGCAGAAGGGTCTGTGTTATCGAAAACAGTTTGTAATCAAGACCTCCAGTCCCAGACTTCTTAGATGGAGGAAATATTTAGTGCCAAATGGACCTACGACACTGTACAGCAATCTTTAACAAGACTTCCTTAAATTGCACTTAGAGAAAACTCATATTTGTACAAACTTTGARCAGAAGACACTGGAAATTTAAAATCACATTTGTGCTGTCCATTGTAAAACAAATACCAGCATTTTAATTTAGCTCTTATCCATGTAAACTTTCCCTGAAGTCAGTCAGCAATTTGTCTGGCTGATTACTGAGAAATGGGATCCTGGATGTACAGGCAGCAGCTTGCTCGTGTAGGATGCTCTTGATGGAGTAACACTGGTTTACGCCACAGAGAATCTGTCCCAGAGATTTTACTTTTTCTGAGAAACACTTCCCGCTGTGGCAGACGTAACGCCGTATCAAAGGCATGTGCTGCAATACACAATAAAGATATAGCTTTCATAATTTTCAATTACACTTCCTCTGCAATGATGTTAGTGAATCTCACCCAAAAGTAAATTATTCAGTGCAGATGATATAGAAATCTTTTGATGAGTGTCACTTTTCCATTTAAAGTTTTACCAAGATGTTCTTGGATAAGGGGCACTTTTTTCAAATGACATATTTTATATTTTGTTTCTGTCCCTCACCTTCATTCAACATGCTGTTTCTACTTTTTAATTTACTTCTCTAACAAAACATTGAGTGGCCATTCAAATAGGTCTATTCAGAGGAAGTGCTCATTCATTCAACCAGAAATACTGATATATATGTTTTATTTAGTTTTAAGAATACTTTTCTTTTTTTTTTTTTTTTTTTTTTTTGATTTTCAGAACATTGAAAGCTAGAGCAAACTATTCCATGGCAACCTTCTTTCAAGGCAGGCTTGGAGGGAGAAGTACCGTGGGCTGCACAGAGAATCCTTTTCTTTCATGTAAATAAATAGTTCATTTACAAGAGCTTTTTAAATGGAAAAACATATCCAATGCACCAATACATTTAAACTCAATCATATGGTAAAATATAGCAAACTGAAAAGCTGAATTCCAGAATATTTTTATCTTTCTTTTCATAACGTTACAGATACATTGAAATCTAATTCAAAAGAAATTAAATTAAATATCCCTCTAACTTCATATCTATGTTCAGTTTGCTGTATTTCAGATATATACAATAATTCATTGTTTTATTTTTCCATCTATTCTCTGTTTTCTACAAAGTTACTCAGAATCCTGCCTGCATAACATGGTCATTAAATGATGCCTTCAGTCTATTTTTATATACTATCAGCTTCTACTTTTGTGCCTGGCTCTTTGATGCATTCCTTATTACTTCATCCAAACTGGCCAAGATTCACCAGTTACCAGTGCTGCAAGGCAATTATTCTTGCTTGGGAGAAGATTAGGTAACATACAGCTCTAACCATAGCTACCTTTGACAGCATGGAAGCAAAACAGGGATCTGGAGCAAGAAAATGAGCTTTGTGGATTGCTATGGAGTGATGCACCCCAACGTGGAGAATAATCGGCGTTATCAGCTGGAGACCAGATGAAGAATAACGAAGACAGAGTTTGAGATAGACCAAGAAAAGCCTTGAATATGAAAATCAGAAGCTTGTTTGAAATAACAAAGAAGAGGAGGACAGGAAAGAGGGCAGAGTTAGGATGGAAAGATGGGTTAAGAAAATGATTTCTGTTGAACTATCCTGAGAGAATACAGGCACAGAAAGTTCATGTTGGTCAAGCCCAGGCACAAGGATGTAGCAGCAATGAAGATAAAGGGTTATAAAAGTCTGGGAGAGATTTAGCATTTGCTGACATACAGGAAAAGGCACTTCTTAGCCATGATATGAGGAAAGACAATTATTCTTCCTTGTTTTCCTTCTTTGGCCTTAGAAAAATACTATATATATATCCCTATTTCCCTAATTCTTCAAAAGTGCAGAATCTATCTGCAACTCATGGCACATGTATATATTTATATATATATTTATGTATATGTATAAAATTGTGTATGCATACATGTATATATACATATACCCATGCAAAACCCCAGGTTCCAGCATCTACCACTGAACATCTGAAAAATGCAGCAAAGTGTACTTGTTTGTGCTGGCATTTACCCATTACTTTTATTTGGCACCACTTAGGCAGGGCAGTAGCTTGTTGTAAATAACCCAAAATCGCAGGTCAAATGCAACCTTTGTCCTGTGAGTCTTATATCCTAATAAACATTTTTCTTGGCACTCCAGAAAACCCTCTTGCAGATTTTTCCTCTTAGCCTGAGCTAGACTTCCTACTATTGCACAGACACACATAAATTCTCATCCTCTGCTAGCAGTAATGTAATGGCAGAAATATGTGACTCTATCTGAACAAATGCCATCAGAAGGTTCCCAGAGTGAAAATACACAGCTGCATCACACTGCTGGGCTTCCGTAAGCCTGACTGAAGGCATACATCTGCAACTGAAGCTTAGTCGTTAGGATAAGAAGCCATAAAACTTAGTGAGTTATAAATCCAGTGTATGGACCAGAACTACTGGGTAACAAACCAGTATTAAAATCAAACAAAACTGTCTGATATAGCACTGCCCCTCAGAGATAGTTTATAAAGGAGGGATAGAATAATCAAAGCTGTGGAAAAACCCTTATGTGAAGAGCTGGAAATGACAGGCATGGTCTACCTCAAACAAAAGAGCATTTGAAAGAAGCAGATAATAGAATAAACTGGATCTTCTGGTCTTGACTCAAGACTCAGGGGGAACGTTAAAAGATGGGAAATCAAGAACTCATTCTTGTTTATATTTTCCTTATTTCTTTACATGCAGCAGAAAGCCCTTGAAGCCTACAACCTTGTAATGTCCCAAAAGCAACTGGTCGTTTGTATAAATGTCAATACCAGAGATATTGTAACTCTACTCAGCAACCATCTGTTAAGCACAGTGCAGGATGATCTTAGGCAGCCTTTGAGGCTTTGAGTCCTTTGAGATGGGAGACCAGTCTGGAAAGAAAAAAGATTACACATAAAGCTTACTGTTGTGTTTTACATTATAAATGCTGGTGTTCCCAATCTTTTGGGGCTTGTGGGGCCCCAGGGAAGCTGGTAGACTTTCCTATCAATTTCTACCATAGCAATGGAGAACTGATACAYTTACCACGTTGCCAAAAATCTTATCTCCAGAGATCAACTGCAGACCATTTATACTTGCTCTATGTCCGGAACTTTAATAATTGGCAACGTACTTCCCATAGAGACTTGAAGTACATGCAGTACTTGAGGGAATGATGCYACAGCTCAAAAGACGATGGGATATCCCTTTTCACAAGCCAGCCTTTCTCTATGTAATCCAATGATATATCAGAAACTTTATTCCTCACTAGTAGAACTGCTCAAATCTGATAGAAAATTTGTGATTCTCGTTCTTGATTTCCTTTCAACCTGTTTCTCTAAAACAATCTTCCCCTCAGGCAACGTGAGTCTCCAGCCTTTGTTTGGCTGAAGATGTAAATATTTGGGCACTCACAGATTTGATATATATATACATATTTGTTGGAACATTTACCACCTGCTATTCAAAGTTAAATCCATAGATTACAGAAAACAAGTTCTTTATCACTTTTTATCCAATGCAAAATTAAAGACAGCTGAGAGCCTACAAGCTTTTTCTTGCTTATGAATCAGTTCTAGTATAATTACCCCTTTAAGGCTCAAATAGCAGCAGAATACCAGATCTCTGCAAAGGCCCGTTGTCCCAGCCAGAGCTCTGGAAGCTCCTCTGCTCTTGAGGACATGGAAACAGAAGTAGCAGAATAACAAAAGCTCCTCACCTGTTTTCTCTCATCTGCTGGTGATGAAGGCCCATGTGTTCTTGGAAGCAGGGAGACAGGACTACCCAGGAAGCACCATGTGCCTCCTTGTGATACCACTGCAGATCAGGCTGTAGTGATGTATGTCACAGGGTCTTCCTAGTCCCTCTCCCAGAGTCATCCTTTTTTTTTTTTTTTTTTTTTTCCCCCCTTTTTTTCCTCTGTAGGTTTGTAAGATCCATACACAGCCTACTCTTACTGAAGTCTAACAAATCTACCTGGCATTCTCTGCATTAGGAGTGGAAGCACCACCTGGAACAAAGTCCAATTTGGCTATGACTATTTCTCCTCTCTTGAGGTAACTTATGTTACACAGAAACTCCTTCAGATTAATCTAATATCAAACTGGGCTTGATTCTTCATACTACATATGAATTCCTTAAGTTTTTTTTTCACTTCTGTGAGCTTCTAAAACATGTGATTAAAAATGTTCTCCTTAAAAGACACTGGATTTTCTTCAGACATTTCAGAATTTTCCAACTCCCTGATAACCACTTTCAGCAAAGGAGTATATCAGCATGGTCTCAAAGCCAGCATCCACTGCTGGTGTTTGGGCTACAAGCAGCAAACCAAATTGTTTAATGAGAGCTCTCTACATGCATATATATATATATATATGTTCATTTCTGAGTGTACCCAGGAAGGTATGTAGTACCTATATAGTGCACACATAATGGAATAACTTCCTCTAAACAACTTCCTCCAAACAAAAAGGTTTGGCAATCTGAGATGSAGAAGCACTGATAGCTGGTCATTAAACTGACTGTTCTGATCTGACTGTTATAGGAAAGGAAAGGTATGTCTCTGCTCCCTAATGAAAAGGATAGACAGATATTGAAGAAGAGTAAGTTGGACTTTAATTACTGTTTTTGATGTTTGATCTATAACTCCCTAAAAGTTTTGTACAGGGGTAATATGGAAGCATCATAAAATTCCACTGGGATATAGATGAGGTCCAGTTTGCAAAAATATCCTCTTCATAAAGAAGCTCAGTGGCCTTCTTTGCTTGGCAAGCCATCATGAATTTATGATGCATTGCATTTGGAAGGCATCACAGTGCACAGCTGAGGCAAGTTACTGAAATGCAGGGAGAGTAAAAGCAAAATGTTCTGAGAGCGAGGGTGCATATGGGGATGTATTTGAAAAAAATTATATATATATATATAAATATACACACATTTGCTAGAGAAAATGTATATGTATTTATAAAAAATTCTAAACTTCTCACCAGTCAAAAGTTAGAAATGATGCAAAACGCATCTGCTTTGATGAGCCTATTATAAATCTCACAGCCTGAAGCTTTTAACTGACCCTTTCCAGTTCATGAATATTTTAAGCGAACCTAGTTTAATTTGAAACAACCCTGGATCAATATATGCATTTATTCTGGCACTGTCCAAATTTCAGTTCTTTGCATTGTCAAAAATTGTATCAGGYGTCTCCAATTTGCCTTCAAATCTAGGGTTCATTCAAAGCCAGAGCCCAAATTAGAGATAAATTTACATGGACCAAAACTTTAAAAATGTCTGTATGGAACTTGGCCAAGCAAGAGAATTTGACTAACTATATTTAGAGCAATCCCATGACACAAAATAGTTGCTATTGCCCCAATCTGTCGCTCATATACACTCACATGCCTGGAGAATAGAATATTTCCACTTTGTAAGGATGTTCAAGATGGAATATCAGCAAAAAGAGGTTTGGGTATGCCAGGGAAGTCCAAACCACCTTCAATAAACACCCCTACTTTTCCACCCAATCACCAATGATAAGAAGAGTTGACCTACATGCGTGTCCCTTCCCCAGTGAAACGGAGTTTAAACTATCCCAGACCAATACTGCTTTTTTTTCTTCCTAGTACTGTTCATTGGTTTTCAAAAGTTTTCTTGCAAGATGCTGAGAGATACTCCATTATATTAAATATGTTTTTCATTTTAAAAGTTCTCTTTCAATAGATCTCCATCTACTGCAAAATTCATTTGGTGCTACTAAGATATCACAGATCGTATTAATCCAGGCAACATAATTCTAAATGCTATTAACATTCAAAGTGGTGAAAAAGACTGCAGTGATCCTGGTGCTCCCTGGCAGCAGCTCCCCGGGGTGCCTGGAGACACTWGAGAGCACGACATATCTCAGAGTCTCCTCATGAGCACCAACATGGATTTACAGGTGTCCACTGSAAGGACTGTCAAGGGTTCCACTTCTGGGTATAATTTTTGTGCCTGAAGAACATCCCTTCCTTTATGAAGGTCAACTTTAATCAGATTCCAGGTGCTATGATAAAGAAGAAAGCTGTTAGTCATTTTAAATGCAATGAATAGCAGATAATAAGATAAGGCAGCATGACAACACAACATTTTTGGTGCTGCAATCCATAAAAAGGCAAAAGCACTGACAAGTTTTACCCTGGAGATACATTTGGAAGGTTTATTCAAAGTATAGATTGCCTGCATAGCCAACCTCTAAGGAAATACACAGATAAACATCCAGCCTGTGACTTCATTAAGATGCTTTCTGACTCTATGGGAAGTCCATAACAATCTCTATAGAAAGAATACAATCAATATGTTATCAAGAAGATAAGTCAGTGTCAACTCTAACGTTTAAATATTCATCTACTTGTACCAACATCTTGTCTGTTACTGAAACAACAGAAATATTCAAAGATTAACTCTACATAAAAGACTCAGTAATTTTTTCTCCAATTCCTTGTTTTTCTCTCGTCAGTGCTATGAACAGTTGTTAAGTAGAACAGGTTGGCATTTTTTCATCAAAACGTTACTTATTTGAAAAATGGGTCTTGGAACAAACCAAGACTTTTGCAGAAAATTTTCATTTTGGGGAAATTTTTCAGCTTGTTGTCAAGAAAAGTGAAAACTGAAAAGAACTCATTTTCCAGGATACACAATAGTTCTGAATATATAATCAAAAGAGCTAAAAGAACCAGACGGTATTTGTTTTAATCCAAAGAATTTGAAAGGAGAGAATATAAAAGGACTCATATTAACTGCAAGCACATTTATGAGGAGCTTCAGAAGAGAGAAGATTTCCCTCTTGATTCAGGACCACAAGACTAGCTCCAGAAAGTACCAGCAGAGAGAAGGAAAAAGGAAAACTTCCTGGAATTGTGACCCACTAAAGCCATTTGTATCAGTCAGAGGAAACTTCCCAAAATTTCTACAATGAAGAGATTTGGTTAAAATTAGAAACAAAGGAAAACTTGATGTAAAAGACTAAGCAGCTTGTGAAATTCTTGGACAGAAAGCTTTGAAGTTCTCTGAAGCTTGTGTTCAGCATCCTCGGAGGTCCTCGGAGGCTCCAAGTGTAAAGAAAATTTTTGCTACAAGAGACAAAAGCATAATTGCTGAAACCATTGTAAAAGAGAGAAAATTGATCTCCCATGCCAGCTCATTCCCCTGGGAAATCCTGCTGAAGAGCACTGATGTAGTATCTTGCAAGATCATGAACTAATTTACAGGAGATTCTGGGAAAAAAAATTACGATAGTGAACAAGTCCAGAAAAAGACCATTTATTGCAACACAGACAGTATGTAGCATATCAAAAGTAATTCAACACTTCAAAAACCTTATTTTGCAGGTAAGCATTGAAGTAAAGCTGGCAGCCCTTTCTGAGGTGGGATCTCAACATCAGAACTGGATGAGTGCTATGAAAGTAAGAGATGCAACACAGACAAACCATGCTGTCATCAGGAGAGGTTTGTAATGAAATAGCATTGTATTTGCCATTTGACTCTTTACCAAAAGCCTTGTTTTAATCAGGACTGTAATTAAAGCCCTTAATCATTCTGAACAGTTTCAAATGAATGGTTTCTCTCATGCATTAACATATTATTTATTCAACAACTTTATATGTGCATGGTAGTGTCCTCAGCCTGTCCAGACAGAGGAAACAGCCTATTGAAATACAAATCTTTTTGCTGGTATTTTAACACAAATCTGAAAGTTCTACTTTACACGTTTAAGAAGCTGTTACAAACTGTCAAGCAAAAAATATGCGTCTTTTGTGTGTGAATTAATGAGGCTTCCTAAAGACACAAAATGTGTCTGCACAGAGCACACTCCGCTTGTGAATGGGGAGCAAATAGGGCATGGCAAAAAGCATTTGCAGCTGTAGTATGGGACTTTGTTCTGAAGGGTATCCTCCAGAAGAGGGAATGTTTTCCCTGTGCTAAAACCAGCGGAGACTGAATCAGTCCTTGGCAAGTCTGGGTAGAGGGAGGAGCAGGAAAAGAAATGGGATGGGGGGAGCAGTACCCTTCCTTTTTCCTGGATACTTTTTCAGAATATCTCCAGATTTAATGATGGAGCGTATTTTCAGGCAAGAAAGGTAGACTTTGSTCATACTCACCCATGAACCAGAGTCGTCTTGTGTTCACTACCACCACATCATCCCAAAAAATTTTTAGCACCACAAACTTCATGGACTGCAACTGAGCATGCAAATGGGAGTCCCATGTCACTGGGGTGGCAAGTGAATAAAGGCTAAATTTGGGGGTTGGTATTGAGAGAGATTTCTGTCTAGTTCGTGTGCCTCATCACTAAGTTTGGTGGATCTCTCTCTACTCCATAGTAAATGACATGCTCACCATGGTTTGAGAGTTTTGAAGAATTTTGACCTATTCTCAGACTCTGCATTGTGGTTCCCTAAGCAACAACTGCTTTAAAGGGTGTGGGAATTAATACATAATCAGCTTTATATTCACAGTGTAAAACCCATATGGTATTAGGAAAGGCTGAGAAAGTATCTCATTTTCAGTCTTCAGCTCCCTGCATTTTCCCTCTCTACAACTGTTTAACTTTCTCTCTTGAAGAYCAAAAACTTCTTGTTCTCAGGTGTTAACTCTCCCTTCTGTCTCTCCATTTGCTGGCTAGAAAGACCTTTCCAGATCTTTTTTCTCACTGAAGGAATGGGAAAGGGGATCCCATTCTACCTTGCTAGCCTAAGATGAACAAGAATTGGTCACAAACCCTTTTTCACTAGGGGATTTGTTGATTTCTTTAAGAATATGTTGAGAAATGGAGTTTGGTGAACTTCCAGGAAAACATTGACTTGTTTCCTATGAAGAACCAATGGACTCATAGCACCAAATGGGCAGTGTGCTGGAGAAGGGATTTGCACAGGGAAGGCTTGGAAGATCTTGGAAGAACTGGACCTGGAAAGATCCAACTTCCTCCATGTGCAACAGAGAGCTCCAGGAGCTATATCTCACAACAAAGTTTCCTCACCTGCTCTGTACTGGGAATGTGAACGATACCTGATGTATTTCCTCTTGATATATGTTGAAGCAGCTAAGGAAAACTCACCCGTATGAAATGCTTTAACTCTTCAGCATTGCACATGCACACGTTCTTGAGGCATTTGTCGCTCAGGTGTCCTCCAAAAAGCAGACTGTGCACATGCRCTTCAGAGTCCGGGCACAGACTGCCATCAAACGGGTATGGTGGTCATCATCAGGTGTCACCTGCAGCATTGCACCTGCAGAGCTCAACACCTTTCATTCAGGGTGACCAACAATGGCTGGATGAGCTGAAGGTATAAAGTCCCCCTTTGTCCCGAGCCTATGGTAACATTCAGTCCTACTTCCATGTCAAGATTAAAGCTGCATTTTAACATATACATCGAGGAGACTGTGTTAAAAAAAAAAAAAAAAATCTAATATTATGCTTTTGAATAGAGAATTTACCTAAGTAAATAATTATTTTTAAACCCAAGATTTAGGCAGCTTTAGTATTCCACRTTATGCTAATGTTTGACAATTACTAAGTGTGGGTATCAGCCAGTATTTTTTTTTAAGTTTAATTTAAAGCAATTTGACATGGAAAGGTTATTACTTTAGTTGCCAATAAAAGCTGTACTTTTAACATAAGTGTACACCAAGCCCTAGGGTATGTGACTATTATCTTTTCTGCAATTATGTGGTGTTCTACATAAATGTTAAAAAAAAAAACTTAGAAATATCAAAAGTACTAACTTAGATACAATATAAAAGTTGAATAGATAAAATGGGAAACCCAGCTCCTGCRGACACAACACAGGTTGAGGTTTCCTCCTAGAGGTAATGCTGGGAACGGCGCCTTCGGGCTTTGCCCGAAAACAGGAATTCCGGCACTACCTTCCCTGCACAAACACCGGGGAGGCTGAATATTGATTTCTCTTCGAAATATTCCAGCTAAATACAGATGTTTCCACTTTTCAACTTCACTGTCATTTCCCAGAAAGACGTCTTCTTTCAAAAAGTTTCATTTTTTTCCCTTTTTTTTTTCTCTCCTTTTTTTTTCTTTTTTTTTGACTTTTTTTACAGGGAAAAGGTTTACAGGGAAAAATCCTTCTTCAGCTTCAGGTTTTACCTGAATGGAAATAGCAACAACTCACCACCCACTCAATTTCTGTGCCACCGCAGAGACCCCACGAGTGAGATCCCCCACAAGTCCCAGTGAGCGAGATACAAAACCCAGGAGAGCACCCAAGCCATTGCCCCAACTCAAACTTGTGCCTGTAAAACCAGTCCCCAGATGGGTCTCCAATACCCGCCAGCCTCAAACTGCTGCCCTTGGTGGCATGAGCTTGCACCTCTCCTCCACCTGTAGCGTCAGAGCCCGAGGGGTCATAGCTTAGAGCCAGACAAGTTCTAATCTAAACACTCACAGCTGCTTCGTTAAGAGACAGGCTAGATTCTTTTCCCTTGTTTTGAAGCCAGTCTGTTTTCCTTTTCTGTCTGGGTCTTGTTTATAAAGCTAATTTGGACCTTGTGAAAGTCACAGTATGACCCTTGCCAACGGAAAAATGTTCTTCCCCAAAAGAGCAAGGCAACGAGAGCCCGGCCCCGCGCCGTCCCGCCAGCGCGCCGCAGCACGGACGTACAAGCGTGAGTCCAGCCCCAGCGCTCTGCCCAGCCCTTCATCTTTCCACCGAGAAAGTGAGAACATTGGTTGTAGCTCCAGTGCCAATTGCAGCTCATGTTTCAAATTAGCTCCGGTTTGTTATTTTACACTTTAGGTAGGAGCCGCAGTGAACTGCTCACCAGTGACTGTATACAAGCCCCTCTAGGATGCCTTGGAAGAGCTCCTGATGAGTTCACCAATGTTTGCACATTAACCTCGGGAGGCGACAGCAGCCAGGGGGATATGAGAGCCGCACCGAGCCCTCCAGAGCATGACACAAAATGATGCAAGTGTGGGAGCTGAGAGAGAAGGGGTTGTGTGAGCCCAGAAAAATAATAAAACATTTAAATCCCTAATTGTTTTTCTTGCAGATTTATCCAAAACTGAGCTCTCCATAAGCCCGTGAGCTTGCAGAGCATTGTCAGTAAATTAGATCATGCACACAAGGCTGTGATTTTAAGCCAAAAAGCTCTAGCCATGAGTCGCTTAACAGCAACACTCCCCAGAAAAAAATGGCTCGAGATGAAACATGAGATATGTATTAATTATCAATGGTCTAATAGAAAATTTAATGAAGACAAGTATCTTCTTGCACTTTATCCACGATAACGATGATAGTACGTCAGCGAGATGCATACCTTACAAGGGGGCTGTGAATGTCAAGTCTGAAGCCATTATAGCAATTCACCACAATAATGGCTAGCCAATGTATGGGCTTGTAGCACTTAATCAAAGTAACGACATTCATCCACAATTATTTATGTTATGGTAACAAAGAGCTGCCAAATGCAAAACAAATGACATGAGGATTTGCAAGTGGATTCTTTCCCGTAAATTCTCCTTAGGTTATGCTTAAGAGCCCTCAGGATGGAAGACTGTATAAATTCAAAGTTATCAATGGTGTTGTTATTGTGACACATTTTACTGCCTATAAGCAATGCACGCTATGGCTGAAATGAGCTGCTTAGTTGGTATAATCTTATTGAGAGCATTGGGATTGGTCCTGMCATGCACCTGAGTGTGGTGCTCAGAATTTGGCAGAGAAAAGATAAAATTACAAGAAGATTTTTACTTGCATCTGCCCATGAAYCTGCCTGGAAACAAAGATCCGGTTGTACCAACACTTACACTTGCATTTTACTTAAAGTATATGAACAGTCCCTATTCACTTCAACGGGCTTTGAATTACAGCCGTTATAATTACTAGACATGATTCTCTGTTAAATGCAGTACTTTTCTTTTAGGGGCATTAACGTGGGTGTTTGTATAAAAACACTGTCAAAAACTAAGAACAGCAGTAAATATAGAATGGCAACATTCAGGTTCAAATGCAATGAACTAATTTATTTTTTTTTAACATACATTCAACTGCTTTTCACCACTCACAGATGTCACTGAAACAACTTGAATTAAAAAAATAGCCTAAGAACAATACACCGCACAGACCAGCTAATATTCACTGCTTTAAAAGCACCCCCCATTAAACTAAATAATAGCCAAATCTTACTGCAGTAAATGTGCCTTTATATCATTAAATACTAATTTAATAGAAATCTGAATGCCTAGTGAAAAACATCAAAATGTTTTAAATGAAGGATTGCCTTTTTTTTTCTTTTTGCCTTATATGAGTCTCCAAAGCAACATCTGAAAGAAGAAAATAACCATTTCATATTAGCCAGTCGTTTATCCACATGGGCCCAAATTGGTATATAAAAACTCATAGAAACTCTATAAAATACTTTTCCAGAGTGAATTATGCAAAGGTACCTGTTTATATATAGCAGATAGAAATCATGATGCTGGGAAATGCAATTCAGCTTAGCGACTGAGACCTTTTCCTACCTACTCCTGAAAGCCTAGAAGGTTTTGGAGCTGCTCCGGAGGAGGAAAGCATGGAGATGCTCCTCACCACAGGCTCTGCCCACCCTCGATGACCAGGTTGTGGCCTGTCATGTAATCGGAGGCTTCGGCAGCCAGGTAGACCACGGCAGCCTGCAGGTCCGTGGCCCGGGCCAGCCGTCCAGCAGGGATGTCCTGGAGCCAGCGCTGCACCAGTGGCCCCAGGTCCTTGGAGTGGATCAGCGGCGTATCTACGATCCCCCTAGGAAGAGCACACCTGATTTATTTTCTGCTAGTTCACATGCTTAGAGGAGTGATAATTACGAAAGAAAACACCCAAATAACTCAAAGGGAGAGCCCCAAGTTGGAGCTCCTCCATATCTGCTAAAAGGCACAGCTACAACCTTGGGAAGGATCTCCTTGCTCGTGGCCTTACACTGCTGCTGGACAGACTTACAGGTTTTCTCCTAAACTCAATACCCACRTATTGGATCCTTGGCACACAGAGGTGCCACTCCACTTTTAGGCTGATGATGTCCTATCCAATTTCCCTTTCCCTGAGGAAAGGGGCACATCACAGGACCGAGGGTGACTAGACCCGCTTCTGTGGCTGTGCCTGGGAACCTCTTCCTTCTCCCAGTTTCTTTTTCAGCGCTTCACAGTGCAATATTGCACGTCATGTTTGGGTATGACCGAGCTCTGGAAAGAGCCAAACTTCCCATGTGTCAAAAACACAGCGAAAACAAAAGCCAGCACCTTTCCCAGCCTTAGATCCCCATTTAAAATAAAACTAACAACAACAAAAAAAAGGGAAATACTTCTAAGCGCAAGTCCACATAATAAAAAAAAGCTTGAGAAATCACAAAACATTTACCTGTCTTACCGAATTTGCCTAAATGAGTGACTGCACCATTTATTAAAACTCTACTAAGTTCATTTTATTCAGGTGCCCTAAAAATGAGTGATGCTACCGAAAGAACAGTGTAGGACTAACATTTGGCTGGCTTTTATGACTTTAACCACAACTGATCTGTCATACTCCTCCCTAACAACATATTTGTATTTTGTGAAATGTATAATTTTTTGCAGCCCCTGAACAAATATATTTACATAACTGTGTCTAACGAGAAATTACATTTAACTTCTCAGAAATGACAATAACTAAAACCTGAACTGCCAATTCCACTTCATTAGTGTGGTAGAAATGCATTCCAAATGTTAATAAAAATTCCAACATGCTGATAAATTAGCGCTTCTAAGGAGCATGTGACACCTTGGTTAACATATTCAACCTCAATTATATTTCTCTTCAGCACCCTGTTATCTGGAACCTTTGCTGGCAATCAGAGGTGCTGTTTTTCAGCGGCCAATTTTCTAGATAATGTAGCTTATCAACACTGTGGGTAAACTTGCCAATGAAATCAGGCTGCACTGAACCACACACACGCTAATTGCATCTCTTTTTTATGCATATTTACAGACTGTCACTTCAAAGAAATCAGTGGCCCATTGAGGCAGCCAGTTAGCTGGAAGAATTGCCTCTTGCAAATGAAAATTAGCAAACAAGCTAGTGATAAATATGAAATGAACAAAGTATAAAAATACCCGTTTTGTTCTGAAACTTCATCGGCATCCCAATTTATACTTCCAAGGAAATCGTGGGTTTTTTTTGAGGCACACTGGATTCTGGGTATGCGATTTACCTTTTGTTTTAAATGATGTCTGAAATCTTCTTATGACTCTGGGACAAAGTGGAACTAATTCAGACTTTCCCCCAAACATTTTTGTTTCCACTAATCAGGTAGGATTTAAATATCAGCTTTATTTTTTTTATTTATTTATTTTTTTTTCAGTCGTCAGTGAAAAACAAAGCAGTTCAGGAGCGCTGAGTGACACAGCTTGCCTGCTCTCCAGCAGCACAGTGAAATCAAATGCTTTCTAGAACAGGTCTGCAGACAGTTCACTTATTTCCCCCAAACACAGTCTCTTGCTCTCTTCCTCACTCAATCAAACTCCTTGAAAACTGTTTTTTCATTTTTTTTTTTCTTTCCCAGAGACAAACGTGCTTTGAGCAGCAGAAGTGAAATATGTTGGACTACTCTTTCTTAAATGTCTTCCTCCACGCTTATAAAATCATTGGTAGAATCATTCTGACTTTATGCTGTCCAAGATCAGAAAATCCTGTGATCTTTTTACTTGGCATATATGCTTTATCCAAAGGGGAACATGGATTAGGAAATATGACACTTATTCTTCCAGCACAGCAAGTGCAAATAATATAGATTTTACTAAAAAGAGGCTTATTTTTCATCTATTTGAAAACCTGAATCTTGTTCTAATTGTCACCTATAAATTACAGGACAATATTCTTGGACAATATTCTTCAGGTGATAGAAATGTTGATGCCTAACAATAAATTTCCTCACAATTTTTTTGTTCTATAAAGGAGGGAAAAAATATAGCACAAAACTTAAAAGTTGCAAACACACATACTGATGGCACTATAAATATTAGGCATGTCATTGATACTACACATCTTCTGGGAAAGCTTCGGTGCCAAGTTGGGCAATTTAATGTTGTCGAACCCTTTTAGGCAGATTTTAGTTGGCTTCTAACCAGTTCCAGCAAAGACAACTGCCAATGCATTAATTCCCTACCTCATCTTGTATGCAGTGCTGAGCCTATCAGTACTTTCTGTTGCATGTCAATGTAATATCAAACTGCTGGTTCCTTAACATTAGATCTGAGCATCAATATTTCATTATTGATACACAGGACAATTTGAGGCATTAGGAAAAAAAAATACAGTTGCCTAAAACATTTCCACTTCGAGAGACACGTTAGGAAAAATATCACTTACCAGATACTTAACTGGAATTGTTACGTGCGCTCAATCCCCAAATGAGAGCAAAAAAAGATTCCATCTGTGCGTAACTTGATTTCTTTCAGATGAGTTATTAATTTGAATGAGTTAAGTACACTCCACTTAATCAGGAAGTGTTTAATCAAGAGATCCACTTAATTGGGACATCTCCCAAGGAATTAGATTTAAGTCCAAAGACACTCGCCAGCAACAACTGCTGCTTAATGGGGATAGCAGTGCTGCTTAATTGGGACACCTTCAGGTACACCCAGGTCCCTCAGGGAAGACTCCACTACCATTTTTACTTTACATGGTATCAGCAGTGGGACCATCTATGAGGGTGATGAGAAAGGTGGGCACCAAAAGTGTAATAAAACACAGCTGAGATTTGAGAGAAATCCGATTAAAGTGTCACGTCATTAATAACCAGGAGAACATTTTGCCCTCAAAAAAAAAAAACCTAAATGAAAATGGAGCTGTACTGGGGAAATGGCCCTACTACATGGCTTACCCAATTGGCAAGAGGAGCCCACAGGTTCGATTTCAGGAACACATTAAATCCTGCTAAGGGCTCTGCCGTAACATTTACTCATTCATAACTTTTATGCATTGCTCTGCATAAGTTTTATGCACTCATTAAAAAATTAAGTTGATAAAAAGTGACCAGATAGGAAGAGGGAAAAAAAGGCCAAAGGTTTGCATGGYGAAATGATGTGCGAGGCCAGGCTGGAGTATCTGCGGCTGAAGGGAGAAGCATGCAGAGAGGGCCATAAAGCATCAAAGCAATAGCGGGTGGGAAGGTCAAAGGACTTAAGGACGCATTTATGTATTTTATTTATCCAAGACCACTCTTGGGTACCACTATGCCCTATATCTACATCTGGGCATCCCATGAAGCCCCCCCACATCGCCTGCAGATGCCCCATGCCAGGATGAGCCTGTTCTGGAGACATGATGCAAGACTTCAAGGTCTTGGCAGGGTCCTGAGGATGGTCCAAACCTGCACTTCTTATTTTTTTAATTCAGAACGGGATTGAAATGCATGTTCACATCCCACGCAGGGTAAATATTTAATCAGTGCAAGGAAYTGACCGCGTTCACTTTCGGTGCAGCCACTGCCCAGTTCCTTGCTTTGAAACCCTACGTGGAGCTCCCGGCAGCCTCGGCCAAAGCTTTGAACTACTGGCAGGAAAAAGTTGCCTGGTTACCACCACCCTTCATTCCACATCCCAGCTGCATCAATCAGAAGCACCATAGAAAGAGCAGGTGCCCTTGAAAATGGCAAAATCCTTCATCCTCTCTGCGCCCTTTCAGGCTATTCCTCCACATGCAAAAAACCCACTCCCTCTGATAGGATTTGGGGCTCAGAGCTGGAGGTTAAGGAAGGCAAGGTTGWTTATAACACAGTATATTTTGGCTTGGAAAGTATTTTTCTATTTTTTTTTCTTCATATGTTAATTCACAAAATGTTACTTCATCAAATATATGTTTATAACTTATGCAGCACAATGAGTTTTGATGCTTCATTGCACATTTAAATCTTATTTACCCCCAAAATCAGTCATTTCTCACCTAAGTGCCTTCTAAACATGACTGCTGTGAATGCAGCACTCCTGCACCAATTCCCTTTASCAATGCCGGCTCCTAAAAGCAGGTGTAAAGTCCTGCTTGTGTGAACACTAGTGCTAAGCTCTTAGTGTTGACATGGAGAAAACCCTACCAAGAAGTAAGACAACTTTTAAAGACCCTATGGATCACACAGAGCAGAGGTGGAAGTCACTGCTATAATCAGCACTAAATAACCTCAAGGAATGAGGAAGTAGAGAGCAGAGCAAGAGGAAAACCAGGTACTGGCCATTGAGCTTGACGATTTTTTTATTATTACTATTCTACTTTGTGGATTAAAATGTGTAATTTTTTTTTCCTAATTTGCTGGGAATTGTATCTTCATTATTACAGCTTAGCTTCTGTGTTAGGATCCCGCTCTTCTTACTAGCTCTGACTGACTCCCATGGCCTGTGGGATTTGACCGCTTCAAACTAGTTCTCTTCACTTGGGCTTCCGACCCACAGTCTCACACGCTGTTAATTACCTAATAACATGTCCATGTGGTGCATGTGTGTGAGCCTGGGGGGGAGAAATGGTGCCTGTGGCCAAAAATTTGCCTCAAAAACTAATACCACTAAATAAAAAACACATTCTCCCCAAAATCAGGAAAATGTAATTTGTAACAAATACATATATGTATATTTACAAAATTACACCTGGTCTTCTGTGATTGTCAGAGCTGAACAGTATCTCAATTACAGTAGTAATGTGGCTTTTAAAGTGCCTGTATATTTGTCTCAAGTAGAAAGGGGAAAGAAGTATTGTCTATTAAGTGTCAAAAGCCTTTTCTTTAACCGTGGAAGGCTTGGACGGAATAAGGAAATATTTCATCTGGAAGAGTAATGCTAAAAACTACCCTTCAAGTTATTGGAAAACCTATTATCAAATGCTAAAAACTCTTTTTAAATCCCTGAGTATACACAGCAACAGAGCACACTCGGCTCTAAGTGTTTAAACCTTTGTTAAGGAAAAGACAACGTGAAAAGGGATGCAATCCACCTGCTCATTAGAAACTTTATTTTCCAAGATACTGCTCGTTTGAGCTTTTTACAACATTTTGCTTTCTTTGTACTTCCAAAACGAGCCTGTGCTTTACTTACGGGGAAATGCAGTTRACTCTTACTCCTCTGTCAATCCATTCGGTTCCTAATGTCTGTGTTAATTTTACAACCCCAGCTTTGGAAGTGTTGTAGGCGAGCTGCTTCTGGGGATGCGGAACTAGGGGGGAATGGAAACAGAAAATTATTTAGTCTCCACAAATGAGTACATGTCTGGGAGCTCAAGCACTATGTGGCCAGTTCCCTACATTAAGACAATATATTTGCCATTTACACCCATGCTTGGCAGAGAGCAACAAGAATTCAGCCACCTGCCACATCACAAAGTTCTAAATATGTGTTTTCCCAGCTAATATTTTTGCCCTATCAGCTGGGTGTCTGAAAAGAAAATTATGGAAAAAAAAAGAACATACAAATTAAAAAGCTCCAGTTTTGGGAAAAGTCTAAAATAATGCATTAAGCATACACAGGCAGGTATGTTTTTTATAAGATAAATAAATATGTATGCCTGCACAATATACGCAATAGTGTATAATATATGCACAATTATATATGATACGTATATWATAATGCTAATATTATCTAGTGTAATAGAATATAATATGCATGCATCACAGGTTTTATATAATATATTATATATAACTCCCTGGAACAAATTATTMTACTTAATTTTTAAATTAGCCACAGTCTGAAGCAAACACCTCACGTTATCTGCACAATGTTTGCATAGATGTGAGCAATTGTGTGTCCCCTGGATCCAGAGCACCCACCACAGCATCGCCAGTGCTCCAAGGTGTCACACATCAGTCGTGGAGCAAAGCAACCAGCGTCCTGATGGCAGCGCTGTCCCTGCAGCCTTCCCAGGAAGTTATTTGGGGACTTCTCCCCAGCGAGTGATGCTGTACCCAAAAGCACCTCAATCACTTGTGCAAGGCATAGTAGGCAAACCCCACCGCACATTGCTAAAAGACAGTGTACGACTGGAAATGGCAACTGGCATTAATTGCGTCTGAATTTCTGCAGTTGGGTCGGTCTACTTCACTACTATCCATGTTATCCTAGTGCTTCTATGTACTTTTACTAGGAGGTAATAAATGCAAAGCAATCAAGGTAGCCAAAAAACTCCAAGGAGTGATACACCATCCTGCAAGCATCTCAGAGCAGGCTAGCACCTCTGCCTTGAATTTGGAAACCTGTGAGTCCATGCAAAGGGCATTTGGGTTTGAGACCACAATAAGTATTTCCTCTTCTTGGCATGTGCCAAGCAGGAGACCTTGTGCTTGCAGCAAAGGGAACGTTTCCCGGTGCGTCCTCCGCACTGCTTTTCCCTTCAGTACCTAAAGATCCTCATTCCTGCTGGGAAAGCTGCCTTGCCCTCGGCACGTGTCCGTCACCCCGCAGATGCGACGCTCCGCGTGGGCTCTGCAAGGTGAGGGCAASGCGGCTTCTTGATTAATTGCTCTGCATCAGCTCCACGTTATGGACAACTTTGGTAGTTAACCCTGCAACCTCCCCAAAGCAGTTCTTTGTTAAAATTTCCAAACATGTCCGTCTGTGATAAATTGTTCAGTATTTGCTAGAAGGATGAAAGTTTTGGCACCTTATTTGCCCTCCTAGCACAAGTAGGGGAAAGTGGCAAGACTTTGCCAGGCAGGTGCTCCAGCAACGTTTGCGGGAGTCCCTCCATACAAGTGTCTTAGTCTTCTTGGAAACAGCTAAGCAAAGTATTTCAGAAGGTGCAGTTTTGCCCTCCTGAGTTATCTGGCCACTCTTAACCGTAAAGACTCCAGAAGGAGCCAGAGGGTGTTGGGAAGCTCTGGGTTTGCAGAGTCCGTTGCTGTTGAGCACCCAGTGCTGCATCCTCCTCCCTGTCCTTCCAGCTGAGCACTGAAGGATGAAAAACGTAAACTCTTCAAACTTATAGAAAAAGCTTTGAATAAAGTCACATCCCCAGAAGCATTACAAAAACTACTGGAGTTTGCAAGGGTCCTGGAAGGGGAGTACACTCATTTCAATTACAAGGAGAGGATGGGAGGAGAGCAGATAAAAATGCTGCCAGCATCAGCTACATCATATATTAAACACCTGACACTGTTTTTGCCACCCTGTTCGGTGCATAAGGCTCCTAGCCTGACCTTGAAGCAGCCATGTCATGTTAATGAGAGCAGATATGGGAGACCAGAGCACTTACGGCTAAAGATATTCAGGGTGAAAATGAGAGACCCGAGTTACACCTGGACAAACCRCGCACAGCCGCAGCCGTCGCTTCTCCGCGCCGGTAGCGTGCCTGGAGTCGTTCCAGCCAAATATCAGAATCAAAATGCACATATGCAAAATATAGGCAGCTTATCTTCAATTAATTAAAGCTGATTTGGAGCAGCGTATCTGAGAAATCACAAACAAATCTCCCTCTCCTGCTAAGAGACTCCTCGTTTTCCTGCCTCTCGCAGGAAGGACTCAACCTACCAAAGGGAAAAGAAAAATATCCCCTAACTATTTCTAGAAACATTTCATACTATGCCAGTTGGCCAACATACTTAAATAACCAACCAACCAACATATTTATTTAACATTCAGCAGATGGACATGATATGAACATCGTGGTTTGCAGTTATAGTTTTATAACTACTAGAGTTTCCCCATGCCAAGATGGAAACAGGTTCAGGAGGTAAATGCATCCCTGCCTCGGCTCCCGGCTGGACCAAACCCGTGGGAGCTGCTGATGCTGATGCTCCAGTGCTCCTGGGGATGCCTATGCCAGGATCACCGGAATGGAACATCCCGCTGGGATGCAGCGCGAGCTGCGTCCAAAGCTCCCATCCCGCACAGCCAGCACCGATGCCCCTCTRGCAGTAGCATTCCCAGCCAGCAGCCTCCCCACTGGGGAAAATTTCCAGTGCTCTGTAGCTCTTTTTCCAGCTTTGAATACCTCCCCGTAAATTCTGCTTTATTACCCCGACACGGGCTGCAGCAGAGCCCTGCTGTGCACAGCACAGCACCAGGAATGGGCAAATTTAATGCAATACATACTTCCTTCAAATTACTTGTTTTTGGGGTGTTTTGTAACTCCGCAAAGCCGGGCAGAGGGATGGCGCCTGCCTTGAGCAGTAAGTAAAACAGCTGGTACAGACACTTGAAAAAGATTAACAACAACATTATAAATGATTCTTTTTTTTTTTTTTTTTTTTTGAAGAAACATTTAAAGTTACTGGGTAATAAACTGAGCAGAATGTCAGAGAATGTCAAACTGGGCACAGTAAAAATAAATGTTATTCCCAAGGAAAATAAAAGACCGCATATTTATGTAACATTCAGCAGATGGACATGATATTAATGCAGGGGTTTTCGGTTGTACTTTTATAGCTACTAGATTTTCTTGCCTAACTTGGCAACCTGAGGCACCATTTGATTTTTGGATTTGGACAATACTGCAACAGATGTCCAGACCAATAAAATAAATTCCTAAAGGGCTATGCTTAATTTGTGTAATTGATCAATTTTTGCTGCACGGGCCTCAGCTCACCAGCATGTAGCTGCCTTCCAGATTAGCTCAGCAGCAGGGATTTCACTCCATATGCTGCAATGGCTTATTGGCGCTTTGGACGGCGCTGCTGATTCAGCAGCCTTGCTGCAGGCACCTGTTGGCAGCGATGCTGCGAGGAAGCTGTGGGGCAGGACCGAAACATAAGTTTTTGGGCCACTTTTTGCCTGGCAAGGGCAGATTTTCCCATATTGCCCCAAATCAGGAGGGAGGGTGGAAGAACCTCGGCCAGGAGCTCGGTGCTTTGGAAAGGCCTCCGCCTCTTCTATAAAAAATAATAAGTGCTTTAAAACATCGAGGATGGATAAATGTTGAAAAATGATATCAATAAAAATTTTGTAGTACATTTCCTCTAATACAAAATGTCAGTGATTTACTCCTTCCCAATACAGGTTTAATTGATTCAAATGGCATCAGTAGTAATTAAAATATGGATTCTAAAGCACAACTGTTAGCTCTCATCACTCACCTATTAAACTTGCCATAGATGCTGTGTTAATTATCTTCCCATATCCTTGATTCAGCATAATGCGGCCTGCAGCCTGTGACAGAAATTAAAGGAAAGACCAGTGACCCTTTTTGTGATTGTGCTAATAATGACATGATAATAAATTAGTCTTCACTTTTCAGAAGAGTTTATGTGCGAACACGTTTTTTTCTAAGCACTTGATATAAAAACTTGGTATAAAAATGGCTGATGCAGGAAAAAATTTCATTGCCATTTCAGTCCTTCTTTGGATTTGGAAATRATTTTCAAAAAAATGCTAATGTTGGGAATGGCCCCCTAAAGATTTCTGCTTTTTAAGAAGCTTTGAGTATCCATTCTTTAAAACTCAGGCCAAACTTAAATGCCTGAGTTTGGGCAGTCAGTAATTACCAGTTACTTTTGAAAGTATTGATTAAAATCTGTAGCCTGTAAAGAGCCAACCTCTCCTTAACTCCACCAGAACTAGGATTTTCTTGCGATAACTAGAAACTGACTATTACTAAATCTTGGTAAATTCTCAGAAAATGGTTGAACTTCTAAAAAAGTAAGTTTCACACTTACTTGACAGCACAAAAATAATCCTCGCAAATTAACGTTAAAAGTTTGGTCCCATTCCTCTAGCGAAGTATCTTCGCTTGCAGAATTCATGTTGATTCCAGCATTGTTGCACGCGATGTGGATTGTGCCCCAGCGAGCTACGATGGTGTCCACAACCCTTTGCACCTCCTCGGGTTTGCTCACATCTGCTGCAAGGGCAATGCTTTTAATCCCTGCATTGAAACACAAGTGATTAATAGAGTATAGGAATTCAGAGAGAAAAGAAATCATGGACTATTTTATAATTCTTTAATGGTTCACACGTGTATATAATTCTTTATTGATTCACGTATATATACATATATACACATATATATATATGTTAATTTTTTTTTGTATGTCATCTTAATTTGTAGCTGCACAAACAGTAGCAAATTGTGTGTCTTATTCTAGCACATTTAGTTCATTTTTTTTAAAGTTACTAGCTGGTATGAGCTTCGCCTGTCAGAGGCTATCATAAAGCCAGCACCTGCAAGAGCAGTTTGGCAGTGCATGAGGACGAAGCTTTGAACACTGCACCATCTTCTGTCCATAGATTCAACTGCAGCTTCCCACTACGGAGTAATTCCAGTGGTCGGCTGGGCACTGAGGACCGTAGAGACCATCACAGGCATTGGTTCATCAGCCGAACAAAGGAAAAGATTCTTGCGCTTGCTCTAGTGCTGATGTGTCCGTACCAGCTCACACCATCAAAACTAGAGAAAAATCCCAATTTGTCCAAAATTCTATGGGTGAACTACCACATCTGCACAGCTTGTGGCAAAACGATGCTGGTCCGAGCATCCAAAAGGGAGTTACAGCTGCTAGAGAAAGCTCARCCCGGAGCACTGGGCTGGGGAAAGGCTGGCTCTCATGAGCAGGGCTCCRACAGGGGCTTCCCATTTTGTTGCTTTATTAACAAAGACGGAATTGATCAACAACTTAAAAATATATAATCTCTGAACAAGAAAGCTGTTTTTTCCAAGCAGAACTAGGTTTTTGAAGGCAAGGACATACCATGCTGCTCCAAGGGCCAAGGCTCTCTAATAAGAACACTGGTTGATTCTCTTCCTCCCACTCAGCTGCGTATTTTCACTTAACTAAATACTTAGGAGAACCTCTCCCAGACTCAAGCTTTTGAGATACAGGCTTCGAAAAATAAGAGGAAAGAAGCTTCMAGATGGAGAAGCTCCTCTTGATCTCCACTGCCTTCAGGACACAAGGTGCTGCTGGCCTGATCTCCTCATACCGGATTGGGGGACTAACTGTTCCTTCTGGCCTTCAGCCATATAGGGGCTTCCTTGCTTCCCACAGTGGYGATAAGGACAGAAAAACTTGTAAAAACGACTGCACATCTTACTGAAAACAGGCTTTCTTATTTTATCACAGGTTATGTTAAAAATACTTYGAAAGAATAAGAAAAGCCAGACAGTCCTGGTTGCTCCTCCTAATTGCTACCAAAACACGGAGACACAGGGAGTTGCTGCAATTTTTCTTACTCAATTTACAGACAAAATGGGTGCAAGAATGTAACTAATGGTAACTGAATGAAGCTCTTCACCTGCCCTCCAACTCTCACCCCATTTATGGCTTCATCTTACACAACAGTTCACAAAAACAAGACAAAAGGTGCAGGTATCTAGCAAAGAAGCAGTGAAGGCACTCTTGCTTCAAAACCAGAGCCCCACACTTGACCTTAATCAATTCAGCTGATATCCCTGCACTCTGAAAGAAATAAAAAAMCAAAAGTATATGGCCCCTCAGCCATATGCTAAAAAGAAATATAAACTTTGGAAAAATAGCTTTAAATTGCTAGCATGGTTCAGGAGTAACAAACCCAAGGCAATACCCTGCTGCTGCACATGGAAGGATGCTGTGCACCTTTTTGGCCTTCAAGGAAATTTTGCAATGCTCGTGGAAGCAGACTGGGATGAAAAGGAGGCAAGAGCTCAGGAGTTATGTGTGGGAAAGGAGCAAGAAGGGTCTGTCCTTCTGCAGCAGACACATGCATGCCCCCCTGACATGAAGCTCGCTCTCTGGACGTAGTTCTCTGAATGGTCTCTCAATATAAAATAATAAATAGACAAGAAGATGACAGGTGACATTGTGGACAAGGCATTTGCATAGTTTGCAGTGAAAATGCCACTTCAAATATCCCACCAGASTAATTCTCCCCTCAAGGTAAAGGCAAAAACTCCCCCTGAAGAGAGAGGGGAGTACGTAGTGAAAGACAACCCTTAGGTTTTTTTGGTTATGTTTCATCATTTTTGGTCTTCTGTCAGGATCTATTAGGAGCGGTTGAAAAAGGTATTATTCACTTAGGATTCTAAAAACAAAGACCCCTGTGGTCAAGGGAGWTACCCCCAAGCTGTCTCACAAAGATAAAGCTGAGATCACAGGGCTTCTGATCTTTAAAACTCATCATGAAATGATGGCACTATCTCAAAGGACAAGAAAGCACTCTGGTATAGGAAGCAAAGTGGGTTTAAGAAAGATACCTAAAATGTTTTGAAAAAAAGTATCAATATAGGAATAACCAGGAATACTGTATTTCCAACTTTAAGAAAGAGATCCACAACCCAAACAGGCAGKGTAGAAATCACAGCTACTTTGTAACTACTATAGATGGAAAAATTATTAAAACTACAGTGATTGCTTTAATTTACCTATGTGATTTTTTCCAGAGTAAAGGCAGTTGAGCCTTTTTATCAGAATGTATTTCCAACAGACTACATTGCTTCTTTGAAGACAAAATATTTCTTGGAAACATGTCGATTCCAACAAAAGTTTTCAAGAGAGGGCTTCCGAGGTCCAATCTAGTCATTCCAGTTACCTCTGAAGAGAAAGAGATTGAAAACCTGACCTTTTCCGATCCGTTTCAAAAAAATGGGCATTTAGATATAATTCCCTTTCACTAAAGCATTTCAAAGTTTGGGTTTAGTTCCAATGAGGAATGACAATAAATTTGAAACCTCAAAAAAAAGCTGTCATGAGATGGAGTAGATGTGCCCTGACCAGTTGCACTGGTCAGGCTGACAGAGAATATTTGACCTTGAAGGATAAGGATGTGAGAAGACTGAGAAGTGAGATTTTTCTTTCTTTCAGATTGCAATAATATTTGCAATGCCTCGTGACCCTTACGACTGCTTTTTGTAACACCCCGCTCCATCTCCTCAGGGTTGGCAGCCCACCAAAGAAGCGGAAATACAGGACATCCATTGAAGAATGGATGATCAAGCTCCTACTGAAAATGCCCTGGAGAAAAGTTAAGTTAGCTTTCTAATAGACTGCTGGCATCCATCGTCTCATGGCTCTTTCAAGTAGCCCATTTCTTTCTGAATAGCTCTACTTGATATGCAGGATCTAACTGTGAAAAATGTCCAAAAGGCAAGTTAACTTGTAGGGCACAGCTATTGTGTGCCAAGACCATATGGCTTCAGTGCATAAGAAAATGAAAAGCTTCAGGGAAAGAGGAACTGTATGACTCAAGAATTTGTAATAAGAGCTGAAGACTCTCTGTTCTTGGTCATTATTGGGGATCAGCCCAATAAGCACTGCTCTAACTAATTAGACCAGTACTAATTATAAAATGTCTCACAGCACTTACTGGAACTGGGATTGTATGGACTGGGATTTTTAAATTTTTGTTTTATATTTTTTCTGAGGAGGCTCAGGATGGTACCAAAACCAGAACTGAACCAGTTTCCAGCCTGGAAATCAATTGAGGCAACAGGAATAAGTGAGCAGGGGATGGCTTTGCTGGAGAACATGGCTTCAGGGGTGCAAACATACTTGAGTTCAGCAGGAAAGTCTGACATTGGCTTGGGCAGAATGGAAACTCCAGGTCTGAATCAGTAGATCACTACTCCTTTGGTCCCTTTCTGCAACCATGGTGGACACGAACACTGCTGTCTGCACCCAAATGGAAACTTGAATATTTCCTGAATAAAAACCTGTCTTTAGTGGCAATGAAGTGTTCTATAGAAGGGTTAGTTGTAATCTCACAAGAGGAATTATAAAATGAGTAACACTTCCTTTCTTTTCTCATTAAAATTATATTTCCAGTTTTCTTTTTTTCCCTTTACAGTTGCAATTTAGCATGACTCTTGGGGGAAATTCAATTTTATGTTACATTTTGTGTTTTTACTGCTAAAATCAAAATGTCTTGTAGAGGATTTTACTTCTTATCTGGGATTTTTGTAATATCTAGTAGTATTTTGTTCCTATATCTGATCTTACATGAATACTTGAAAGAGTGACAAGGCTTTGAAAAGTGACTTTCCCTACCTCAGTTTGGGAGTACAGTGTTTAAAYGTTACTGATTCCCAGAAAGGCTGACAAAGCATCCCCATGACACACTTGCTCCTTTATGATCTAGAGGAGGGACTGTCACTGGTTGTCCACCAGCAGCACCAGCACTGGCAGTAGCTCACCATGGTGAGTTGCCATGGTAAGAAGTCCCAAGTGCTCTGAGTGCTGCATAATCTTCTCTGAGGAACATCTCCTTTTCTCATAAATAAATAAACACACACACACACACACACACACACACACACACACATATAGAGGATGCATTTACAAGAGCTGGTCCTCTCCTGTCCCCATCAGTCGTGGCTCATTGCATGCTGTATTTCTTTTGGACAGTCCTTGCAAGAAGTTTTATTTAGATCAATTTGCCTCTCTGATTGAGTTCATATGCTACATAACACTAGCAGATGATGCACTATCAGTGACTCTTTGATGAGGCAACAGAGATATCAAAAGATGCTCTGTGACCATGGCATATATTTGCTATTTGGAAACTCTTTGCTCTGACTTATTCTYCATCAGGTCTTGTTGAAAGATAACTGCAGCAAGGAGAAAGGGTCAAGATTTGAGCTAGGAAATCAGCCAAATAGATACAAAATTCCTCACTTGTTCATGTACATCAGCGACCTGCAGATGAATGCAMCGCTTACCTTTAAGTTTCAGTTCAGATGCCACTGCTTCTGCCTTTGCAAGAAYCAGATCCACAACAGCTACTTTAGCACCGGCCTCTCCCAATGCATGTGCAAAGGCTCTTCCAATTCCTTGCCCTCCGCCTGTCACATAGGCCACCTTCCCATCCAACCGCAGTCGATCAAGGATGCGATATCTGTTATAACCCCAGAAGACATCATCCTTCACCACTTCTTTCTAAAAAAAAAAAAAAATACACATATATACAAACTAAGCTACAAATTTCAGTAACACAATACCTCTTAAAGTTTCTGCCTATGAAGAAGAGGAGATGGCATGCACAGGGAGCCATGTTGTCTTGACTCATTATTTAATGTAAAAGGCAAGATTAATTCAGGCTGAAAAGCATCCTCATCCCCCACCAATATTATTCTTAACAGTGACAAAGTGGAAGGCAATGGAGCAAAACAATTATGATTTTGGAAGAGTCACTGACTATTCCACTTCCATGAGAGTAAGGGAAGGTGCTACTGACCTAGCTTCCACTGACCACTTTGGGAGACCCACCAGGTACTTCCTCTCAAAATATAGCTAATAAAATCTTACAGATCCTGAATAATTTAGAAATAACCACCTTTTTCAGCCTGCAGGTCAAATTTTGCCCTGGGGTTCGGCTGGCTACGGAAAGACATGGAGGCTAAGAGCAAGCTTCCAAAGGCAGGATTTGGCTCGAGCTGAGTGCAATCAAAATATCCTCACAAGGCTGGTGCACAAATAAAGATATCAGCCAATAACTTAAACCAAGCTGTCATCTGATTAGCTGCCATACATCATTTCCCCCTGACTGGAATCAAAATGGAAAATACAAGATGTCTAGAATATTGGTTTCAAAATGCCAGGAATTAGCAGTGGGTACAACTTTGGGAGCGCTCAGAAAAACACTCAAAAAGTTTGGGTCTGGCTTTACAGACTTGGACTGTTAAAATTCCACATGGGAATTCCCTCTTGCTGGTGTATGCCCATTGCAAGGAATAGAGCTCCTATCAAAAAAGATAAAAGCAGCACCTTCACCAGGACAAGTGAAACCTAAAGCCTCAAGTAAATGAAGCCCATAGAAACCAAGCTATTGACTATTGCTTGCTGTAATAAGCAGGGTCTCCTGCTGTTTAAGAATTTGACTTTCACTGTTTAGGTAAGGGCAAAACGTACATTTTTTAAAAAATGAAGCTATCTAGAGGAGTTGGGTGCCTTTTCTGGCTAGTCTGTAACCCCATACTCTCCAACTCAACTTGGTTTTCCTCAACTGTGTGGTCTCTTCTACAGGGAGAGAAATAGTATATTATATACCTCTACTATAAAGCTGTCCAGAGCAAGCAAAAGAAGCATTCATGATAATGAAAGCATTTTTCCAGTGTTACACTGATAAGCAATTGCTGCAGTAACCTCTCTGAAATTAGTAATACTCTGCTCCCCAAGCATAGAAAGGTATCACAGGCTGACTTCAGACAAGAGCAGCATTACTTCAGAAACATCGTGTTGATTTGATGTAGATGGACCCAAGTTCTGTCTCCTTTACTACATTGGAATGGGAAGTCCTCGAGAGCACCAGGCAGAAACTCCAGCTAGGAGTGTGCCCAAAAGCTTTGCAAGGAATCTGTATTTATTAGCCTGGACTAGTGAGAATAATTTTGGTAGTCCTGAAATTGGTAAGTCCATGCTGCATCAGACCACATCGCATCAGCCAAGRTTTAGCAGACATTCTCAGAAAAGAAATACAGACCTTAGATCCAGTCACTATACCCAGAGGTGCAAGGCTCCTTCGAATGATGCTCAATCCACTTCCCACAGGTAAAATAACCTGGAAACATAATGCATACACACACAGGCTCTTCATATGATTTATTTACTTGGTGGCTCATCCAAATTCCACCACTGCTAAGTGGAGTCCTTCCTTAGAACGTGGTAGTTTTTCTCCCACTCCTATTTTTCAGCTGAAATTCCTTCCAACCCCAAAATGTCAGTCATCTATAGTTGCTCATATTCCTACTTTAAAATCGCTGCTCCCACTAATGCCCAAAAAAAAAAAAAAAAAAAAAAAATTCTCTCTCAGTTTTCTAAATATATGCCAGTTTCTAGAATTTCTGGTGCTTTGGGTTTCCACTGCCTGGTTAATCGCTGTCATGAAGATATTCTGGTCTCGTTCTTGGAGTTTAGCAAACAATAATAGTAACACTTCTATGTTCTTCAGCACGTGYTAGGACATTTTTCCTGCACCTGCCTGTGAATTCTACCTCCTGTTTATGATCCCATTACTACACTATAGTGAAAACCCAGTGTTGCGAATTTGACACCATTATCAACTAATTAAAATAACATGTGGAAAAGCATACTATTTTCATGCATTAAGTGCTTAGCAGTAGGATTCAGGTCACAGAAAGCTGCCATGAGTGTTTTCTTCTGCTGTTGCTGAAAGGTGTTTTTTAATTATATTTGTATTGATTATACATAGAATAAACACAGAATCATGGGAGGAACTGTGTGAGCTGCAGATGAACAATGTTCATTTTCCTATGAGGGATGAACCAAAAGTTACTGGACAGGATCCTTGCACCCCAATGCCTCAGAAAAATAGGGACCTTTTCTGAATCTAGCAAGTCATGCTTAGGGTAAGGGGAATTATACTCATGTTTTATTTCATTAGGTACCCTGGACAATAGCACCAACAACAGAAAAAATTTAAAGGGTACATTGCAAAATCCATTGGTACTTGGACTACCGCTGGCACCATAGCCAATCGCACTAACCTGCTGAACACGAGGATCTGAATTAATCACTGTATTTAATTTTCTGACAGCTAGTACATTTTCATCAGATATGTTCTCCAGGTAGACTTGTCCTTTTATGAGTGTATTCTCCACACAGATCACTCCATCCATTCTCAGCAAGTGGTTATCCATGACAAAGCTGTAGTAGTTAACAGAATTCCTTTGATCAGCATCAATAAAAATTATATCAAAGTGCTCATCCTCAGAAAGCAATGCCTGGAAAAAAAAAAAAAAATGATGTTGGCAAAATACTGATCATTTACCTGCAATTTGAATGTCTTGGCTGTTAAACCATTTCTTTTTCAAAAAGTCAAATCAGAAGAAACCCTGTTTTTTTCAAAGGTAAGTTTGCTAGAATTACTTAGTAGCTTGCTGTGCTTTAGAAAGAGTTCTTCAGCAATGATTGTGCCCAAATCCCAGAGCCTCTCAAAGAGGGACATGGATATAAAAGTGGATCATTCCCCCCRATTTGTGGTGGGAGACAGCAGAGAACCACCAAGGCAAGGAGAAGGACACACCATTGACTGTGAAAGAAGATATCTTTTTTGAAAAGAGTAATGATCAACAAATTTGGAGTGGTGATTGCTGCATGAACCTCTAGGAAATAGAGGCATAAAGCTGACCCTGGGAATTGCAAACTAGTGAGTCCTGCCTCAGTAGCAAGAGAATGGCTGAAATCCCAATTAATAATAGAATTATAAAGCACATAAAAGAACAGGTCACAATAGAGATAAAGCAGCATAGCTCCTGTGAAAGAAAATAATGTTTTTTAATCTAAAAAAATGCTTTGGATGGCTCAGCAACAGAGAGGATAAAAGAGAACTGGCTGCTATCATCTAATTGGATTTTCAGAAATGTGGCACACCTTCCCTCCAAGCAGGCTGCTGATGATAATGTATAAAAGTGTTGATGGATGACCAGATGGGAGCCTTTACAGCCTTCTCCTGTGGCAGTTAATGCACTCGCTGCCCAAGAGGCTGTTATGGAATATTTCAGATTCCATCTGGGACTATTTAACTGCATCTGTGTGTTTCAATGAAACAACGGTTCATCTACCTATCTGGGTGAGCATAAATGCTTTCAAGTCTTGGCATTTCGAGTGAGAAGAGAAACAATTACTTTTCCCAGAACTCACTGTTTCTACTACAACTTCTAACAACACTTCTTGCGTCCAGATTTCTCTTTTGTGTTTGGAGATGTTTCGCACAATGAGTGATGAGCGAGAGATGTATAAGAGAAAGCATCAATAACAAATGGCAGCAGAATATGAACAAAAATAATTTGTTTTCAGAAGGTTCATGCCTCCCAAAGAGATTTCAGAAGCTGTTCTGAAGCAGGGAACATGTCTTTAAGAGAAGGGGGGAGAGAGAAGTTCATATTCTGCTCTACTGTGAAAATAGGCGTCATAGTGGGCTTGCTAGTGGTTAGGAAATTAAGCATGCCTGAACGCTTGGACAAACATGCTTAACTACAGATGACAGCACACAAGCTCTACATTCATTAGTCTGCATTTAGGACATTTTTTGAGATGATGGTATAATGAAAGGAGACATTAAGGCCAAATCTATGCTGTCTTGCAATAAATGTAACAAAAACTGGGACACCTCTTTTCCTGAGATTCGTCTTTTCATTTCATGACCAGCAGGGAAATTTTATCCTGGCTCATTCTTGGGCTGCACTTGTGGAAGACAGCAGGAACATTTCTGCTACTGTGGAAGAGCATCTTACACCACATTGTTACTCAAGCAGTCCATCCAGTTCAGCTAGCTCCTGAAGGGACAGAACAGGGAAGCTAGGAGAAGCTTGTCAAGAAAAGGATATGAGAAGTCTCGTTCTCCAGAGCTAGGAGCCAAAGGTAATTCCAACTAATTACCAAGACTTATCACTACTTTCTGACTTATAACCTCCTTGGTGGAAGAGGTGAGAGGTAGATGTTCAGAAGCAGATGTGGCCATCTCTGAACATATGTTCCTACTACTCCATGATAGGTCTCCCTAATGAAAAAGAATCTCACTTTATGTACTGGCTTCATTAGGTCCATATGGGGTTGTGTAACTCTCTGGATATTAGCTGGACTTTTCAGTCCCCTCTGCAGACTGTCTACCTGTTGACAGATTCTCTGCTTCTTACCTATCTCCTGGTATAGATAAACCACCTGTTAATTAAATGACATTCAGCCCAGGACAGCACCTGTGTCGTGTGTTTTGCCTTTCCACCATGTGTGTGTGTAAGGCTGCTTTTTGGAAGGCATTTCTCTTCAGCCAATTTATCAAGTCCTCAACGGCCAGCCATGAAGGTCACTTGGGCGCCTTTCATTTCCTCTAAGTCAAGGGCTTTGAAGTATCCCACCCTGATTACTTTCCTTGTGTTTTGTAGAGTTTCATGAGACATTGACAGCTGCCGTGAGACTCCAGAGGTGGGATTCAGATGCCTGAATGGTCTATAGGGTCATTTTAAATACCATAAGGTATACCACCTGGCTTACACATGCAGCTCCATGGGTCCTATTTTATATCCACCAGCTGCATATAGAAACCTCACATACCTAAGGGCAGCTAAAACAGTACTAGACATCTATATAGAGAGGCCAGAATCACTCCCTTGCAACTCGTATTGGGGCCCTGCCATCATACAAGTTTTGCAGCGTTAGGATTGCTATTGCTTTGTGCGTGTTTAGTTGGAAACAGCATCCAACTGGTAAAAGAAAACCTGAAATTCCTTAAGACCAGTTTTTCCAGAAGTTGTTCTGCTGGTAACTCTAGTTACTGGTGATATCAGTGCAGTGATGGAGAGAACAGGCTAACGTAACTCACTGCTGTGCCTCATAAAATGGGCAAAAAGGGTGAGAGGAGGACTWGACCTTGTTCTTGGTGTGATGGAGCCGGCTGGACCTGACCCAAGCTGGAACCTCACAGCCTGGTCGCAGCAAAAATGCCTGGTCCTTTGCTAGGAGAGATGCGGAGCCCAAATGTCTCCAACTGTGAGGAAAACTGAGATCCAAAATAATCTGCCTGCAAAATATCCTGTTGAAACTAATTTCCTGAATGTTTACAATGCAATCCATGCTCCTTGCTACAGAGGCAGCATAGATGGTAACAGATGGCAACAAGAAGTGTCTTAATTCAGAGCAAACTTGGCTAAAATTAATACTTTTGCTTACAATGAGTCACTAACTTCCTTTTGGATTAAAAAACATAGCACTGTATTTTATAGAGGAGATGCACCAAAAAAGAGCTTGAGAAAGAGCACAGCAACACTGTTGCTGGCTGCACCAAAAGACCAAGGAGAGGACATCCTGAATAAAAACATGAATGAAGCTTCTGYCAAAGTACAAAGAAAAAGCTGAGTATAGTCCTCAGTAACAACGCTCTCTCAAAAGACACATACAAACTCAGCCAGAGAAGCTGACTGCCCTCTTGCTTTGAAATGGATCACACAGTCAGCATATTTGTAATAAAGATGTACTCAGAACTTACTGCCTTCCCTATGTCTTGTTCTTGACCTAAATGTAATAGCAATCCATCCTTAGGGTGCASAGAATACATGAAAAAGTACAGCTTCCTTTTAAACACCATTAGAATATTTTACTGTATGTGGACATACACTCTTGTTGCTCCTAAATGCTATTCTATAGAGTACAGTTTATATTCACCGGCAAAGCTAAATCTCTAGGGAAGCTAGAGAGGGAATGCAATTTCTAGTAATAACAGCTCACAACAGTGAATACTATCCACTTATCCCCACAATTTCCAGCTATTTTGGACTCCTTTCTGAATTAACCTTTCATATCAAAAGGAGCAATTCTGCACACTAGAGACTCCGACACAATTTCATGCATAATTTATTCACTCAGTTCAACATTAAACGCAGAGTCCTTGACTTTGTCAAGGTGGATTCTGTTGGCAGACTTCACAAGCAGCAAAACAGGAGAAATGAGATCTGCAACTCAACCTCTTCACCTAGTCTGTCTGCTAAAAGGAGCAAAAAAAAAGAAAAAAGAACCCCCCTACATACTTATACAATGCCCTGCAATCAGCTGAATCTGCTGCAAACATGGTGTTTTTTTTTCATGTAGCATTTTCAATTTTTAAATGGAAGGATCGGAATCTCGAATATGAATAATTTCCTGGCAGTTTGCATTCCCACTGAGCTCAATTCTGCATCCATTGTTAGACCAAAAGTCCACTGGGAATTAAAGGGAGGACTTTGTGCAAGATCAAGGCTACCAGCAGCAACGGAGGCTGAGCAAAGCCCGTTATTCAGGCAGAGCACAACTGAGAGGAGTTTGGACTTAAAGAGCTTCTTAGGAAATGATTTTAAACACTGTGGCCCAGCATGGATTTGAAAGGGAGCTAATTCCCATGGAAAGCCACTAGCTTAACCTCTGAAGGGTACASTGAACCCAAGGAAAGGGTGTGTTTCACAAGGTTATGTCAAAATCAGTGAAGTCATAGGGCAGAGAGGCATGTGCCAGAGTGTATGCGAACAACGGGCTTTGGYTGGGATGTGAGACCCAATCTAGCTTGGCAGCTCCCACTCTGCAGACTTGGGAGAAGCCCCATCCTGCAGCACCTGGCAGGTTGCTGCTGCACAAGGACAGTTTTACACCTGTGGACGTGACTCTCTCATGCAGCAGAAAGGGTCCTCTCTCGCCAAGCAGTGCTGTGGATTATACAACCCTTGATGCTTTGACGGATTCAGTGTGCCAAGGCTGCTCCCATGAGCTGCCACTGCTGCCAAGGCTTGACGAGAGGGGGCAGAAATCCTCCCCTGTTCCCCTCAGTTTGGAAGCAAAATTTGGGAAAACTGTGCAGCCATCTCCAAAGAGCAATACATTCAAAGAGTGCTTGTGAAATCCTGGGCAGCCTTCTCTGCCCTCTATTTATGCTAGTGGGACAGAAAAGAAACCCAGCACAGCAGATACTCTAGCTGGCATAGGCAGCCCTTGCCAGGGCTTCTTCCAGCTCTCCCTGCATCTTGTCACACTCTTCTGTATGCCAGGTAACAGCAAATGACTTCAAACAAGACTCACCAGAGAGGCCACCCAGACGTGCTCATAAGCAGCCATCCAAAGTCATTGCCTGTTATTGCAAGCATCCTTACAGCACTAACGACGATAACACTGCTATATTTGCTTAGTTTTAAGCATATAAATAGGCTCACTGACCTAGRAGCATTTAAGCGTTTGAGTGGAACACTGAGTTAAGCAGCTAGCTAGTGCCAAGCTTCCATGACCTCCAAAATGCATAGTGATGCGTATGTCGCATGGGCAGTCCCTGGGATAGATCTGCTGCCTCCTCCCAGTGACGTGGCGGGATGAACTTCTTTCATTACAGTGGACCTAAAACTTACTTCCCGGTCTCTCAGAATTTATCCTCTCCTCTTTGAGGGAAAAAAAAAAAAAAAGAAAATGATGCTGCGCTGTCCTATTGCACCTTTTTCACTTAAAGTCGTTGTGGATAAAGGCCAGGAGYCCACAGAGAACAAACCTGATTCTCCTCATGCCAATGACAAAATATGCAGCAGGCTTATCAGTGCAAGCTCCGAGGCCACTGCAAAATTTCTGTCATCCTTTTACAGGCAGGAGACTCTAGCTGTAAGGATCTCAACTGCCAAACATGAGCATCTCAACGCCTATCAGCTTCAGGAAACAATGAAACTCCAAAGAACCTGCTGAAGCAGGATCAGGATATGCCCTCGCTTTGCAGTCAGAGGATATAAAATCAATTGCAACATTCTGGTTTAAGGATTTTGTTTTCATGTCTTTGCTCCCTTCTTTAATCTCTACACAGCATGTACTTTGCCTGCCTCTAGATATTTTAATTCCGTCACAGTAAGTCAGTTGCACAGAATGGGCACTAGAGAGCAACAGCAATTCAATTAATTTCACACTCACTGCAGGGATCTGGGATTTTAAATGCTGCACATTGCAGGTGATCTGTAACATTTCACTTATTCATATACTTGCCAAAGCTCTTTGTTTCCTTCTTATCAAACTTGGAGGTCAGGAAAGCCAGAGGTCAGAAAGCTCCCGGCCATCTCATTTTAGAAGAAAATATGGTACCCATTAATGCAAATAAAGTTACAATCAAGCTCACACTGACACTTCCAGATTGAAAATGGAATCGGATCAAATTGGTTTGCATTAATAATAGAAGGGCTATGCATTTAATGAACTTATCATGGATATCATCTGTTAGAGTTCTGGACCTGCTGCAGCAGCATGGAGATCCATAAAGTGGAATTGAAAGTGCAACTTCTCCAGCTGCTGCCAGCTACAAGCTTGTCTCTTCCTTGGAACAAAGTCACTAGTTAGAACAAAACTAATCTGGCTAGTGCATTTGCACATCTGAAGCTCAGCGTATTACTTTGGAAGAGGGAAGCCTACAATCTAATTCCCTGTGGTGATTCCCATGGAGAAAMGAGTGAGAGGCTACCATTAAATGGCAAACTTTATGCATTCAATTGCAAGACTTTCCCAAATCTTATCAACAGTGGGAGCAAGCAATCCCTTGCAGGGACTTGCCCACAAGGGCATGGATACAGCCTTCCAATTTGCTGTATTTGGCATTAGAGGTCCTGACCCAGCCTCCACCCAACTTAACTGAAGCTCCTCCACTAAGTCTGTGACCCTGTATTTAGGGCTTTGGATTCCTCCTGTCAAAAAGCTTTAGTATTTTGGTCAGGAAGGAGCAAAACTATCTCGTGTGACAAAGCTCTCCCATCGTGTATTACCTTCAGTAAGAACTAATCCTAGTGCAAGAGTGTGCTCACKTTTGCAAACAAAGATCACCATCCAGCATTTTATGCACAAGAAATAGGACAAAATATGCCTGCAAGAAACACAGTAATCAGGAGCTTCCAAATCCCTCTTCCTAATAACTTTACCTCCAAAGTGTCTGCTATTGGTCCTGCTCGCATGTTAATCTTTTTACCATCTGAAGAATAATCAAATCCTTCTTGGCTATTCACTCCGAGATAGGACACTTCTGCACATGCATAGATTTTTCCATCATCTGACAATTCTTCTGCAATAGCAGGGATACAGTACCCTTTAAGCTTGCCAATTAATAAAATCTTCCTGGCTTTGATCATATGAACAAACATCCTAAAAATTTGGCCTGTTGAAAGACAAGAATGAAATTTTAAAAGTTGTAGGAAAGACTGTTCACAATGAAAATTAAATGTACCTTTTAACTGATCATGTAAAAAAAAGCCACATTTTAAAACATTTTATAATAGGGGTATAACAACAGAATCTGACAAAATTTCATCTAAAATGCAGCTAAAAGACAACAGAATAAAGGGACTAGTTTTAAATGTAGAACCTTTATCATCAATGCTGCTATTGTTCAAGTGCTTGTTAAATAGTACTTGAAATATTGCATATTTTAACATTTCCCCCATACGAAAATGGCTTTAAGATGTCTCCATATTCTTTCTTGAACCAGCCTTAAAAAAAAATCACTACATTACCTTGCATTTGCTCTTAGAGTCATTATCCCTAGACAGCACCATCATTTAAGAAATTTATCATCAGTGGTGTCCTTCGAACAATGTATTAGTGTAATATATTATAAGAGTACTTCACTGTGATGATATATTACTCAAAAGATGGGAACATCTGGGAAGAATGAATCTAGGAATAGATTTAGTATAATAGGCTTTATATGCGAATACAAATCTGAACAGTGCTACTCTAAAAATGTTCAGCTTTTGGCCATAGGCCACCTCCACTGCACAAACACATAAGCCTCTATCAGATGGCCATGAAACCAAAAACAAAATGCCAATTTCCTCCTCCTTCCAATGACGATGATGGGGTTTTTTTGTTTTTTTTTTTTTTACACTAAATTTACAGAGCTGGGACTATGAATTACATAGAGAAGGAGCAGATGAGCTCTTGTGAGCATGCGTGTCAGCAGACATGGAGGCAGGAGTGGTGGGAGGACAGGGAAAAATCATACAAAAGGAACATCCACGCCTGCAGTAGGATCCCATCTCTCATTTAAAATTATTTTCCAAATTTCCTTGGCATTTCCATAGCATTCATCCTATCCCCATATCCCAATAGTGGATGATGAATTTCATYGACACCATTTACTCCAATCTGGTGCAATTTCATTACTTTTGTTGACCAACTTGCCATTTATATTGCCAGAGATGGGTTCTTGCTGCTGCAGCCAAACTTCAGCTCCTCCAGCATCTCCTTTGCCTCGTTCTGATGAGGTTATTCTGAAACAGGAGAGAAAGCAAAACATTATAATCACAGCCAAAATTTGAATATCCCTCAAATACACTGGCAAAAAAAAAAAAAAAAAAAAATCATGGCAGAATGACATAAAAAAATGGATAAAAAATGGAAACTTGGAAAATTTTTGCAGGTCAAAAAAAAAAAGTCATTTCTTCACAAACTGCTGAGAAAAACAGCGTATCTCCAGTTGTTATTTCACAGAAACCAAGCATGTGACAATGAGTCTGGATGGAAAAGGAGACTACTTATTAGGAAGAGAAGAGAACAGATCACTGGGAGAGGTCCATAGCCTCCAGACAGGTTAGATTGCCGTGTCTGAAGAAAGTAACCACAAGAAATGGCTGAGGATGTTTCTGCAGGCCAGAATTTAGAGCCATTTAAGYATTTTCCCTCCTCTTTACTCCCCCTCACCACTCTTCAGTAAAATGAGAAAGAATTCATAACCCGTATCAGACACACTCAGATAATCCAAGACTTAAAGACGAGAACATTTCATCTAACCTCTTTTCTGCCCCTCAAAACTGCTTTAACAACTTTAATAAGATAATGTATAGCTATTATCATACAGCTAGCTTAAGTCAAACAACTATCAGCTATTATTTCAGCAACAGAACTAACGTTCAGCGTTCCCATAATCCACAGCCTGGAACAGTTTACACAGTGTCAATTTTAGACAGAACTGTTTTTTTCCCACATATCAGAATTTGCGCTGATAAATGGGAATTGTTTAGCAGACCCACATGGCTGGGTAATATACTGTAGTTCAAAAAAGAATAATGAGGGTATCAGTTGGACTTCTGAATTAATGATACCTTAAATTAGTTTAATTAATTAGTTTAGTTACTAGAGTAATTTAGTTAGCAGATTAATTAATGTTTGTTGAGCGCTTGGAGATAAAAGCTGCATATAAAGTCTGCTATTAGAGGGTGGATCCAGAAGTCTTTGTGCATTTTTTTCCCCACTCTATTTCTATCATCACTGATTTAGTCTAGGGGTTCATACTTTGAGATCTTAGAAGGGARTCGTGTGGAGGCTGTCTTGTTTCTCAGCAAAATGTGGTCCAACACCTACCATCGGTCAGAAAAACATTGCCAGTAGCCGTCACAAAGTCTTCTATAACTAGAAGTTTGGACTTTTTGTCTTTCCTCCTCACCTCGAGGCCTTGCAAGCACGTGGACTCTAAGACATACCTGCCTGTGCTCACATCACTGTGTCTTTCYGAGAAATAAAGCAAGACCAGCCAAAGAGTCTAGTCTTTGCATGCGGATAATGCTCATTCTTCCTCATTCCACTGGTCTCCATGGCTGAGGTTTCTTCTGAGTAAAAGCTCTAAGAATATATTCACACCATCAAAAAAAAAAAAAAAAAAAAAAAAAAAATCACATGTTTACACAGAGAATCTGTACCTCTTTGAAGTTGCCATTGCATCCAGGTAAGGGTCTAGTCCAAGAGCAACATCAAGAGCTTTTTGTAAGTAATTCTTCAGCTGTTCGGGAACACATGTGTTCTTGAGAGTTATTTCTTTGGCTTTAAGAAGATTCTCAGCAATGAGTCCAGTTGGGGTTTCTGAAATCAAAAATGAAAGGAAGAATGGCGAATTTGCAACTGTTCAAATTCACAAAAGTTCAAGGTAAAGTTCAAGTTATAAGAAATTAGACTCCCCCCAAAAGTGCCTTTTTTTTTTTTTTTTTTTTTTATAGGGCTTGTGATGGAAAGCTTTTAAAACTGAAAAATATTATTCCTATTTTTTTTTCACTCTCCTATATCTTCACAGGTTTTTTTCCCCCCTCTCTGTTGATCCTTTTCTGAAAGGAAAGGGATTAGATTATTTCAAAAAAGAAGAAAATCCATTTTTGAAGCTCTAAGACAAATACTGAGTGCTCACAATAACTGCAAATGAAACCAGCTTCTTCAGGTTGTCACAACTTTTCTCAAGACCACAGAAAACCTCGAGGCCCCAGATGACACATGCTAGAGTTGAAATGATGGACCCAGGTGAGGGGAAGGGAAGCACGTTTCAGAAACACGTTTCAGAAAAGCTCTCCCAGTCTCCCAGTGCCCAAACACGTGCTACGTTATGAAAGCACCGGATGAGAGCAGATTTCAAAGGCACAAGACAGGCAATTTGAATGCATAACAGGGTGGAGCAGATTGCCCGCAGCATCGTTTTATTCCCTGCAATAGAAAAGCTGCAGAAGACTGAGAGAGGCAAGAAGAGTGACAGTCAAGGACACGTTCTCTCTGGCAGACCAGCCTGGACTGGCCCGTGCTGGGCAGGCGCTCCTGTGGGCCCCGTGCGCCCCTGGGACGGGTTGCTGGCAAGGTCTTTGATGTGATACRGCATGCCTGGATGCTCCATGTCCTCCTGGGAGACAGCTCTTTGCAGCCCACTACTGGGAAAGCCTGTGCTGAAGGCAAATACAACAGGATTTTTCAGCAATAACTTCTAATCGGAGGATCATTAAAGGATCAGTTTGAACTGGAGATGCACACGACTTCTCCTATTCTCCCCTTCCTTCTTGTCTACTTAAAATAAAATGCCTCTGAGAATATTCTCCGAACACTGAGTCTTGCTAGTGTCCTACCAACATCCTGACAATATTCCGGCACCAGCTTCCAGACAGATGAATTCCCACTGCTTTTTTTTTTTTTTTTTTTTTTTTTGTCAACTTTGCTGATTTTCATATCCAAACCACAAAAAAAAATATGTAAACTTTACATGTATACTTTACATGGGAACTGCAAATTGGGACCAGACTTAGAGGTCATCTAGATAGTATCATGTYTGTGGCAGGAGCCCAACCAGACATATGAGGTAGGCAGATTTAGGATGGATATAGCAGCCCCTGATCTACAACTCATGCTGATATCTCACCGTCAGGGGCAGCCTAAATCTCTTTCAGTATTTTTATAATTAATTGCAAGTACAGAAATAACTAACCCTTTCTTGGATCCTGTTAGTTTGTTGACATCAGCAAATTCCTCAGCCCAGCTACATGTTGTGCAAYGACACGTTGCCTTTTCACAGCTGAGAATTCACTGCTTCCTGGATGAGTGTTTCCTTAGGACCAGAGAGTGCAGAGGGTTGTGATCTGCCTCTCCTGCAGCCTGTGTTTGCCCTTGCTGCCAAGCACACTGAGTGTCTGTTACTAATGCAGGGGGGGAAAACAATCTTATAATCCATGTCTGATTTTAGTAATCAGCATGTTTCACTCCCGTGTGTGAGCAACAGATAAGGCAGCCCTGCCAATTGGGAAATTGGAATTACAGAGTGGTTGAGATTGGAAGGGACCTCTGSAGAACATYTATTCCAACTCCCCTGCTCAGGCAGTGTCACCTAAAGCACATTGCCCAGGACTGCATCCAGGCAGGTTTTGAATATATCCAAGGATGGTGCCTTATACAACCTCACTAGGCAATCTGTTCCTCATGTAGCCCTGAGCTGGACTCTCTTCAGTAGCTCCATGTCTTTTTTATATTGGGGAGCCCTGCTCTGTACACGTACTCCAGACACAGCCTCACCAGGACCGAGTAGAGGAGGAAGATCATCTCTCTCAACCTACCGCAACCCAAGACACCACTGGCCTTCTCATTCAAACGAGCTTATTCCTGGCCCATGGCCATCAAGACTCTCAAGTCTGTCTCCACAGAGCTGCTTTCCAGCAGATAAACCCCCAACCTGGGGCCTTGGTGTGTGTAGTCGTTTCCCACTAGATGTGAGACCTTGGACTTGTTGAACTTTGTAAGGTTCTTCTCTGCCCATCTCTGCAGCCTGTTGTGGTCCCTACYAGATACAGTCTTCCAGCCAGACTTCGGCAGCACTGACTACAACCCTGTGAGCTCTCCTAACCTTCTGGGACATTCAGCCAGTTTGCAGCCCACCTCGTCAACTGCTCTCCTAGACCAATCTCCTGTGCTTGACTACACGGATGTTATGGGAGATTCTCAAAAGCTTAACCAAAATCAATGCAGAMAACATCCACTTTTGTAACCAGTGTTATAACAGCGACCACAGGTGCCAAGAACCGTGACTGCAGGGAGGCAGCACGTGGTACATGCCAAGATCAAYGCTACATCAAAGATTATATAATCCTTGCAGGAAGCACTGCATTTTTAACAGCCCTGAAGATGCATCAGGCCAACAGCAGAGGTCAGAATTGCCTTTGACAAGACTGGCAGCTTGGGCAGGCTTTTCTCAAGGATGCAGGGTTTTGCAACCTGAGCACCAACTTGTTTAGCCACTTCCTGAGAAAAAATGCTTCATTTTTAGTGTCTATTTTTGTTCAACACTGGCAAAGTGGCTCCTCTGGCTGGCCGGACATTGTAAGCACTAAACTAACTTCATTGCCTGGTTGCCTCCTCATGTCTCTCTTGATAACAGCAGCTCTCTCCCCCAGCATACCTATGTATGGATCCTCCCTGATAATTTGTCTTATTTCCCCTTCTCATCTAATCCTGCATCATTTTCTTTCATGTATACAATAAAAATAAATAAAAATAAAAAGAGCTCACACASGGAAGGAAAGGGCTGTCAGGTCCAAAGGAGACAAAAACCTCAAGCTCCGTGTTTAAAGAAGACAAAAAGGGCTGCTTTAACCAGCCGCCCCAGCAGTTTCATATAAAAGATAACGTGCCAGTTCTTCAAATGGATGTCAGCTGTCAGCAGGGTGCTCTCCAGCATCTTGCTGGTTGGATGCTGAGGGCCCAGGCCGTGTGCTTTACAAGGAAGCTGAAGAGCAGGAGTCTCAGTTTCTGGTTTTCCCAGAATCAGGCATTTCTGGTGCATGATAAAATCAGAAATGTTTGGAGTGGAGCGGGGCAGCAGGGCTGGARGGCCAGAGTTCAGCTGCATTTTGAGCTGAAGGTGTCTAACAGCAGGACATGCAGCTCCAAAAGTAGAAATAAATCTGCAGCCTAGGCCTAATACAGTATTTCAGGCTTTCAGGTGGGAAAACAGAGTCCTCCAAAAATTTGGAAGATTTAACCTCCCCCACTCCCTGCTGCTAAAGCAGCCCAGGTCAAAGGAGCATAGGGATAAAGAGAAGGTCACTTACGGCAGCACAGCGGCCACCTTTGAGCATCCACATCTGCTTTGCAACAGAAATAAGGCACAGAAGGGTTCCCCTCTCCCAGTCAGGGCCAGAGCATCGGTGCTGTCATGTGGGCTGCTTTCACCAAGCTGTCACACTGCTCAGCAGTCAAGCACAAGTGTTTTGGTGGGAAGTGCTAGGTGCTAAACCCTTGCAAACACAGCTTGATCAAATCTGCCCAGGCTGCCAGACTTACCAAGGCACCGACAGGAGCTTATTGCAGCACTCACCACTTTGTCTCATGKTGTGAATCCACCTCAGCCCTTGCATTTTGCCTCGCAAGCCTCTTTATGGAAACCACAAAGCAACGTGCAAGCTATTCCCTTCGCCTGCCAGCGCTCTGCAAATGCAACTGCAGCCTATGAGGAAGTGCTGTATGTTCCTGCTTGGTCCCACAGGCATTGAACTCCAGTTATGTCATCCTCCGAGCAAACAGGTGAGAAATAAGGAAACAGTGGTGTGGTCTGTGCACACCTGTGCCACTCAGCAGCTCTGAATCCACCCCTGTGAGATGGGAAAAGCATCTGATCAAGGTTCCTCAAAGGCAAAAGCAGCCTTGGATTGGATCCACCAGTCTGAGTTTATGAGTGTTGCCACTCCYGCTCCCAGACCTACCATGGGGTGACCACTGTGGAGCTGGGCTTGGGCACAGATGTGCCCTAACCTCRGAAGGTTTGAGATCGTGTGGCAGCAAGGACCTGTGGCAGAGGGTGTGGRAGCCATGCATTTATTTTCCTACGTAATTAAGGACATTGTGTGTGGTAGTGCTAAACACTGACAGTCTGATTTAAAGCCCAGGGCAATTTAAAGGAGTCTGTCAGTAGGCTTCAATGGACTCGAGAGCAGACAGTGCAGGAACAAAGTCTTCAACATTCAGTTAGAGCAGCCCTAATTCRCACATGCAGTTGCTTATTTTAACAAACAGGCAAAAGAAGCAGCAAATATCTCTGTGTGGATGCCACATCAGGCATCCTGGGTTACCACAGAAAGCAAGGAAGCAAGGGTAAGGCTACAGAAAGAAAATATTTAGAAAGCACAAATCTCAACCCATCAGAAATTACCCACTTCTACTCACACCCATTCCTCCTACTACCTCCTTTGAGTTCCTGTGGATTTAGGAACCAATGTCCTCACCATCACCACATCTCCTCCTTAATCTGTCTCCCACCTCCTCTCCTGAAGCTTCCCACGTGGACCTCCTGGACCCCTGTGCTCTCCCTCATTTCCAACCCAGACGTGCACCCTGGCATTGCACTGTCCTGGTGCGATGCTCCCGGCTGCAGTTTGCATTAACCTTCCTGAACACAGGAGATCACAGAAAGCCCAGGAGCAGGCACAGGGAGCTAGCCTGGGTGCAAGCACCAAGAGGGGAGCTTACCTGCTGGGTAATGCATGTCGCTTGTTGTCCCCAGGCTCCGTGGATGTGTCTGCTGCTGTGSCTGGTGAGCGGGCTCCTTCATACGGGAGGCAGAGCCTCCTGTGAATACRTGGATAGAGCAGCTGCCCCAGGGACACAGTGATTATGGAAGATTGCTGCAGGCTCAGGCTGGGCTCTCCCGTCCAGGAATGCRTCCAGGTGGAGATTCAATAGCATCCGATACACGTGCAGAAAAAAAAAATGCATACTTTCGATGCCTTCACTTTACATAAGAGCTTGGGAACCCACTGACTTTCAAGGAGATCATCAGCAGTTTCATAACCTTCTAGTTACGTAGCATGGGTGCATGTCCTGGCCAAACACCCAGACATAGCACTGAATAACCAAGAACTTTGAACTCGAACCCCAATTTGTTTTCCTAGATGGTCTGGAGCTCTGAGAGCATCATCTGCCCTGCACGAGGACTTGACAGCTGCTGCATATCACAAAGGAACAGATATTGGAAAGTCAACGTATCAGCTTCTAAAAAGAAACAAATGACATTTTGATGCCTCTCAGAATAAAATGGGAAAATATAAATGGAAAACAAGTAAATGCTCACACACACAAAAAAAAAAACCTCAAACCAAATAGCATATGTCTCAACACTCCATAGATTGCTATTAATCAAAACAAATAAACAAGACAAAAAAGACAGATGTCCTTGCATACCTAAGATTACCCCAGCATATAATTTAGTAAAGAACAAACTGAATTAGACCCTGCAGCCACTGTGGAAAGCAAAGCAAATTTTGTTTGGATTAGGAGTTAAAATTTTAGATGAGTATTTGGTTAAATAGACAGGATAAGAGGTTTACTATTCCATCTAATCCTCCCACCACTAGCTTTGGAGGTGACTTTGAACCAGTTCTGCTCTAGTGACTCTGTTCTCCCTTTCTGTAAAATGAGGATAATAGTCTGTCCTTTTGGAAAGCCCTTTGCTTGTTTCATCACTAGACAGCAATGAAAGCTACCTGTTAGGAGTTATAAACACTAATCAACTGTCCCTGGAGTAGGGCTAAACAGCTTTAGAGGAGTTTTTTTCTTGTAGCTTTCTCCTGAACTGAATTTGGAATAAATCTAGGTTCCTAAATGAGCTCACCTTCCAGTCTTGGATGCAGAGAAAGCTCTTGTACTATGGACTCTTGAAGATCAATTTTTCCAGGCTTTGATTTTACGTCTGTTTTCAACCTTCTTGACCTTTATGTATGAACAAGAATAGCTTTCAGAAAAAAAGAACAGCCAAGAGAAAAGCAAAGATGGATTTGTACCTTCAGGCACTGCTGGTGAAACCAGAGGAAGACCTTCCTCTGTGCTCAGCAAGCACAGCTTTATGCATAAGGAGCATTCGGTGTGAACAGATAAACCTTCTAAATACCCTGGCAGGAAGACCATACAGAAAGATGAATGGTGTATCCCTGCATCCCGTGGGGAGCAGGGTGCTGGGCTGCCCTCAGGATTATGTGTCCAGTCCAACAGTGTAAAGGGCTCTCCTCTGCTTGCCTGCACCTCGGCGTTTCATGGAGAGATGGGAATTGTCCTCTTTACGCGAACCCAACTTGTTGTGTCCTTATACACCAACCTCAGGAAGGCCAGTTCAAATGGACCTCAGCATACTATAAGAGACTATAACATATGGCTAGTCCTTCTATGTTTATGAGTGGAACTATTTATTTAAGTTACCTAGGATAATAAGCTTTACTAGAAGATAATATATATCTAGAAGATAACAAATTTGGGGGGTTTTGTTTGTTTGCTTTATTTTTGTTTCAGCAGAAGCAACAATGCTTAATGCAATAATTAGGTAAAAAGTGCAAAAAAGGTCTGGGAGCCCAAAGGCAGGGAGAAATCAAGATCCCGCTACCTAAAACACGTCGCTAATTTTGAAACAGCTCCACCGTAAGCAAACTTCAGCATTTCGGTGAAACTCTGTGAGAAGCTGTGCCTACTAGGCAAAACTATACTGGTGCCTCCATCAGCAGGGTCAGGCCACAAACTCCATCAGAGGGTTTTTTTTGTTTGTTTGTTTTTTTTTTTTTTTTACGACAACAACAAAAGATTAAAAGAAAATTAAAAATCATTCCATATCTCAGTGAAAGCAAATTGAGAACATGAGCTCAAAAGAGTTCTAAATTACTTGTGTCAAGCACCAACACATGTCTGATGCTGTCTCACCCCCTTAAGACAAGGTTAGAGCCTTAGTCACACCAGAGACTCCACACCACAAAGGAGCTCCTGAACAGCCACTGAGACTCACACAAACTGACTTTCATAACATTAAATTTCCTGTAGGGCATCACAACAGAATTTAACTCATGCACTCCTATTGTATTTCCTAAACATTATAAAACTAACTGGTTATACAACTCTACCCTGGGTCTTGCACGTGTCTTCTAATGATCTTACCACCCCTAGCTTACATCCCTCGATTAGATAATCCTTGTTTTGTAATTGTCTTCCCCCATACAGATGAGACCTCCCCTTCCAAAGTCTGGTCAAACTGAAGCCTTTAAAAAGCATCTCAGATGCGCCCAGTTCTGTGCACTTTCCTAGCACAGAGATTCCTACCTTGGAGAAAAATGCCGGTGTCTGGAGAAGTCTTCGCAACTGCCCTGGCAGCCCGTCCGGAAAGGCCCCGGCGGACAGACTTCCAGCTGGTGCGCGTCAAGAGCACTTGGTGCCGGGTCAAGAAGGGAGAAGCCCTTTCTGACTGCGAGGACGAGATAACCCTCTCCGAAGCCAAAATGTAAGTAGAGGAACCCATTAACTTATGATGAGCTGCATGGCTCTAGTCAGCCATGTTGCCGTCTCTTGCTTCTGCACCACATCTCAGGTGGAAGATGCTCTTGTAGCTCAAGGCCATCTCCATTCTGTGTGTGTACAACTGGGAGGTGAGGTGGCTGCCATTCTGCTTGCCTCAAATGGGTTCAGTTACAGAGGGTATTTTACCAACAACATGAATTTTATTCATAGGGAGCTTTTTTATACCTCCGAGATACCTGTGTGGAGCTTCCAGGCAGTACTTGAACTTTTTTATTTTCCTTGTGAGCACATATATTCTTTGTRTGAGAAAGTTCACAAATGGTTGCATGAGAAGGATGCATTGGTAGAGAGACAATTGCAGTTAAATGAAATGCCTGGATGGGAAAAACAAGCACAAATAATTAATAAAAGTCCCTGAGAGGAGCAAAAGCACAGCGCGTTTCTCCAGTTGTGGAATTAATCTAACCCTACTTCAGACAGAGGAGATGAGTTTTTCCCCAGAAATAAATACAGCTTTTCAAGATACTACATTTCTCCAGTTAATTACCTTTTAATCAGAGTATCCACCTTTCATTAGAGTCTGAGTCCCCATTGCCTCCTTAAATATGAAAGCCTCTTTAACRCGATTATATTTTGCATATGGCTTTTTTTTTTCCCAATATTTGTGGTATTCATGCTATCATGTCTAATTGTTTTCTCAACCAAGCCAGTGTGTTCTTCACCACCATAGTATGTTCAGCCTCAAATATTCGCTTGCATTGTCATAAAGCCGGCGTGCAGCAATAGGTGCTGGCTGCTGTGCTGTCCAACACACAAAMCCAGTTCTGCTAAGCAAGACAAAAAGATCCTGTCTATTGGGGTTACTTCCTGAGGATGGATGCAAGGACTGTTAAGTTATAACGCATTATGATGTATGCAATTATGCTTTTTCTATTTTAAAAGCCCCGGAAAAAAAAATTGGAAGACATAAATCCCCACCTTTTTTATTCAACTCTTACAAAAATTAGGGACAGACTTAAAGACAAATTGGCATCAAAGAAATCATAAAAACACATATTTAGACCTATAAGAGGAAGCTGAGGCATTTGTAAAAGGAAATTTGATTGCCAGCGAACCATCTGCTTATTCAGAAAACAAGATGAAGGTTCATAGAAGTTTTCAATTTTTCTCTAAACACAGGTTTTATATTAAATACCTTCCGGAGATTAATTCTGCCTCCCCCCAGCCCCCCCCCCCCCCCCAATCTTTGGATTTTCTTTCTTGCTTCCCAACAAAATTAAAAAAAGAAAAAAAATAAAAAACAAAAACAGAATAAACCTACAAATAGCTTTTTCCCTGGCACCTACAGGAGAAGTGATAACTAGACGGCAACGTAGACTGCAACGCAGTTTCTTCACTCTTTTAGCCATATGCTACATGCCATTTTTGAAAGATCTTGCTTAACCTTTAAAACACCAGGGAAATGGATTATGGAAAATTTTCCCCACTCCCAAATCACTTTCTTTTCCCACCYGGGAACACTTCCTACTTCTGCCATGTCTCTTTTAAGATAGAGTGACCCCCAATTCAACCCAACTGGAGGGTTGTTGCATGCAGGTTAACAAAGCGACTAACCCCAAAGCACCCTGCACGTTCCCGAGCTCTGGCATCTCCATCCTTTAGCCAATCCAGCACACTGAGTACAGAAAAGAAAGGCAATGATTACGAACTGTGTTTTCTTATCCTTGGCAGAGGAAAATGTGTTTCCGAAGACGGGATTTCCTGGACCGTTGAAGCTCCCATCTATTTTTGCTACAAAGTGGTAGAGACGTACAACATCCTGGACCCCTCCAACACCACGCTCCTTTGGGGCCACCTTGCTGACCCCCAGCAACTAGAGCTGGCCACCAGCAGTAAGAGGAAGCTGAGGCGTTTTATCGTCATGGATGAAGTGGTCGACAAGCTCTACGGCTCCCAAGTGAGACGGTACTTCGAAGCCAATAACGTTCAATACGAAATCCTTGCGCTGCCTACCACCGAAGAAACGAAATCCATGGATCTGGTCTTGAGCATCTTGCGAGAAGTCCAGGCCTTCAGCATCGACAGGCGAACGGAGCCCATCATYGCCATCGGAGGAGGGGTTTGCCTGGATATTGTAGGACTAGCAGCGTCCCTCTACAGAAGACGCACACCCTACATTCGCGTCCCAACCACCCTCCTGTCCTATGTCGACGCCAGCGTGGGGGCAAAGAATGGGGTGAATTTCCTCCAGTGCAAGAATAAGCTTGGAGGCTACACTCCCCCCATGGCAAGTTTTCTGGATAGAGCCTTCATTCAGAGTATTCCTCGGCGACACATCTCCAATGGCCTTGGGGAAATTTTAAAGGTAGAAGCCTTTTCTGCAGTTTTTAATACTAAATCATTAGGGAGATGACCGTTGGCATCCATGGCATTGTATAATTTCCATATAGACCCTAGGGATGGGTCTTAAGGGCTATTTTGGTACTATCGACTCTTGTTGAGCTCACATATACATTTTACAGCTCCGAGATTTGTTAGAAAATCCATTAGGTAGCATACTTAATGCTAATGCTGTAGAGCAAGCACCAAAACTCAAGGTCAAATGCAGGCAAAGGGCAGAACCAGGGAAGAAAGCAGCCTCCTCTTCAGAGCGATCCACAGCACACTTAAATACACTGATGTCAGATWATTTGCTGCTTTTTGTACCTACCCCAACAGTTACCTTAAATGAGGTCAATCTGCAAGACCAATTTGTCTTCCAAAAATATCCCTGGATGTGCACAGTAAATGGTTTTATGCCTGAAAAGAACTTCTGATGAAACAGGCTTCAGGTTATTGAAATGTATTAAATATAAATAAATTACTAGCACTTTTGGGTGCTTGTACAGTGGAAAATCCCCAGGATACCTGGGAGYTTCAGGAAAACATCAAGAAACTGGTCACTGTTCCTCATTGAAAGAGGGATCTAAWACCAGAGTCAGGGGGTGAACAAATCCGCTTCTACCCCAGGCATTTGCACAGTCCTTTTTGCTTGTATCTTCAGTTACCATAGGTGACAACAACATATATAACATTATTGTGTCATGTTCCCCAGAGACTCAGAGGAGAGAGGCTTATGCACAAGTTACCATCTCAGAGAGCAAGGACATGTTTGTAATTGCATAGGTAGAACTTACCCTTGCACCACACAAGCACAGGTATTTCTTTGCTAGTACACACTGACGTATTACAGTCCAATCTAATGAAATGCTCATCAGCATATGCAAATCATTATTTTAACAATGTTTTCGTGTACTTTACCCCCAGATGGCACTCATGAAGCACAAAGGGTTATTTGACTTGCTCAAGAGCCATGGAAAATACTTGCTGGACACCAAGTTCCAGTCTTACAGTGACTCCACCGGCCGTGGGGACGCTGCGCTCCAGACTACCCGAATTGCCATTGAAACCATGCTGGAAGAGCTGGCTCCCAATCTCTGGGAGGATGACCTGGACAGACTGGTTGATTTTGGTCACCTTATAAGCCCAGAACTGGAAATGGTGAGTGTCAGACTTTATATTAAAACACCTGTCAAGAAAAAAAAATAATAAAGCTTTCAATCACCATGACATGACCAACAACATGAACCATAACTGTGCAAATATTGCAAATCACAAGGGCTATAATCCTTATTATGTGTGAGAAATTGCTCCTGAGGAACAATGGGGAGGACTAGACTTCATGCAAAATCCAGAGCTTCCCCTCTCCATCCCACTGTGCTCTTCAGCAGCAATGTGAATGGGAGGAGAATTGAATTCTGCATCTCTATGGGAGATTTGCTGTGCAATTAATCATGTGCAAAGGAGATCTTCCTCTGCGACCCATAAATCATATGATGCTAACATCTAGCATAGCCTTGTCCTACTGCTGTGAGCTGAATGTTAATTTGCATGAGTAGTTTTAGGAGAAAAAGAAAAAAAAACCACTAATTATTTACCATCTGCAAACCTTTCTTCCCTCCACACCCTTTTTCTGCATTTCAGCGGGTTCTGCCGTCGCTGATGCACGGCGAGGCCGTGACCATCGACATGGCGTTCATGACCTACGTGGCCCATGCRCGGGGCCTCCTGAGCTGCGAGGAGAAGGAGCAGATCATCGAGTGCATGCGGGGCCTGGAGCTGCCCGTGTGGCACAGCGCCTGCACCTGGCACCTCATCCAAAGGGCTCTCATGGAGCGGCTCAAGCACGGCGGCGGGCGGCCCCGCATGCCTCTGCCCACCGGCCTCGGGGTGGCAGGTACGGTGGGATGGAGCTGCCTGCATTTGGGAGGGGCACTCATCACAGGATCCCAACGGGCAGGGGTTGGTCCACCTGGAGCATCTCTCCAACCCTAGAGGTCCCGCATGGACCTGAGCACCAGCGAGCTTGGCCAGGGTYCTTTTGCAAGTGGCAGCAAGTTTTGGGACAAGTCCTTGCAACAATATTTTCAGAAAAATACCTTTCTAAGTACCTCTAGAAGTGCATCCATTTGTTTCCTGGCAGTAGTTGTCCCAGAAACTTTCCAAGGCACAGGGAAAAGGTGACAATCCTCTTAAGGAGCAGGCGATAATGTGCTGGGAAACCTGCCCCATGGTCCTGTGGTCCTAACTTTACAGGTTTAATCATGCTAAGAGGCAGGATGCTTCTCCTGGATCTAACTACCAGCTAGTCCTTARCCAAGACCTAATTAATGGGTTTACGATTGACAAATGCACCTCTCTCTAGTAACTGGGGTGAAATGTTCTTACAGCTAACRTATAGAAACTTAAAATAAAAGCAACCTATAAGTCCAGGCTGAAATATCTGACATTGGGATCCATCCAGTCCATTTCCACCAGGTCCAGCCTCGGCTTTCACAGGGATGCAGCTCCCTGCAAACTGCTCCTGCTAAACCCACATGCAACAGTAGGAAAAATGGYTCCAGAGGGATGCCCAATTAACTGGAAACCTTGTTTTGCAGAGATATTCAACGACACGAGTGAGGAGACCCTGAAGGAAGCCTACCAACTGTGGGAGGGCGACTGCAAGGTGGCAGAAGAGCCGGCCGAGGCCGAGCATTGAGTGCCCCAAGTCCAGGGTTGCTACTGCCCCTCACAGCCCAGAGTGAGCAGATGGGATGATGCACAAGCAAAACCAATGCAGTAGCACCCATGTAAACCCTAGGGGTTTTGGAAGCAGTAAAGTATCGTTGCCTGAACAGATAATGTTTATTCCAAGGGCTCTGTTTGCAAGGAAATGTGTTAGTCCTGTGCAGCCTGCAACAAGCTAACACTAATGAGCAAATYCACCATAGCGCATCTCATAGGGAGCAATAATTTCTTTCCATGCTGTAGAGAAGGATTCCTGTCCCCTCCATGCCACCCTCATCAGCAGATAGAACATAAAAGCTGTATAAAAGCCACACGCTGTACAAAAGCCACATACCACTCAGAAGAGCTAAAGCAGGCAATGCACCTCAGCGCTTTGGCAGCCCTTTGAAAGCTCCTTCTTTCAGCTCATGCAAACCAGTGAAAATGGGGGCCCATCTGCTGGCCTTCGCTCTCAGGGCAGGAGGGACATGGGAAAGGCTGCATCACCCCAGTGGTGACCTGGACCAACCTGTGGTGAGACACACATCGGCTCTCATGCCTAAAGGCCACGGGAGGCTTCTCCCTGGAAACCATGCCAAGGGAATTGCAGTGACCAAAGGCACTTGAATTACTTACAGTATTTGCATTAGGGTGTTGATTAGGTCTAATGTTTTTCATTTTTCTTTGTCATACCCATTCGTGCTGATGCATTGGCTTCTCTTTTGCTAAAGGAATAAAAGCTATTTAAAAAGTTTCACCGTGCTGGTCCCCTTGCTGTGTGCACAYGAGCGGAGAAGTTAGGAAGAGCATCCCGTAAATCCCTTTTCCCCTTGAGGCTGGAGAACGCTTCTCCCAACCCATGTGTTTCTCCAGCTTCACGTGGGCTCCCCCACAGTGCTGCTGTCCCCAGATGCCACTCTTTTTTTGAGTGAGTTTTGCTCACTCCCATCACATCCCCATTCTGGTTTCCCTTGGCTGCTGTGGATGAACAACCCTAAACCACAAACACCAGCGCCACGCACCGCCTCACAAGCCACCTTCTTTTTTGGTTTTTTTTTTTTTTTTTTTCCAGAAGGGAATTGCTTCTATTTTCATTGTTCCCAGGGTGATGTCCCAGCTGGAGGAACTGGTGGCCTTTAAGAGCAGATAGCAGAAGCTGAGATACAATTAAAATTGCAAACTAACCTCATTATTATTATTTTTCCCCTATTATTATTGTATTTTTTCCCCTCTTCCCTCTAGCTCAGGTGACAGAGCACGATCGCCCTCTGACACGCTTGGTTGCTTAGTAGCAGACAGCCTCATTTTTAATTATATATTAAAATATGCTAAAGAACATAAAACGGTGGTATGACTAATACATGTGTATCAAGAAAGGCGTGTGACAGCACCTAAATTGCCTCAGTGTCTGATAAAGATGCCTCTGCCAGGCTTGTCATCAGCAGATCAAGAGAAGTATTATTAACAAAACAGTGACTTTTTAAAATACACCTCATTGTTTGCAGTGCGTTTTTTGTTAAAGACGTCTAGCGTGAGTTTCATTCTTTTCCATTTATTCAGCTTTAATTCCTGCTTTTCAAAGGGAGCTATTAGCATCAAGCTGCAACTCCCTGCTTATTTCCTTATTACCTCCAATGAAGTATCACTCCAAGGAGAAAACTGGAAAGCGGTGCGGGATCCAGCGGTGCTCTCTGCAGCGCAGGTTCTTCATGGATTTGTCCAAGCAAAACCACTATGCAAAAAGAAAAGCGATGCGAAAAGGTTTTACGATTTGCGTGTTTTGAAGTTGCTTCTTTTGCAAATCTGCAAACTGCCTTCCAGTTGCCTTTAGGGTAGAAAACAGGGAAGAAAAGAAAAGAAAGAGAAAGACAAAATTAAAAAAAAAAAAAAAGGATTACAGGTCCTTCTATATTTTAGTGACAATGTACCTAAGCAGTTATAATTTGTGTCCAGCCAATAGCAGCTTTCAATATACTTACATTGCATGAGAACAATTCTGCCTGGATATATTTAAAGCATCTAACCAAATTTCACCGAATGCGARAGCAATTTTGCTGTTCCGTATATTATGCAACACGTGCTGAACTGTTCCCTGCCTGCCGGGAGCCCTTCCCAGTGACAGAAATTACAGGCTGTCCCCCAATCCCCCCTGCAAATTGCAGCATTAAATCACAGTGCACGAGAGCAGCACCAAGAGCCCCAGCGCTTCCCAGGCACGTGGAAAAGRAAAAAGGTAACAAGAACTGCCACGGCTTCTTCTCCAAAACAGACTGGAGAATTTCTTACAGCTTTCAAGCTCATGTTTCATTTTTCTTCCTGTTTTTCACCCAGTTTTATAATCAAGAAGCAGAGAAGAGCCATTCCTGTGGGTTCTCAAGAAAGAGAACCTTGACGCTGCACTAAAATGCCACGTTCTAGCACTGATTTGGATTTCTCAAGTAAGAAATAGCGCTACACAGTGACTGCCAAAGTCTCTAGACTGCTCATCTACCAGGTATTGAATATCTTCTGTACAGGGATGCAAGTCTTTTCTACTACATTCATGGCAAAGTATCTTCACTCAGAACTACTGTCTTTTAAATGGAGGTTTTTGTTTTTTCTTCTCCAAATGTACAGAAGGACAGCTATTGCTTTTCAATTGCAGGCTTTCCCTCCCTTTAGTTTCCTTTTTTAATTACTTAAATTATTAATTTTCTGCTCCTAGCAAAATCAGATTTTTAAAAGACCCAAGGCAATCCCAAAGAACACAAGTCAATCAAACCTTAGTTGCCATTGAAGATGTACAGGATGCATTAAGGTCCTGCAGTAGCACCCGTTCCCCAGCCCTGCTGGTGCAGCAACGTCCATGGACGAGGTGACGACTCCACGGCACGTGAGGACACCATGAACACTCCAAGGAACAAGACTGCAATGGGTAATGACAACAAAGCAGCAAAGAAATACACAGGTGTGAAGACAAAACAGGTCTCCAAGCAGATCAGAACTGTTTGCATGTTCGGAAATAAGGTTTGGGCTGTTGGATGGATGGTGACCTTGTAGGACGACAGGTTCCCCACGTTGACAGAGGGCAACCAGAGCCATGGGAACAACTAAGGTCTTGGACTTTTACTCCAGATCAGGGACACGGACAGGGCCACCAGTAAGGCACAAACACAGCAGCGCTGCCAGGACCTCAGGGACACACACACACACACACCACCGAGAGTCACTTACACTGAAAACGAGTGGCTGACACACACATATGTGAAAAACCAAATGCTTTAATCCATCTATCAAGAACAACAGTTCAAATTATTTCATTGGATACATTAATATTGATCCATAATTTACAGTGCTATGGACCATACACAAATTATTGCTGCAGTCAACAGCAGATGAATATCAACATTACAGTACCAAGCATCATAGCAAGAGGCAGTAATTAATGTCACTTTTTCAAGAAATATAGGTATTTATACCATTATCAACATCAGCTTCCCCCCCAGTGCATTTTATGTCAAACAACATAAGCGTAAGTGCATTATTTTGTGCTTTGTGCTTTCCTTGTGTACCTTCTTTTTGCTTTTGCAGGTTGTAAAGTTTCATATTGCTCTGTAGGCCAAAAGCAGGAAGGAAGAACTTCATGGTACTCTGCACGTTCACGTTTGTCGAGTGGTTTTGGCAAAAGTGAGAGTTATTCAATATTCTACCTAGCCCGGATCCAGCCCAGTGTCAGGCAATGGACCCTGTCATCCAAGAGACGCTGTGGGCAATGCTTAGGTCTTCCTCACCTCATCTTGTGGGAGCTGGTCCCTGTCCCAAACTGGTGTCCTGTCCATTGCTGCCACCCCATATAACCACCATGATACACAAGAACTACGCGTATCTCCAGGGAGGTACCATCCACCACACCAGAACATCTCCTGGCAGAACAGCAGCCAACTTGAGGAAGAGCTGTGACTTGCCAAAAACATGGGATGAGATAGCAAAGAAGCCACAGACGCACTATGGGTCACCTTAGCCCAACTCAACCCACCAGGCAGTGTTGCAGGACCATGACACATAGCTGCTGTTGGACACCAAGCAGCCCAGCTCTTGATACATTATTTTTCTTGCATGCTCAACCACCTCTGCTCAGCAAATAGCCAAAAATCAGAAGCCACAGCTACCAGCAAGTACCAGTAGATTCACATAAGCTCAAGAAACATTCACAGTCCAGACTTAGCTCTTGCACAGACAGCACAGACATCACACCCCAACCCTCAGTCAGTGGTTTCCAGTGCAGGTGTGCGCATCCTGATCCCGCTGTGCCACACTGTAGAGCTCACCTCTCCAATGGGAAGTGTGACACCACCCACACTCAGCTACCAGCACTTTCCAGCCCTACCCATCTCTGCCCATCACCATTAAGATGCACTGGAGATGCATCTTTGCCAGGGAAAGAAGCAGAAAATACCTGCCTGTCCCAGGCATGGCACCAGACCATGTGCATCCCAAGGCTCACCCATCCTGTCCCAATCCCATCTCACCTAGTGGASATGCATTCCCAAAGGCTGCCTGGCACAGGTGTGGGGAGAGACATCATCATGAACAAACTCCTGCTCTTCCTTCCTTCTCTCAGAAAAAGAAAAGTAAAAACCCAGCGATTGCACCAAGTGCATCAATGCCACCGCATGACTCCAGCGGATGCCACAACCACAGAGCACCATCACAGGGGCACTGAAACACGACCGACCTCCCAAGGCCACCGCAACCTGCTCGGGAAGGATCCCAGCTGCCCCAATCCCTACCAATTCACACTGCGTTTCCAAACACTGTAACCATCACGACCAAGTCTCCTTACATAAAGCCTGCCAAAGCCGGCACTCAAGGCCCTACCTGTTTTTTGATTTGTTTTTAACGTTATTATTACACATAACTTCCAGTGTAGCACACAGGAGAACGGGAAGCTCTTGTTTTCTCTACGTAGGCACCATGCCACACTTCAGTTTCCTAGAAAAGGTCACCCGAAAGCTTTCTCCTACGCCACACTTCAGTCAGTGCTAGTCCAGGAAGACTACAGCTAGAGATAAGGCACTTCATTCTGAACGAGATACACTTGCCTGCCACTTGCAAGTCAACTGGAGGCTGCTATTGAGAAATCCATTCAATCCGTCTAGCTTGGAACAYCGTACGTCACCTCTGTAAAACACCTAGGCTCGATATAAYACAAGTAAAACTACTGTTATTGCATAGGACTACACTTGAGTAGATAATGCACCAAACTACTTTTACAACATTGTTGCATGTTGAAAATTAATAACATTGTTATCAAGTAACAGTTATCTGCAGATACAGTAATTTACTCTTTTTTTTCTTTTTTTCTTTTTTTTTTTTCTCTCTTTTTTAATATCAGCCCCAGTGCTGAAATAAAACACAAATTACTATAACGGGTAGATTAACTACATATTTATGTTTCCAAGCATATTACTACTTTTTCTGGATCACTAAAAATAAATATGTAAGTTCAGTTTTTCTACAGAGCTGTTTTGTTTATTACCTAATCTAAATTTGTACTCTAAGTGTGTTTAAAAACATTTCCAAAGTGAGACTGTAATATACAAAATATTCTTAAAATCTCTCTTAAAACACAGAACCCTGCATAAAAGCTTCCTTTCAAGTGTTTACAAAGAACGCAGAAAACTTCCAATGAGTTTTTAAGATGTCAAAAAACTGTTGCAATATTAAGAGGCAAATTCTTACAAATGAAATACAAATATATTTAAAACAAAACGTTGAGAATAACTAAGGAATTCATGCAAATCAAAATAAACTGTACAATGCAATTTAAAAAAAGTAAAGCCAATTAGATATGTACAATGTGCCCAGTTGATAAATGTATCATTTTTGTCCAAAAAGTACATACCAATTTACAGTATTCCTTCTTCATTCACTGGCAAACCATCATTGTATGTTACAAAACAAAAATCTAAAAGAAAAAGCCTTGAATCATGATCCAAAGGAAACCCAAATCAGCTCAGAGTAAAATTAAATGGCACTCCGAGGAAGAGACTCACATCTCCCTGCAATTTCTACTTCCTTCTCAGCAATAGCATCAAGAACATTTTATATCAGAATCAACAACCTGGGTGTTTCAATACTTTTTTTTTTTTGTCTGTATTCTCAGTGGAATAGTATTTTTTTCTTTAAACACTTGTGAGAACAACAAAAGGTTTAGGGACACTGTATCTTTAAGGCAGCACTATTAAATCAACACAATTACAAAGTGGACTCTTTTTGTTTTGGTTTCTTTACATTCTTTAACTTTACATTTTGTTTCCAAGGAAATCGGTTGCACAGAATTTACAATTCTGCTACGCTTCATCCCYGCCTGAGTAGAAACAGACTTTTCAGATGTAATTCTATTGCTTTAAGTAGATTTGACCAGTTCAAAGTTCTTGGCGAATCCAGTTCACGGATACTGTACATACACTGTACAATATTTTGGAGGCATTGGTAGATTTAAAATAGAATATACAAGCTTTCTTTTTTCTTCCACAAAAAAAAAAAATCTAAAAAACCTCTCTATATAATATATACACACACGCACACACACTAGGCTAGTCATGAAGCACAAGGGAAAAAAAATCAAAAAAATCTACAAAAGGTAAATTTAATCTACTGATCAAGAAATGAAGCAGTTTATGAAAGGCCGTGCCAAATATCTGCTAACAGGGGTGATCGGTGTCCTCCATGCTCACGCTGCTCCGCCTGCTACTCGTCTTGGATGCTCCAGGAGACACCGAGGAAAGCAGTGGATCAGTCACCCCAACGGGGGAGAGGGTATCGTCCATCAAGATATCTTCCAGTTTGGATCCCATTTTTGGGGGGACACCATAAGTGCCGGTCKGTTCAGTCACGTTTCCCAGGTTGTCGCTGAAGGTGATGGTGCCGTCGGTGAGATCCAGCGTGGTGGTGCACGACAGGTCRGCGTGGTGCTGCAGGAGGTCTTGGTTGCAGTTGTCCAGGACRGGCTCTTGCTTGATGACCCGGTTCACCATATCGGGGGAGCAGAGCCCTGTCGACGGCACGAGGGAGAGGCCGTGGGCCCGTGCCTGCATCTCGAGTTCCTGCCGAGGAGGACAAGAGGTTATTGAAGGAAGCATGAATGCAAAATCTCATCTCATGCTGCTCACTGTGACTATGGCAAAAGGAAAAAGTTACTAGAAATATGAAGGCACAATGCCTACATGATGCTAACTGCTTCCTACTGAGGCAGGGGAAAGGACACATCCCACGCTAGAGCTCTGCTAAAAACACAGTTTGTTTCAAGCAGAAGACAACTCCGCTCCTGCACTAAAGAGATTCACCCAGAAACACAGAACTTGCAGGACAGCTTTGGGCTGACCATGCAGATTCTGCATGGTAAGTTTAAATCCCACCTTCAAGTGTAGTCATGTTACAGATGCATTTGACTGAAGGCAGGTAATAGATGACCTTATTGAAGGGCCCTTTTCCAAATACAGCCCTATGATAGATGCTTCGATTCTACTTATGCATTAAATTAGGCAATCACAACACTGTTGTGAGTTCCTGAATATTCTTATCACAGAGCTTGATTAGAAACCCTTTCTCCATTTTCAAACCAAGACAACAAGCTTTCAAGGGCACATGGCACACGTCAGAATCACATTAGTCCCCCCTATTCTGTACTTAATCAGAATAAACACAAAAAAAAGGAAAATATAGACTTTGGCTTATCTGCTCCCAGATGTAGTGCCCATTATACAAAGATATGGGTTTTACGGTATGAATAATATAGGAGCTAGAGAAGATGAGTAGGGCAAAAAACGATGAGACGCTTCAGAAGGGATCTGACCTAACTTYGAAACAGTGCAGCTTGCTGCTGCTCTCTCCACATTCCAGAACACATTCCAAACTTTCAGGCTATTCTGCCACAGTTAGCTATGTTATTTCTAGCTCCATAAGGGGCACCAACATAAAGGTGCCCAGGATCTGCAATCTGCTCCATTACAGCTTTTGTTGCATATGGTTTTGCACTTGCATGAAGGTCCTACGTACCCTTCTTGCATCGCTTTTATAGAAGTGTGGGTATCCAGCTTGTGTTTGCCTTTGTGGATAACAGAGTTGAAAGTCAAGGCAGTTTAGGCTGCTGGGCTGGATTAGGCGTCCTATACAGTTCGGAGTGGGAGAACTCACTCTAACAAATTTGACCCTACAACCTTACAAACCCTACAGACTTCACCCTATAACAGGGAATAGATGGCAAGGGCAACCCTCGCTCTGCAGAGAGCAGAACTGCTGCCACAGCTCTTAGAGCTCTTGCATTCAGCAGGCTTCTGATTAAAATAGAGTCCAAATTYGTGGCAATACCCAGAGAAAAGTTTTACCATATATATTTATTTACTACACAGTATAGTTTGCAAAACCATGTTGCTATAAGAAGGACAGAACACATCAGCTCCAGGCGCTTTGCTAGAATGCTGTGGGGTCTTTTTTTAAACCAGCGTATCTTCTATTTTTCTGAAGAGCTCTGCACACATCTCGGCACTGGTCACCATGAATTAAAACAGAGGTTTCCCTCTAACACTCATTCCTACAAGGATGATCCGGTCACGATTTCACACCGTGATTCCACGACCTTCGCAGCTTCCCTACGGGCAAACCTGTATCCGGAGCAGCAGGTGCCTGTTGGCGTGTTCCAACTTCTTCTGCCTGTTCTCAAGTTCCTTGGTGCGCTGCTGTTCTCTCTGCAGCTTGCGGATGTAGTCAACTGAGGCTTTTAAAATAGTTCCCTTATTCCAGCGCATATCCCTGAGCAATCAGCACAAAAGAAGTAGTCAGGGCTCTCAGGGAGGGTTTGCTTTAGAGTCACCACCACCACACCAGCAGCTGCARTTACACCTCCTGTTATCTAACACATGCATAAGTTTTTTTTCTTTTTTTTTAAGGCTTTTGAGATGCGCTAGAGGGGGCCAGAGCACAGGCTAAAAGGGAGGATGCAGCGAGCGACGTCCCAGCCACACGGCACAGCGGCAGCCTCCTGGTGCCCTCCAAGGCTTCTCAAACATCAAAGTTAGCTCCTCATTTCTGCTGGGTGATTAAAAGACTGCAAGGGAACTGGCATCATATGTGACCCGATATTTTGGCAGGGAAAAAGTCCCAAAATTCTTCAGCTCCCAGGAATTACTAAGCAATAACCTCCTGGTGGCACTGTGTCACAGCTTGGTGACAATAAGGAGGGGAAAGCCAAATCCAGCACCATATTCCAGCATTTTAGACTTCTCTAYGCACACACAGACTTTTTAAAACTATATACACACACACACTTAAAGAACTTCTACTGGATGAAAAATTCAGCTGTCCTGCAGTTTGGTCAAGGGCAATACTGCCTTAGAGAAAGCCAAAGARTCCCCAAAGAGCTTTAAAAATGAAAAATAAACTCCAGAACAATTTTCACAAAACTCTATATAAAGTCTTCAAGTCTTTCTACAAAGTTTTAAAATGCTAAAAAACTCAAAAGTGTTTTAATCTCTTTAGTAAGGTTTTTTGTTTGTTCTCTCTTTTAAAAACCTCATGTCCACAGTCTGCTTTGACACATTATACTTACGGGTCATTTGACTTGGGTATCAAAGTGCCTAGTTCTTTTATACGATCATTGATATTAAATCTTCGTCTCCGTTCAACTGTAAGAAAAAAAATCAAACACAAATGTTACAAGCAATGTACACATTTGTAAATTATTCAGCTCCTTTTTCCTACTAATATAAAGGAACCTTAAAAATGCCCTTTTCTATTTTAAGTCAGAAAACATTCATCACTAGTGTTTGTTACCTAGCTAAGTTGTTTCTTAAAAAGATGAAGKTTATATTCCTATAAGTTGTCACACTGTAGGTGTATGATGGCATTTAAAGCAAGTCACAGGATGCAAAACTCCTATTTTAGATTTTTTTAAGGAAAATTGTGAGCTGGTTAAACTCGATCAAATATTTCCATCAGTAATTCTATGGACACAATGCCTAGGAACGTGGACTATATTCCAACAAGCCCCAAGGAAGAGAACATTTGCTTTCATTAGACTACTTGTTTACTTTGTTTTTTGGGAAAAAATAAAGATCAATACCAGATTTTAGCCCCCAGTTCAGGAGAACAGGAGATATTTGATCTCTTAGCATAACAGAATGAGCTAGTACAATACATTAAATGCAACGTCTCATCCAGAAATTTAACACATTAGCTTTCCAACACATACAAAACACTTAAAAATACTAAAATTGGAGAAAGAGAAGAATCAACTTACTCAAGTTGTGATTGTCTTTCTTTTGCCTCTCCTTAGCCAATGCCCTCGCTTCTGACTCTGTAGGAAAAATACATGCTGTGCATGTGAATTAAGTCATTAGAATTCAAGAAATTCAAACGTAATATTTTCAGTTTGCAAAACTTTTGTGCAGGTAGTCTGATGAGGCTCGTCACACCTAAGTTACTAAAATAATTGCAAATAAGTCACTAAACCATGGCAAAAAAGAAAAGGTGCCTCCAACGTACACTGAGCTCAGCAAAACACAAWGCTGGGGCTCAGCTCTAGCATCTCTTATCTGCAAAGCGACTGTTCCCACGCTTCCTATATTGATTTTTGTGCCTAGAAGGTTCCTCATCAGGGCCCTGACTCAGCAAGGTACAGACCACTGAAACATTCCCTCTCCTGTGCGTATGTATGGACGTTCCTGGTGGAAGCCGAACCTGAGGAGCAACATGCCTATTGCATGGCTACCTGCACAGGATATGAAGCAGGCAGGAGTCAGGTTCAGCTCCCTGGAATTCAGGCTACATCATTCTGTGGCAACTTATCCAGATCACCACAAAATTCAAGGCGTACCTTAAGCGCTGTGTTTAAAAAAAAAAGCTGCTTTTCCCAGCTATACCAATCATTCATTATATGGAAAGAAAATTCTGCATGTTTTTATATATCTTTTAAGTTTTGGAAAAAGGTGGAGTGAAATCATTAATCCTGTTGTGTCTGAGTCTAAGCACCTGCAAGTGTCAGCTGCACAGCAAGTCAGTGGGGACACAGCAACCTGTGAGCCCCTAGCACCAGCTCCACCACAGAACCCACACTGCCTTCACTCCAACAAGTCTATACTACACTATCTACAGGGTCAAAAGAGCTTGAAAAATTACTGTAATTCCAAACAAGATGTGGGTTCAAATCTGACYTTGCATTATGCAACAGATAGGAAGTCTGCAATGCCCAAATCAACAGAAACTGCACTCACAGGTGAGCAGGATTCCACCAAACACTTCAGTGGCAACAGCTGACAGCTCACAACTGTCATTACAAGAAGCTGGGATAACAGATCTGATTTTTTTCTGATTCTTGATCATTTTGATATCTATGCAGCAGGATGGGGACAGGCTTGTGACAGATCAGTGCTAGATTTAAATACAGCAAGCTCTCTCCAGCCCAGCTCCAACAGAAGAATTGGGACCTACAAGACCAGAAGCTCTTCTGCACTTGCATATGTAGAGATCAGACCTCAGCCCCTTAACAAAGTTTCTGTGACTGGTATAGAAAGCCTTTCCCAGCTAAACTTCTAACCATCTGCAATAACAACATGCCAGTATAAAATTGTTGGCTGTCAGAAAGTGCTACTTGCAGGATCCATGACCAAGCGACCAAGCAACTGCTGTCAAACAGAAGTTCCTAGACGGCATTAAATGCAGACTGCATTTGATGTAGCATAAATCTGCATCAATGCAGACACATAACTTAGTTCAGGCTAATTTGACTTACTGAGGACTTCTCTCCAAGACCACTTCACTAATTTCTTTGCCTAGAGTCATTCACGACCATCTGTTGTGACTGYGACAGCCTATACGTTGTACCAGCGGTATGTTTAGCTTGCAGTCTAGAGCAACCTGTAACATTTTGCAGTTGGGGCTATGAAACCATCTGCAATGCAAGACCTTGAGCAGTCACCTTCCCCTCCCACCCTCCTCTCAGTACAGTTCAAGATGCTGCTCCAGTTTTTCTAGCAGCATCTAGGTTTTTCTGCTCCAGTTGCAAGAAAAACTGGAGCAGCCACACTGGGCGGCTTGGGTGCTTGCATTTGCCACTGAACTCAAATTTTGCAGAGTCATATAAAATGCAAATATGTGCCAACTTAGAGATGTGGCATTTCCTCTGAGAAGCAGACACCTCAGCTATTAAAAATAGTGCTCTACTTAAACTAATGCCTGCCMAGGACCTGTTTTGCAACTGAGTCAGCCTATGAGTTTTCATAACACAAATACAGAATGGAGAAGGATGAGAAAGAAAKAAAACAACCACCAGGCCTGCAAACAGTATGGTTCCCAGCTGGCCTTTAGAACAGTGATTCTGGATCTTGAGGTGTATTTAGCTATTGGTCCTAGAACCAAAGACATTTGCTTGTTCTACAGGCAAGCTTGCCTTTTTACTGTGTCCTACCTGTGGTCAGGCCCTTTCATGTAGAAATGATGCAAAACATAAAAAATAAAAAATACGTGAAAAAAATGAGTTTCCCTTATAGACTTCCAAATTATTTGAATTCTGTATGTGTGTGCTTGGGTGAGATGGAGGTGCTCTAGGGTTCTTTCTCTCTACTCACTGCCAAGAGCTTGTTTAGAGAGGGAAAAATTTCATTGCTGGAARAGAAATATGTTGAGACCTTTGGAGAACACTTCCTTTTCACCTTCATTTAAAGCAAACCTTATCCCTCTCTATTTGGGCTCACAACCAACTTGTCAGAACACACACACGTTCCCAAACTACAAGACTGCATTACAAGCTAATATACTTGCTATAAAACAGACTACAAATCAAAAATTAAGCTCTTCATCTAAATTTTCATTCCTCCTTAGAAACTAAGTCCAGTGTTTCCTTATTTCAAAACCATTACAGCATTATTCCAAGGTTGTATTTCAAACATATTTACCTGTGAGCTCCCTTTTTATGTTAGGAAGATTAGCTGGACACGAGTTGCTGATGTTTAGCCCTGGAGGGGGCATGCTCTGGTTGCCATAAAGGTCAATCAAATTGCCAGACACAGGCAACTGGAAAAGATAAACAAAGAAAAAAAGATCATTCACGTTGCCCCTTATGAAAGACTTTTGCAGAACAGAGTTAGCATTTGCTAGGAAATCTGTACTCTTTTCCACGTGCAAACAGAGCTTGCAATAAGGTCACCAAAAGCTACACATACGCATGGGGAAAAATATTTGCACCAGGAAAATTTCTGTCCTCGCTTCTCAAGAACGTGCAGACAGCATTTTAAATACACAACTCATGGTGAGAAATTCTCTAGAAAGATTTAAAGGTTTTTCTTTCTTTCTTTAGAAAGAGATAGCACAATGACAATAATTACAGTGCTAATCACGCCTTGTTTTTTCAATGAAAAGTTAACATGTGAATTCCTCCACTTTTCCTGCATGCACACATATACACACAAACCCTGAAATGGTCGCCAAAACATTCATCCTGTGATGAAGACCCCAATTTTTCAGAAATATTTAGCTGTGAGAGTGCTTAGCAAATCAGATGAAATAGAACACCGTATTAATCAAAGACATTTTATGTGACTTGTAAAATATTTTCCATATAAGCAGCTTTCAAGTTTCATATAACTTGGTTTTTGCTTTGTACAATACAAATACTCCATGAGGAAAATATTTTTGGTACTGTTTCCTCAAATAATTGCTTGTCCTGCTACTCTTACCTAGGCATGTTTAAGCAGAATTGCATAGAAACAAACATTTTCTAAACAAAACCAATATTTTTTTCCTTTAAATAAAGAAGTATTCAAAGAATGTTACACTTATCCCAAATGGATTATTTTACCTATCCTTTTTTTGTTTTCAAACTAAGTGTTGAGGTGACAGCTATAAAAACAGTTCATATCTTATCTGAGTAGCAATACAAAGATAAAACCTGTCCCTTCAAGACACAGATGCTGCAGAGATTAGAGGGAGCATTAGCTTTACACGCATGTAAATAACACTGCGGAATACAATGGGGTGACTCACGGCATGAACTGTTAAGTCCCTATGGACTCCCCTTGCTTGGCTGAGACCTGAGAAAACTTTTCTGCTAATACAGATGGGCACCCGTTCAAGCACCAGCATTTTGAAGCATTTTGAAGCTCAGACTTTTCAGGAGACTTCTCTTGTCTATAAGGTGGCTACCAGAAGAAATGAAGTCCTGGACAACTTCTGAGTGACAGGGAAGCATCACTGAGTCATCACCACGACCAAGCCCTCTGTGTACCTCCAGAATACAGCACAAAAAAAGGAACATCTATAACAAATCCTAGGTCCCCGTTGCCCTTTATAGACTGTGGGACCCAGGCTAATCTGTCCACACTAAGCTGTCCCAAGGACCACAGCCCYACAAAGGTGACCCTCGTATCTTCTGGCCCTCACCACAGCCCTGACAGACGCAGCACTCACGTCACGCACCCTTCTGACTTGGATGTGCTTTTTCTATTCATGCTCCCAAGCATGGCAAAAGGACAAAGGGCTTGTTTGTAGCCCAGGGACTTGAAGTTCAGAACCAGGCATGTGAAATCTAATTAGGAATTTCAGAAAGAAAAAGATTTTTTTAGAAGCCTAGAAACTAGTATCTCCAAGCTTGAGTGAAGTTGCTGGGTTATAATGAAACACTGGGAGGAGTCAAGGTGACACAGCTGCTTTRGTAAAGCCAAGACAGAAGCTGCTTGTTAAAAAGAGGTTTGATTTTATTGTGAAGGTGTTAACAGGGCCAGATTTGCGTGCAGGGAACCTGGACCTGTGTAAGCAGCCGCCAAAGGGGAAGGGGACACAGGCAGCAGCTGCTGACCGCGCACACTGAAGCCCTGCAGAAACCGCCAACACTTGGGAAACGAGCTGGTGTTTCCTCTGTGAGAGGACTTTACAGTACCTAGCAATTCAATTACCAAGTCATGCCCAAGTACAACACCYTCAGCAAACTAGCGATCATTCTGTGACATTTTTCACCCCAAAAGCAAAGCCGGTGAACTTGTGAGCCAATACCAAAGTTTACAAACAATTCCATAGCCGGTTTAGTACCATGAGCTCTTTTCAATTAAGAGGTACTTGGAAACCTCCCTTAGCTTGTTCCACACACAAGCCTCTGATTTCGCTTATTGTTGACGCAAGTAACAAACTGGCCCTTTTATGCTTTGTTGGTTAGGGCACAATTGCAGCCTTTGTTGCAGTCTCAGCACAGCTATTTATAGCTCGTTTCTCTTTAGACACTTCCTCTTGATTTCTTCCACCTCTATTTAGCTCAGTCTACACATATTTGTTATTTATTAGTGAAACAGTGTGTATTTTCAGAACCAAATTCTGTTCCAAAATAAAAACCATGTACTTCATCAGGTCCTCTTTTCTTTTTCTAAACCAATCAGCGAGGTTCCATCTACATCACTTCCAAAGAATTTCAGATTCATTCAGAGACCAAAACATACTTTCTGACCCTAGTAGCTTGAAGTATATCAGTAAGAAAATCTTAATTCTACTACTTCAGGTCCTTATTTCACCACATGTTATAGGCACTTTCTGAAAGCCTGATGAATCTAAATGAAAGGCATAACTCTGTTCTTAACTAAGGGACCTGTGCTGTCCATCTTTGCTGTTCAAGTTTAGAAACACTTGCATACTTAAAAAATGGACTTGCATCTCTTTGGGGCAAATAAGGACGGGATAAGGTCTGATTGGAAAGTTATATGCAGATGGGTAAAATTTCATAGAAAACAAAAGCCTGGCAGTTTATCCAAGGTTTGCTGTCCYGCAGCAAGTAGGACACAGATGTACTCTAATTATTGGCTACATCGACTCCTTGCACCACAAGAGCACAGAGTATCATTAAATGCTTTTCTGGACACAAAGGGCTGGGGTCCCTGTGGAAGGAAATAAGAGCACAAAAAAGAAAATCCCATATCATCTCATGTGGTTCCTCACGGAACAGTGCAGAAATGACTCTAGAAGAATCTCAACATTTAACAAGAACAGTAGCTATCTTTGAAGATTCCTATCATCTTTCTCAGGGGTTTTTAAATTTTCTCAGTTTCCAGGAGAAATGAGATTTTGGGGCCTTCTGGGACTGCAGAATTCACTCGCTTTGGCAGGAGCCTGCAGTTATTTCTCACTCTACTCAAAGGGCACTGTTCACGCAGGATGCTGCTGGGCCGTTTCCTGTGCAAGTCGGGATGCCTCCAAGAGGGCTGTGGGAATCTGCAGGAGCGCAAGACTAGGTTATATGACATCAGACAAGCACTGTAGACAAATGTAAGCCTACACCACAAGATCTATGCTATGTGGTGAGTGGTAAACTTTGGCAGTAGATTAAAAAAGAGCTAGGCGCCAGCACTGGCAGACATCTACTCAGCCAGATCTAAGAGCACTTAAGCCTCGGGCGAAAAAATTCACTGGAGCTACCCTCCACATAAGATCAAAATAAGATTATGCCAGAAGTACGATTATATTAATGCTCACAGCAATGTGAACCAGCAGACAAACAGCAACTCAAAGGCAACATGCACCTTCCCTTACTTGTTTGTTCTCACATATTCTTTTCTTCTACCACAGGCTTTATGTACCCTTCTCTCTCTCTCTCTCTCTTTTTTTTTTTTTTTTTTTAGGTCAACCACCTTCTTTCTTTCTTCTTTTCTTTTCTTTGCAGAAGAAAGTTGTTGGGTTTTTCATTTCATTTTCGACCACTTGCATCGTTCTGTAGCTTGTAACTTGTCTCCATTTGGAAATTAACTTARCTAAACTAAAGATATGATGTTAGATCTAACCAGGTWAAATAAAATACGCTAACATATGTCCCAGTATAGCTTACATTGTTTACCTGCACATTAATAAGATATGGGAACTTGGAGTGCTAGAGACTCCTCCTAGGCTTTCGAAAGCTTGAGTTTAATGTTCCTGGCTATCTTTAATTATGTATTCTGATGGGTACAGGCTTACTTCTGTTAGACAGTTTCCTCTGCTTCTCCGTTACATCAACTAACTTGACTTTGAAATAAGAGAAGCAAAATTACCTTTTGTATTCCCTCAATCTATGCCAGCTTGCATTTTTAAAGCCATGGCAACTGCATAACTTAAGTTCTCAATAAGAAAGCCTAATTATTCTCCATGAGACAATACACTAACTATTTAATTGTTAGGAGCCAAAGTCAGGCTCCAGCTTTGAGTTTTCTAAAAGAAGCAATGAGATTGCTAGCAGGGCAAGCAGAAGGAAAGGACCATTATACCGTATTTGCCATTTGCAGGGCAGGGTCCATCAGACCAAGGATTTCTTCATTGTAACTTGACTCCAGACTAATTATGTCATCAATCACATCATCCATCTGCAGAAGAAAAGGTGGACATGGAAAATAGAGTTATCATGACAATAAAATACAGACTCCTAACAGAGCACTTCAGCCACATACTGCTGCTCAGATGATCTGTGATTTTTTTTAATCATACTCCAAACTATAGTCATAGCTCTATTGTCCAGCAAGGACAGCCTGACTACAAAGAAACCTTGAAGCTTCACGATCTTATAGATTCCACTCATCAGAAGTCACTTTGCACTGAATGGAGGAGGGCACTGCTCCTCCAAGGCAGGCAGTTTGAGTCTACGCTCTTCTCTTGCTTCTGCCTACAGGCTAAGAACCTGCACCCAGACAGACCTGCACCCAGCAGGGCCAGGGCAGAGACATCTGCAGAGTGAAGGCAACAGCACCAAGGACTGCAGGTGAAAGACTTCCCTTCCTCAACAGGGGAATGCAGAGGGTTCATTTCCCCAACATGCCCTGCCAGGAAGCACCATCCAAGAGCAGCCCAGAGATGAGCGGCACAAGCAATGCTGTTCCTGGGCTTTATTAAGAGCCTCTAGAAGCTCCTGCACACTCRGGAGAAATGAAGACCTCCAAATCATCCAGTTACGTGCTCTGAGCTATCCTGTAGGACTGCCTGTTTCTCTTCATTGGCTATAAGTAACTTAACAACAGGAACCAGCAAAGTCCATGCCTGAAGTTGACAGCAGAAATAGCAGTAGAAGGGATTTTCACTTCAGCTCAAGAAAGCAGAAGCCTAGAATAAAATAAATACAGCAAGGGCAAGAAGGGGACTAGCAATTATAGCCCATGCTAAAGACTGTTACTAGGAATAAAAACATTGTTTAAAAAAAAAGATGACAACTGAAGTCAAATTACTGTGGCTGTATTACAGCCTACTCAACTCTGAGTTAAATGCACATGTGATCTCTCTAGAAACTCTACAGAGAAACAGAGAAACTCTAGAGACACCCTGAATACTATTAAAACAACACATACATACAGTCTTCAAAGATGTAGTCATGAGGAAACTATATTATAAAAGATTTCCTGAAAAGGGGATCTTAAAACATGSTTGAGATTATGTTCTACTATCATGTCACAGTTGTGGAAAAGTACTTACCCTTTTCAAATATTTTAATGTACTTTTTTCAATTCAAAAATCAATTTGCAAGGTCATAGCAGATTTATAATTCTTTTTTTTTAATCCGATTTATATTTAACTTTAAAAAGATATTACAGGGTAAGTTTACTGTTTAAGATKATTTCAAAGAAACATTCTTATTAAAAAAAGGGTTCTGTGTCTCAGCTGCTGTGTCATCCAGTACCTGCATGCATGATGCTCGTGAGTGTGTATTCAGAGCCGGGCACTCATTCTCAACCCTGCTTTGCTCCTCAAATTTATAAAATCCCTGCAGAAATAAAGAGGGGAAAAAAAAAGAAAAAAATGCAAAGCATGGATCTGAGTTCATGGCACAGGCTCTGTCCCAAAAAGAGCAGAACTGAAACAGGGTCATGCACACTCATGGCTGATGACACAGCAAAGTGAAGCTGTAAATATCCTCAGAAAAAGCATTTGGGCACAGCTAGGATCAGAAGATGGGACTATTTGATTTTCATTTCTTTTGAAGTCAGCAAGCACCAATAACTTCACATGCATGTATAAAACCCAATCTGTTGCCCAAACTAAGTTTGAGAAAAGTTTCCTTCAGGAGTGCATCTGCTTCTGTATTAAAAAGGGGACATGAAGGCTGGTGGAGYAAGATGAGGAAGCTCTGCAGTCATCTCTAAATTGTCAGGTTGCAAAACGTTAACCTCATGCATCTCACTCTTGTTAATGTCGTTCAAATAACCTCCTCTCTGTACCTGAGCACACATCCTCATAGCATCCAACTATATTTTTGCCGGAAATATCAAGTCAAAACTGCAAAGAACTTCTATGTATAGACTAATGGGGTCTTAATTCATAATACTGGGCTCCTACTAGAAACAGCACTTGGCAACATTTTATGATTTACTAGCTGGGACAATCTGCAGTTCCAGTTAAGCAACAGATTCAGGATTTTACTGTAAAAATGTATAAAAATCTAAAATATCTCAAGAAGTGTTGCACTTTTCAGTTATTTTTGCTATGYTCTTTGCTCTTTATACAGGGAATGAGCCATAAATAACATTATTCCAGAAAGCTACAGCACACAAAACTGCTTTGTGTACTCCAAAGGTCAATTAGTCACTGTGTGCATTGAGCAAGCAATCAAAAAAAAAAGTTTTAATAGGCATACACTAGCTAAAATAGTTCAAAAAAGAGGAAGTTACTGGGACACAAGAGGGTTTTTTTYCCCCTCATTATTCTATGCAAATATAAAATCATCAAGCAATCACAGCGATAAGCAGCTACGCTTTTWAAGTCAAAGGTTCAAAAAAGATAAACTTAACGTGCTAGCAAGCAGCAAATATGGTTGAAAWTTATTAGCAAGAGGAAAACGGAGAAGACAATTGCATTTTCATGAAGAATGGAGAGATTAAGAGCATCTTACCTCTTTTTCACAGTTGGAGTTGAGAGTAAGCATAGCCATCGGGCTGTTGGGTGCACTGCTTCCCGTTCCAGGTGGCATGACATGATCCCCAGGCTGGTTTGGACAGGGCAAGCTCAGGGCTTGGTTGGCATGTTTGTTGGCTAGAGTGGTAGAGAGGTACTGCTTCACCTGCTGCCGCTGCGCTTGCTGAATATGGTACTTGGTTGGGTTCTCAAGGTGAGTCTGCACCTGTAAACACAGCATTTAAAGAGGGTTTTAATTGTTTCATGACATGATTAAAAGTACTAAAAGTACTTTTTATTTTGATAAAAGTATCAGAGGTATACGCTTATGTATATTGAGCATACTAACTAAACATTCACCTCAAAGTACAAATCCAAGACAATGGTGCTTCACCAACTCACACTGGGGCACAAGAAACGATTTTGAGCTAGTGTTTCAATAAACGGCTACATTACAAGACTAGAAAGTTCCACTTTTCTACATTTAGATTTTTTACTTAACACCAATACTCAAGTTTTTAAATTTACACAGATGTTTCCAGCTATTCTCAGACATTAAGCTAGACCAAATTTAATTTTCCCTTAAATAGGGACAGAGAAGCTGTACAACAATACTTTTTTACTTCTTAAACTTCTTTTACTTAATTGCTATCAAAGCCAAATAGCACAGATTGCTATCCTATTGCTATCCAAAACATCACGGGTTTTGATTAAAAGTAACACATCCTTTAAAAAATGAATAGAGCATTTTTGTCTCCAGAGTATTTATACTCTCAATATACGCGGCCTAAATTGCGTACAAGGAAGAGAACCTGTTTAAAAAGGTGCAAATAATAAATGTTTCAGCTCAGACCAAGCAACATAATCACAATTTGCAACTTTCATATTTACAAGAAGCTTTCCAGGACTACTACATTTAAAAAAAATACAAGATATATATATATACACACATACAAAATAATATACAAAATATGAAGAATCTTAATGAATGATTTGCATGTATTTGCCCCCTTCAACCACTGCGTTTTAGCAGAAGTTAGGAAAAATATATGGATATACACACATATATATATATATATATCATAGCATTCTGAGAAGACTGATCTTTTTAAACAGCTTTATTAAAGTGACCCTTGTTGCCGTTACAAGCGACTCCACTTATTTTTCTGGAAAAAAAAAATTAATTAAAACATTCCAGATCCCTTGCAGGTAAAAAAGGWTTTCTAGGGTACCACAAGACTTTCCAGCAAATTAAAAAAAACGCAGTAACAACTCACCTGATAATGATTATAYTCAAGCATTTCCAGCATAATACTTATAAGTTGGGAAAGAAGTGCCTGAAATATCCTTAGCTTTAGCCAATCCCAGTTTGGAGAGGTTCACGTATGGACGCACCATAAACAAGCCACCCCAAAACGGTTGAAGAAATTTGAAGGCCACTGCTGAGCCTTATAGCGACCTAGGCTAATTAGCCACGCATGTAGAGAAACAAACAGTTCACACAGGGGCTCTTCTTGGAAGCTCTGCAAGTTTAGCCCTAAGTATCGGTATTATTTTTTTCCCCCCCTGGCTTTGACGTCATGCTTTTTCATAAACATAAAAGGACCTTTTAAGTGATGGGCTATCAAAGTCAGATTGACAGTTAGCTCAAGGCTAATTCACTATTCATCTTTCGTTCCAGTCATACTAATAGACAATGGTATTTTTCTTCAGCAATAAGGTTAAAAGTTTTTAAAAGTACAGAGTAAGGAATAACTGAGCAAATATCCTGCAAGCCCCTTGCAATGTTCGTCYTTAGGTCTTCGCAGCCTTACCCCTGCCAGCGGGCTGCTAGCACATGAAAACCCTCCTTTCCATCCCAAGGTGCTCAGTTGATTTTGTAACATCTCCGCTGCACAGAGCGGCACCTGTGCAGATTGAAGAGCACTATTCCCATGGAGCTTAATTTGTGATCTGCTGCACTATCACAACAGAGCCCTGCATTGCATTGTGATGTGTTCAAGTATGGCACTTGCTTCGTCAGTCCCAAACGGAGCATCAGCTTCACTGTCACCAGTGGTTAAGAGTCATTCTGCTGCCCCAGTAAACCTATTTTCACTTAAATTTTCATCCTCCAAGTAGATAACAGTTACCAGTAAACAAGCAAGCAGACATTATTTTAAAATAAGTATTACAAAAATAGTTTTAAAAACAAGCCCTATTTATCTGACAGACTTCACACAGGCTGTTTCCCTTCCCAGGCATTAAAGTACCACTTGTGTCCTTCARCCCCGTGAGTTCTTTGGGATTGAGGTGACTTGTCTCTTTTGTCTGCACCCATCACTTATCTGTCCTCCAGCAAAATGCCCAGATCCAGATCTCCATTGATACAAAACTCAATCATTCTACACTTTAAACCAACAMTGGATTAACAAGAGACTCCCTTCCCTATCTGGATTTGCTACTCAAATGCTTCTGGGGTGCACAAGTCCTTGCTTCACCATTGCCGTCAGGCAAGTGACCTTTACCTTCTCTCACACAAGGTCGGGAGAGAAGAACTAAGATTTTTGGTATTAGAGAGGCCCAAATTGGGGAGCAAAGTCTGAAGATTTTTGCAAGCACACTCAACAATACAGATCTAGTACTAGCCAACGTACTAGAAACGTTTGCCAGTTGGCAGTAACATCTGCATACAGAGGCATTGCATGAATCTGATCACAGCAGAACTTGCAAAATACTCAAATATTTATCATCATATTTTATAGATTTATCAATACCCAGAACAGATTTCACTCCAGATGAAGTTTTGAAACSCTTACAGCCTAAGCAACACAGATATTTTGCTGGAATTAAAAAAAAACACCCATCATGAAAAGACACACTTCCCAAGAACTTGTTGCATCACCCTACAACACTACGTTATCTTATTTAACATTCTCTTCTAGCTTATGAAGTGGCTCCACAATAGAATTACTCCATTCTGCTTGTTTTTAAATGGACTGTGTTGCCCCCTGTATACTAGGAAACGCAAGGAAAGAGTCAATCATGAATCTGAKGTAAAACCTCTGAGCCTTCTCAGTCACCAAAGCCAGAAGCATCTTCTGCATCAGATATCAGGGCATTATTTCCTAATTGTGCCATTCAAATAAAATCCTGTCTCCAAGCAAAAAASCTCTTGACAGAACAGTAAAGAGAGCACAGAAATGCCAAGCTCTCTAGCTGATACATATCAGGTCAACCACTTAAGATTTCTTCCCGTCAGGAGCTGGGAAGACATTCAGTTGCCTGTGTGGAAATATTTCTGGAGGAATGTTATCACCATATACTAGATATGCACTGCTTTCCAAGGGCATTTAACTGGACTTGCGAGAGAATGACAAGACACCCATGATCAGGAGGACACACAGAACTGCCTTTTCTGTCTGCAGTCGCTCTGAAATGATGTAAAGGAGAGATTCAGGGACTGACCACTTCCTTTGAATCTGCAGCACATCAAGTACTCTCCMACATTTAAATACCAGAGGACACAAGCTGCCTCCAAAGAGCTCCACAAAGCTGTTGCACCAAGCTGTGTGCATCATTGCAACCAGGGTAGGAGATCCCACAGTGTCAAAACAGTTTGATCACACTTCCCACCTTGGACAGATGTCCAACTTGCCCTGCATGAGCACGAGGCCCAACAGGCTACACAGATGGCATTTAAGAGACATCAGACATACTCTTCATTGTGTCACTTATTGACCCCTTGAGTTGCCTTAGGAACTCTCCTCATTGTTTACATCTGCTTAGGCTACATCTATAAATTTAATGCTTTTTGTTGAGACTCTCTCTGTGTCTTTGATCTCGTGCATCATCTTCTGGAGTCTCTATATCAAATATTTGTCCAACTAAGCACATTTGAACTCTGTTCTGAGATGTGGCCAGGCTATAGATAGGTCAAAAGGCAGCATTACTTTTTGTATGACAAGTAACATAAAATATCYTATGAGCAAAGAGTTGCAAAGCAAACTCTAAAAAAGAAAAGTAACTACCCTGAATCTGAAACTATGAATAAAGGCTTTGACTTCTAATTTTGGTCCTCAGCCCTTTTTTGCCTTTAGGGTGAAGAACAGTTCTTGTTGTTCTTCCAAATTCATGAGATGAGAGGCGCAAGAGCAAGATATTTTCTTGTTTTGGATAAGAAATATCCAYGAACAAAGACATGCAAGAAAAACAGAAGAGTTTTAAACTGATCCTTTGGATCTCTTACTGTCTATCTCCAGAAATGCTAACCCAAGCTTCACTTTAATATTACTGGGCTAAGTAGAACAGTGCTGTTCAGGTTGTTTGGGATTGGCAGGCAAAGAAGAATGGAAGTATTGCCTGGGAGAGCTTTTTTGTTTTGTTTTTCAATAGTATGGGGAGGAAAAAAGTTACACTGCCATAATTTCAACACAGACAAGAGTTTGGCTGCAAGGAACCATAAATTAAGGGTAGTCAGGCACCCAGAAGCCCTGTCCTCAAGACTTCCTCTACTGTTCCTTGCTCTTCCCACACTTTTCATCTCCGTTTTGGGGGCAGATACCGCTCTGTGATGACTCTCACTCCCCCAGGCAAAGGGCAGCTCTCCCGAGCCCTGGCCACCATGGTACCATGGATGCAGGCTCCCATGGGGAGCCAACACAGGACTGGCACCGTGCAAACGCCACATTCAGCCCCAGATGGTCAAAGGAGAGCTATTCATGCAGAGAATCACTAGCCCAAAGTGCATGTCCTGCTTTATTCCTGCTATTTGAACTCACAGGATACAATGCCTGCTTCTTGGAATAAAAGTGATGTGACAAAAACCAGGACATGGACCTCCGGTCTGTGCTAACTCCTCCACACACAGAGCTGGAGACACGTTGTGCCAAGCRGAAACGGGGACAATGGGCAAAGGGCACCTAGGATCTCATCAACTATCCACAGCTTTGTCCCCACTTGCATCCCGAGTGGGGAAGGGACATACTCAAGTTCTCTGCATCACCCCAAAGAAAAAGGTTCTTAAAAACATCATTGAACCTTTCTGGGAAAGTAAAGCCCAACCTCTTAATGCTTCATTTAAGCAGAGACAAGCTTGGGCAACAGGAACACGCCAGAGACAGAGGACAGCTAACCAAACGGAAGGAAGACTTTACCCCCGCTACCCTCTCTCTCTCTCTCTCTTTTTTTTTTCCTTTTGGATTTAAAAAAGGCCATTTGTTCTAAGCAAATTGCCTTAGGACTTACAGTTTATAATTACAAATAAACTACTTTTTGGTTAGTTTTCTCAGTTCAATAGAACTTTGTGTTGCTTAGCGAGATAGATGTCATGGGATTTTAAGAGAAAGGTTAAAATTCTGTGTCATATAACAATTAATGGTACCCAAAGGAAAAAATGACAAATCTACACGCACTGAAATGTTTTGCAAGGCTGTGGGCTACATGAAGGCCCCTGCACCAGAAGCAAGCTGGGCTTAGAGCAGGACCTCAAAGATGCTTTATAAACCCAACGCTTTCAGGGACACCAGAGACAAAAGCAACACCATTATTTTCTAGGACCTCGATTGAACACTGAAAACTGTAAAAAAAAAAAACTGTTTTTGACAGGTATCTGTTCTTTCAGGCTTAAAAAGAGACAAGGAGAACAATATAGGAAGAGATCACGAATTAGTGCCTACTGCATTGACAGACTGCAGTTCACTGCTAAAGCAGGTGTACATTTCAGTTTCAAGCAGCTAGTCAATTTGGATTAGTCTAAAGCTCAGGCAACCACCCAAGTGGAATTTTTGTAATAAGAGTTACACTTCCATCTAACTTTCAGTTTGAAGCTTGCTAACCCAGCTTCAAGAGCCCAAAGGACTGCTCACCACTGTTAGATTTACTGAATCTGGAAGTCCTAAGCATCGTCTAAAGACTTTATTTTGCTAAAACGCTGATCATGGGTTTCACTGTAATTCCAGAAAGATTCCTCACACCATCCCATTCACAGCAATTCAAATGGCTTAGTGGGACAATGGTTTAACTCATCCTCAAAAGCCATTTTCCCACATGTAATACTTAAATGTTAGGCAACGGCATCACATTTTTCCCCCTAAGGACGTCAATGGCCTGAAGTTACTTTGCTTTAGAAGTTCAGTTCTTCTGTTGGCTGAAACCTTTCCAGACCTCCAAGATGAAACAGCCACCACATTTGAAGTGCAATCAAAATTACACTGATCGGGCTGTGCTGTTTATTGTTCCCCATAGGGCTAGTCTGAAGCCAGTGATAGCTAAAACTGTTCAATGTTGAAGCTGCTTTTCTCTCCCTTTCCCTGCCCTCCACCTCTTTAAAGAGCATTTGCTCCCTTTCAGGGAGCCCATTACCCAGGAACTGTGACAAAAATAACACTGAGCAGAAAGCCCCAGAACAGGAACAAAGCAAAAAGTTACTTTTGTTGACAAGGGAATGACACGCAGAAGTCTTTTTCAGAGAAGTCTATTATTCAGAAGCTATTGCAGCAGTTTATTTTAGGACATTGCCAGGGCATGGAAGTGTCATCTGTTAACACTTAATGGAACTCTCTGGTTACTTAATTCATCCAAAAAAAAACCCTGAATGTGAAAATCAAGACAGGTACAAGCAAAGTGTATAAGCAAACTATTTCAGATCCAGCAACACGACTGCAGCCCAGGAAGATCCAAAAGCCATCTTTAAATACCAAAGAACTGTGAAAAAGAAAAGGCAAGTTGTTAAAAAAAAAAAAACAAGCATCTTTTAAACACCTAGAAGCTGCTTCATCCATCACCATGGATTGCTACAACCTTTTCTTCAGGGAAATGACATAGAAGCAGACAGAAATAATAAAGTTGATGTTTTAAAAAAGCTATTTGCATTAAAAAGCTGTGAAGTAGCTAAAGCAGCATTTAACATATCAAAAGTTAAAAATTGGTTATACAGAATCACAGAATGGCTGAGGTCCGAAAGGACCTCTAGAGACCACGCAGTCCAACCCTCCTGCTCCAGCAGGGACAACCAGAGCACATGGCACTCAGTTACATCCAGGCAGGTTTGTGAGATCTCCAGAGAACACCCCACAATCTCTCTGGGCATCCTTGTCCCAGGGCTCCATCACTCTCACTGTGAAGTTCTTCCAAGTGATTCAATTTACAAAACCGATGTAGGTTGCACGGTATTGGTRCACTCCAGCCCTCCCGCAGCCAACACTGCATTTACCCAGACCACTCTCACCTCGCTCACCACCGAGCTGAAAGGGTCACTCCGGACAGGGAGCAGCAGTTGTCCGGCCTCACTGTCCTCCCGAGGGTGCCAAGGGTGCTGCCGGCCAAGGCCAGCTTGGACACGGTCACATATTTACGGGCTGAGCACGACTATCGGTTACACTCTGCAGGAGTCACCACTCAGCAACCGTTCCTGTCCTCACTGACCCCGCTAGGCTTGGATGATAAGATCTTTCACTTCCAGATCTCTGGTCTACCTCTAGCCTGCTCTGAAAAACATTATGTTCAAAAACATTATGTCCAATGCGCGACTCCTGTTCCCTTTCTTCTGGTGGGAACAGCAGAGCATYGCCCTCATCTCCACAACCACAGAGAGGCACAGGTTTGGCTTTCTTTTTTGTACCTTTCTTCACAGAAAGATACAGGTTTGGCTTTTACACTGGATTCGTGCATCTTTTCCTCCCAAATCCGGTTCTCCATTAAGAGCAAATTTGTCCTTCAGCCGCTGACTTCATTTCTTATCACTCCCAGGACATTAACTATCATCTGCACCAAGCATGTTGAGATCCTGGATGTGTTTCTCAAGTCCATATCCAGAACAAGCAAGTACTTAGGGAGGCCAAAGGATGCGCACAGGTCCCATCAAAGCCTCAGCACTCTGGCAGTGCCTCACTTTGCTCCAAGGCACAGAGGGACTGCACCAAGCTACGGAGCTGCCAATCCTGCCATTCACAGAGCAGGCTGTTTCCTTCTACTGCCTCAAACAAACGAAACAAAACATCAAGTCTTCCCCCTCCAGATTTAAATTCACTTCTTTAAGTTTATCTCTTCTTAAGGTAAGGTCTTCTTTATCTCTTATGTCTTAAGAAGARTATCATGCAACACCGAGTTTTTACAGGTGAAATTAAAGCTAGGATAGGTTATTTTGCCAACAATATAGCTGAAAAGTGTAAAGAAGTAAACAGAAACATTACTTGCCTTATGCTTTAAAAAAAGTCATAAGCAGAAACATTCTGTTTAACAAAAGCAATCTGTAAGCTCCAATCAATTCTTGGATTATTAAATTCAGGGAAGAAAACGCTACTCTGAAGGCAACACTGCACATCAAAAGGCATCTAGACGTGCCRTGCACTTGGTCTAAAAATGATCTAGGTGAAATACTGCCATGCTCGTTGTTTGCGTAATTGCATAGGGCACTGCAAGCTGGCTGCGCTCCTCAAGGTCACTTACACAGTCAAGTCAGCACAGACCAAGAATGTGCCACAAATCAAACCAAATTTTGAAACTGAACAAGGCAAGCAAAACAACCCACCCCCAAAATAGCAAATGCAACCCATGTCACACAACGCACTTGGAAACTGTTAGGCTTACATTCACTACTGAAACTTTTCAAAAACACACCCAAAAATACAAGTCAGTATAATTTCAAACGGGCCATTTATTTTAGCCCATCACTTGGCAACACACTGGTTGCCACACAAAGGACACTTGTTTTAAAACATCTCTGTTTGGAGGCTATATACTTTATGACAAACACATAGTGCCACAAGAAAAAATTAGCAAAAGAATGAAGATTTTGTTAATTCAAAGCAGTTTCGTGCTGTTTAAGTGCCCTGAACTTTTACACGTCACAGTTAATAAAGCATTAGAAAGACTTAGCCCAGCTCTGTAGTACTTTGCCTACAGCCTATAGTGTCTTATGTCAGCCCAGTATGGAAGGCTTGAATAAGCTGAAGCACAGAGCAGTTTACAGACAACCATTTTATTCATGCTAACATGAACATTAGAAGCAGCCTAAAATAATAATAAATCACTGCATTCAAGGGAAGGAAACACAAGCCGGCTTACCACTGAACTGCTTGATTTTTATCCTTCTGCTCAACGAGCTGCAACGTTATTTATGACTGTATTAAAAATCCACCGAGTGGTAATAAAACAGCCTCGGTACCTCTTGAGCACTCGATCACCACAACTACCCATGTAACATAACCCAAGTCACCTTCATGCAAACTCAACTGGTTGCAATTTGAAGCATTCTGCTAAATACCAGATTTGGATTTTTTCAGGGAGTATTTTGGCAAGCTGCAAAGGTGTACACCCCTTCTACAGAGAGCTAAGCCACCACTCGAGAGGCAGGATTTAGAGCCAGAAGGTCCAGCTGATGCTATAGAGCATCAAAACTAAAACCCAACAATTCTGCTGCTTCTGAGTGGAAACGGCTTCTCATACCCAGGAGAGCTGTTAAATTCCTTGGTGCTTCTATCAGGCATCTCTGCTTTTCTTTCCCAATGCTTCACTTTATATATAGGTGCTAGAGGAAACATCACAGCAGCCACAAGACAGTAAAGGTAACAGCAAGAAATTAAGTGCATTTATTCCACTCTACTTTTAAAGCATGGAAACCTCATTTAAACTTAGCATTCTTGCTTGTTTCTCAGAGCCAAAAGGAGCATTTCCAAAATACTTCTGCACACAAAGAAATATTTAAGGCAAGTGGCTGTTATGGTGCACAGCCATCCCACAATGGTATTCCCATAGCAGCCAGAAGGCTCCAGGCTCCCAGGGGGCACCAACACTCACAGTCTCACTTACTGGACAGGCTGGCCTCACTTCAACAGTTGGGAGATCTCAGACCATACGTACATAGAGACTTGGCATCACTATCCATTCTGTATTCACAAAACCAACACCTGGCCCCTGGTTCATATTTCATAAGCCTCCTCACACCGGTCCCTCCATGTCTTGCAGATAGGAGCTATTGAAAACCTGTCTCGTGGCAGGCAAATACTTACTCTTGAAGGTGAGAAGCGAGAAGTTTCCACCCAGAGAACTGGGCCCTGACCTGGAGAGGTTCAGACACACGAGCTAGCGAGATCTTTTGTTTTGATCAAAATTTACCTAGCTGTCATTATCCTCATGTATCTTGCAGGGGTAGCCAAAAGCAATCAAAGTCATCACAGCAGATGCTGCTGCACAGGCACATTTATCAGGAATCTTTTTAAAAAAAACCTTTTTACCTAGTCTCTGAAAGAAGTTATACTCACATATAGAAGCGTATAACAAAAATATGTGCAAAATTTCTGCTGTGCTGCATTTCTCCCATATACACTCACCCTAGTAGCGTCATTTCAGCATGTGACTACGTACAAGCTCTATATGCTCTTAACAGACTACTGTGCTGAACACTGCTGCGGTCAGGGTTGAAATTCTTTTAGCAGGACTGGAATCACTTTTTTTGTATGATACCAGGCAGATTCCACCTTCCTAAAATGTTTATAGAACACTCTTTTCAAGAGCTTCATGTGAATATTTAAAAAAAGGAAGATGAAAACCAAGTGGTCAACTCCCCAGGAAAGGCACATTCACAAAATACAAAGAAGAATGTGCGTTATCACTCCGGTTCTCCAAAGGTTAGCAGCAACTAAGTATTGCTAAGAAATTCTGAAGTRATAGTTTTGTCAGAAGATCAAAACAGTTTCAGAGAAAAAAAAAATCCAGGGCCTCCAGGCTTGGTCTCAAAAGAATCCTATTTTAAACTGCACTTGACCCACACTAATGCAACCCTTCAAATGCTATAATGAGAACAGGACTGTGCTCACAAGGGAAGACAGACCTAGTAWCTTCCAGTAAAGCTGCGCTTATTTGCGTGAAAGAATGCGTATAACCTCTTACCACTGAGAACACATAAAATATTGCCTTTTTTCCCCCCAGATACCTTTTTTCCTAGATACCTTTCATCATGATAGCTTATATGAAGTTTTAGCTACCCAGGGAATGGTAGGGGAACATCACGCAACCCAAGGTAAGCTGACGTAAAGTAGTTACTTGGGTCTAATTAGAGATGAGATAGAGATTTAGGCTATTCACTCTCCCCACTTTCCTCACCCCTTTTTGCACCTCAATACAAACCCAAACACGTGCTCAGAGCCAGAGAAGACAGCAGCACATACACAGTTGGGCGTAAACAGTTGAGTTYAAAATCAGATCCAGCAGCAGCTAGTAGAGAGGCCCCTAAAGCTAGACGTGCATTAGCAAGCAATGCAGGGCAAGACGAGGSACTCTGCAGGGAAACCAGTTTTATGCATTTCAAGCGGTTTATGGGACTGGCACTAGTCTGGTCCCACACACTGAACTCCCATTAGCGGCTGCAGCACATGAGGTTTAATTTCCTCTGACAAAAATCTAATTAGTCCTCATCAAGAGCACGGTGCAAAAATAAACTAATATGTAATAAACAGGGACCCCGGGGAATTYGCTTCAGAAGCACAGTGTTACTCTGTGCTAAGCAGCAAGCACAGACAGGCAGCAAGCAGCACGATCCTSCAAATGCAGCAGCTACAGCACAGAGGCAAGCAGTGCATCGTGAGCAACCCCTCTGGCAGCACGGATATTGGATACAGACACTGTCCTTTCCACAAACCCCTCCCAGCGCAGCTCCAGGATGCAGAGCCGAGCTGGCCTCACATCAGCTCATGGTTCTCCACCATTTACAGGGCTATGCAACCCAAACTATCAAAATCAAGGTGATTTTAAAACAAATGAACAAGAAACACCCAAAGTTGCAAAAACCAACATTCCCTCCCTCTCCCAAACCTTTTCAGTAACGACGATTGTATTCGTACAACCAAGGGGACAGCAGCTACCAGGACTCAAAGGAATGTCTTCAACTCTGCTGCCCAAGCCAACATCCCATGGAACCATCACCTTAAGAAAAAGGCACAAGGATCTGACTAAACCACAGCCAAAGCTGTTCCTACCTTACCTTATCCGGGAGCCTCTTGCCCATAGCTAGCTGGTAGCAAGAGTTAATTTAGTCATGTTATCAGCTGAACTCGCAATAGGGAAGAAAACGCAAAGTTAATTAACTTTGCTCCTCTAACAGCTCYGTCTTTTGTTATTCCCCAGCCTGGCAGCCGTCAGCACATTCCTCCCTTGCATTCAAAGCGCAGTGTCTAGACACGGCGGGCGAGGAGATCGCACGGGCTGCGCGGACGACRTGATCTGGTCATCTCAGCTGGGCGAGCCAGTCCCACTAGCTGGAAACCAGGCGGACAAATGGCATTAGCAAGGTCCTTGGAAAAGGGGGATGTTGGGAAAGGTTTTCTAAGAAAGAGTGCTTGGAATGGACTGAGCTCCTTCAGAGACCTCCGCTGGAAGATTTTTTCCCTTGTTATTTACAATAAAYGCTGTGGGGAAAGGCAGATGGAAACTGCGATCCGCATGGGAAGCCGTGCTCAGCACGCAGCAACCCTGTATTTAATAAGGGCTGCAGAGCAGAAGGCACCACTCTTCTCCCCTCAAAAAGGCAAAATACTTTAGAAAAGCACAAAGAATTTTGTAAAGCCACACTACTGTGATTAAACACTAGCTTTCCTTTTACASAGCAAAGCACACAGCGATGGAGCCTTAAGGAATATATGAACTTTCATGTGAATGGAGCCCATTAACCTCTGCAGAAGGAGCGGTGCCTGTGGTTCAGGGTTCCTTTCAAGCACAGGGAGCTCTCAGTCGCTACCACACAAGTGCTGACTCATTTATGGTCATTTTCCTCCTTTTCTGGAAGAACAGCTTCTTTTGCACCCAAGTGAGAGTGTTGGGGTTTAGTGGGAGTTAGGAAGCAGAACGTGTTTGGGTCAAACATAGATCCTCAGACTATTCCACCTCAGGAAAAGCCTGAAAGAAGAAAWAAATCCATGCATTTACAACATTATTTAAGTTTCACTCCACATTTCTTGGAATTAGTATTTATTCAGAAGCAGATACCTATTTTTCAGCTGGGTGGAAAGGACTGTGCTTTTACTACAAAAGGCCATAAAAAGTATACCTGGTGCAGATTTGTGTTATGTCTATATGAAATAAATCTCCAGAGGCTTAATCTGCATGAAGTACTAAGACTGCTCAAAGGAAGATTGGTCAAACAATAAGTTACAATAATACTTATGAGGGCCACTTTAGACYCAACTTCAGAACCAACAAGAACCAACTTTAACGCACTTCTTGGCCTATGGTTCCCGTCGTCTTCCGTCTACGTTTCCCTTTCAACTCTGAGTGTTTTTTTGCACTGTTCTCAGCTGCTCTGTGCCGCCTACTTCAAACTTCCCCATTTTTMTGTTTCCAAAACAGAATTCTGGACATGGGAAGCCTTCTATGGAAGGGATTAGTCTTTCTGCCAAAAAGGAATTTTTTTCTATGAAAATTAATAACTTTTTGCTTTTCAGCAGCAATTACTCTCCTTTAAGCATCAGTAAAAACAAATCAATTCAGGATTTAGTACTTATGTGAAAACGATTATTTATTCCTAGTACGATTTTCTTAGAGAATAACTGGACAATATCTGGTTCTTCCTTTCTAGTAAGATTGTTTTTTATGACTAACAGCTACATAACAGAAATGGTTACACATACAAACCCTCTTCCTACATGGATACAAGCAGTCCCAGCTAAGGCTGCATAGAAGCATCTCCCCCATCTAGCCTCCTCTTGAGCATAGACTTTGTAACTCATTTCCCAGCTGCTTTTCCAGTCCTCCATATCACATTTCACACCACACAGGGTGCAATCCACAGCACGTTCTGAAGTTGCTGGATTGAGATGCACGCAGACTTTTGTACAGAGTGGCTGAATGTGACCACTGCAGGTGAGTTTGGGATGGACTAATCAGCGGCAGAAACTTGGATTTCAGAGGAATGAAGACTTAAGAAACAGGTATTATTCCCAAATTCATGAGCTGTGCCAGAAGTTTCTGCTTTAGGGCAAATGCTAAGAAATAGAAGCRCAGCATTTGCCTTCTGCATAGGAAACTTCTGGCTCAGCAACCCAGCACCCATCTCAGACAGAACGATAAATCACTTGAGATTGGCACTAACCACAGCTCTCCTAAGCTGCACACTTATGTGTACCATGCAACATGAAAAACAAAAAGAAAAAAGAAAGAARAATCCCTAATTCAGAGTAATTCAGAGGATGCCCTGGGTCCGGCCTCACTCTGCCTCTAACACAGGCGGCACAACTCATGTGGGCACATGCTCAAAGGCATCTCAAAGGATCACACCCATTTCCACCCACCCTGTTCCCAGTCCCYCTTTGCCATGGAAGATACCTAACATTTTTTCTTGCAGACTTCCTCCCTAGCCAGCTCCTGCAGCGAGGGCACAGCCGCAAACCGTGCTGTCCCGTGGGTTTGTCTGAAGCTCCTCACAGCTACATGCACAAGATCAAATGCAAGCCACGATTAGGGGCATTTTGGATTCTTCCAGGGCTTGCCAACACCAAAGATACCAAGGAAAAAAAAAAAAGCAGTGATAGAAAATAGTGGAGCCTTAAGGCAGCCATAAAGTAAATGACAGTAATAAAGATGCAAGGAAAAAAGCACACAACACAGCAAAGAGAAGACAAGGCCTTAGGCTGCTAGAAACAGATGTGCAAAATACTGAAGTTTAATGTGCTGCCTTTATATGAAGGCCTAAACTAGGTAGGCTTTTTTCTTCCTCAGTCTTGAAGGGAAGTGACTATTTTGCAAAATGGGCATTTCCATTAATTGCCTGTTTATGTTTTCCTCTGAAAGAGAACAGAAAGTGCAGAAATTGTTGCTCCATAAGCAGCTGTGAAGCCCCTAAGGTGAACTTTGATGGTTCCAGCCAGAACTCCCTGCTGTTCTTCAGGAAAAAGTGCCTAAAGTTTGTTCTTGATTCACGTAYCTTGATGTAAAAGTCTCCTTTCCATTCCAGAAGCAATTTCTGATTCCAGGCCAGAATAACTCTTATAAAGACTAGTATTTTTATACCACTGCAAGGATTATTGCAAAAAAATTTGTAATTAGAGGAGAGTTAAAGGGGAGGAAAAAAAAGYCTGAAGCTCTTAGCCCTTGTGGCCTCAAGCACTTCGGCTTTGGAAAGAGGCTGCACAGCCTGCATGAGGTGCAGTTAAGAGAGGTGAGAAACAAGGCAGACAGACGTGATCCGACCCAGAAGGGATCCAACAGAGATCACATTTAAAAGCAAAAATATGCTTTTAGATGCATCTAAACTTAGATGTATCTATATCGTAAATCTTTAGATGCATCTAGACTTAGCATCAACTCTGCCATCAGAAACAGAGCTGAGATATATTATAGCATTTCAAGAAATCTTTACCATTTTCTCACCTAAAGGGAGTCAATTTATCAATTTTATATTCACGCCTTTTTAGCTGCGTTCCTCCAGCTGGTTCTCAACTTGTCACTTAGTTCTCCCTGGTCTTGATTCTTTATCCTTACACGTAAGTGTAAATGAAAATCGTGCACCCAGCAGKGGGAAGAAAGAAAGTGGGGAAAAAAATGACACCAGCAACAGCTAGAGATTATAATACAGGTGGAAAAAGAGTAAAAGCATATGCGCTTTTGCAAAAGCAAATATAAAAAGCAACACAAAAAATGTACTGACACTGGAAAACAGACAAGAAAAGGTGCAACATCCTGCAGCAAACTGTATGTGATTCAACTTTCAAAGGTCACACTAAATATTAACAGCTCCCACTGTCTACAAAAATAAGGGCTCATAGCACAAAGCCAGAAGGGAATCAGAGTTTAATGCAATACAGTAACGTCTCAAACAGCTTACACTGGAGGAAGGAATAGTCTAGAAAGACTATTTCTGCAGCAACCAAATACTTTCCCAAGAAATACAGGAACTCTTGGAAACTGTAATGCCATCTGCTGACAGATTTTGCAAGTGCAATGCAGGGAATGACATCCCTGGAAATATCTGCCAGGGCTTCAGAGAATTTCATGCGCAGTTTTTGTTGTTTGAATATCGATATTGAAATGCACGCRTCATTTCAACCAGCTGGGACTTCAAGTTGTTGGCATTGACTCAGCAAACTAAGAACACTAAGTCACAGAGGTCCCTTGAAATAAGTGCATATATATAAAAATATATTATCTTAGAGAAATAACTGCAGCATTCATGTAACCCAAGGTTGTTCAGATTTTTATGTATTTGCTCATTACAAAACTACAAAAACAAAACAATTAACTGCACCAGTATCTATGTTCTAAGGTATGTGATTTTGTGCTCATCRTTACAAGTTTCAAAAAAAAATGCAACTCAAAGTCAATTAGACACATTATRTAACTCAGAAGCATATTAACAAGTCTCAAAATAGGTGGCACCCAGTGGAAGCTCCTGCAGCGACACCTTTCACAGCTGAGCTGTTAGCTCCATGCAGGTGTTTGGAGGCAGCAAGATATTCCTGTAACAGGTGACAAAGTATTGCTGAGAACTAAAACCTTGGAGAGGAAGTTTCACAGAGCTTGGTAGCTCCAAAGCTACCACAAGCTGCYCTGAGGGCAAATGTAAATCCACCAAAGGGATGCACAAGGGTGCATGGAAGGAAAGGAAGATGTTTCTCCTTGTTTGCATTACTGTATTCAATTCCGTCCTACAATGCCGACAAASTAGGAGAAGTTTGAGGAAAACATTCTAGAAGGTTCATACTGTTAATTTCTGAGTGAAGATACTCTTATCTATAAGAAAAGAGGAGGAACTTAATCTCTCCCCCCCCTTTAACTAAAGAAGGAGATATGAATATCATCTTACAAAACCAGAAATTAGACATGTTCTGTCCTCAGTCCTGGGGCACTTTCCACTACAAGCACTAACAAAAACGCATCACTAAAATGACCCTTCTGGTCAAAGGAAGGCCACAAAGCCAGCACCCCATTCCTGAGGGATAAAGGGTTAAAGCAGCACCCATTACCTCAGCCAGACCATTCCTATTCTCCAGTAAGGACTGAGCTAGATCCCATCCAGCCGTGCGTTCCTAACGYAACCTGACACGCACCTCTGTGGGATCCGGCCACTTGGTTCTCCTCTCTGCTTCTTCATAAGAGGCACTAGAAACAAGCACACCCCAAAAGCTAAAACACAATCCAAACAAAGTAATATTTAATTACTGAATTGGGGGAAGAAAAATTGAATAACTTCTTAAAAAAAAACAAACAAAACCCACCAGGTCCTTTGCAGACAACACAATCTCGTTTTTGTTTCAAGTTCATAACTTGGCTCTCAAAGTAGTTGATAATGAACCAGCAGGCATTATTTTAAATCATCCAGTTTTATTAAATGAGCCAGAAAGGAAAGAGGCAGGGCTAATTACCAGCATTCCTTGATGAATTACCTAGCGGTGTGTGGTAAATCTCTGGGCGTCTTTGTCTTTATCCCCAAATTTATCCCTTACTTATTTCTCAAGAGGTTAAAGGACACGGGGCTAATTAAGGAGCCAATCAAATGACAGACAGAACCACTCAAGGTAAGGCTGCTCTCTACACTTGCAAGCTTTTGCATCTCTGCCTGGTACTTCTTAATCTATTTTTTTTTTTTTTAATATATTACTGCTAGGATGAGAGGGGGAAGCCGAAACGCTAATCTTGTCACGGTCAGGAACGTTGAAATTGCCATGCAGTGCTGGGCAAAATGCTACATATTTGTAATTTAGCCAATAAGAAATTCCTTAAGCCTCTCTTGAATGGCAGGAATGTCTCTAGCTTGTCACTTTGAATTCATTCACCACACAGGTCCAGCGTCTCGGCGAATAATGCCGCCAAGCCCAAGAACTGAAACATTTCTGAATACGTGTAAAACCCCAAGATTACCTTAAGCAGCCCTACATTTTCACATTTTTGTGTTCTGCCTCCATCAGAGCTGTCGCCTGCCCCATCCCTTGAAGCTGCGTGGGGCTCTGGGCAGGATTTTCAGCTGAAGGAAGACACGGAGTTTCAGTGACCACCACTGACCTTTCTCTCCTATGCTCTGGACTCAACCAGGAATGCTCTGGACTCAACCAGGAAAGTGTTGTTTGTTTTTTTTTTTTTAATTAACATTAACTGCAAAAAACACCTAACAACCTGCAGGTGGACTGCAGGATCCCCTTGATGCTGTCAATGTCCACAACAGCAATCACTTCCAAACCTGCAGATTAGTTGCTGCTTCTGTGAGGTTCATCCCTTCTCCACCACTGTGAAACAGCCTCTGGCATGTGGTGGCCCATCTTCTTCCCAAGTCTGATGGCCCAGCCACCAAGAAAAACAAGTAGACAATAAAAGACTGATGCTCTGCAGCAGAAATGAGGAAAAACCAGCAAGTTCTCCTGAGCTTTACAGCAGTCACCACGCCAGCAGGACAGTAAGTCCTCAGATAAGACCACCTAAATGGCACTCAAAGGCAAACGCCTTCCAGATAACCATGTAATTTTACGTCAGTATATCTTCATTTCCCTTTTGCAAACAAATCCTACTTTAAATTAGCAGGAAAATATGACACTTGAGTAAGACCATGTGAAGCGCCACCAAATTCAAGCGGTGAAGGTACTAACATCTCTTGCTGGCAGCAGGAGGGCTGCAACGGGACAAGTGCAGCAACCCATGAGAGCTCCCTTCACTCCACGCTCTGCTCCACGGACTGCATTGCCCTGGAACCATCTCAGCCCGCAGCAGCACAAGGGTCCCAGCCTGTCCTGCTCCCCCTCAGTGCCGAAGCCATTCTACACCATGGGGACCGTGGCTGAAGCGCCAGCACGGAGACACCAGATATCTTCACCAGTCACAGTGTTTGGCCCAGCAAGGAAAAGGACGGCTAGGAAGGATGAAAGCAGCTTTTTGCAATCACACACAAGCATTCAGGTACTTCCACACAGAAGTACTTTTCATCCTTGAATTCCATGCATATTTTGATGCCTAATAACCTCTATGTTAGGCAACAGTTTACGTTTTACCTCTCCATCTAACCACAGGCATCCACCRCCAGTTCATTTCAGAATGGCTTGCAACAAAAGATTTAAGGCCCCAGCCAATACTGTCAGGCTACAAAGGTTSAGAGTTGAAGTCTAAAGCATGTGTTCATGCTTCATACAGAAAAAGCTTGTACTTAACTACAGAACCTCCAAAGCCTGCCTTAACTTACAATATCTGAGTTTCAGAGTGGCTAAGTAGAAATAATCCTAGTTCGGAAACTGCATTTGTAACTCAGCAAGACCTGGACTAGCAAGACTCYTCTCCATGCTATCTCTTGCAAAGACATGCTGCCACACTTGTTAAACACACCAGCACCCACCACCATCTAGCTATTGTCTATGCAGATTAAATTAGCTTTTGATCAGATAAGAGTGCCTGCAAGCATACATTTACTGTGGCATTCGCTGCCACAATTATCTCGACAGCCCATTGCTTGTGCTCCTCAGGAATATTCAACAAGCCTCCCGTACACTGACGTTTTCTTGTACTTCTTACACGAAGAAAACAGTTTCTAACCGCACAGACTTCTCCCATGAGCAGAGGGACCACGTTACCACCACAGGTTGCTCTTCGTAGCAGAACACACTGCCGAAGCGCTGGGAGCTATTTTGTGATATGYGCCCATAGTCATTATCATCACTCAGAAGGCATGCGTGGCATTTCACAAATGAAGAAATACAGGGTATCCTCAGCAAAAAGCTTATTGGGGTGATGTATTTAAAATCCAAACAAGCAATGACACAAGGGCTAAAGCAGGAAGGCTGCTGGCTCCGCACACGGCTCCAACCAGGGCCCATTGCTGCAGTTCTGTCCATTCTGGAAAAGCCGCAAGAGGAGTAAAGTAGGTGCAAACCACAGAGACTGCAAGGACAACTTGAGATTAATGGACCCACTCTGGTATCAGCAGTGACCAGCCTAGCAATCAGTATGTGGTTCTTGCCTTTAAAAAGCRTGAAGAGAACCGCTCCAAAAGAGGGACTGGAACTACAAGCTGTGGCAGAAAGAGAAACTTGTTCTTTGAGGGCATTTTAACATGTCGTCTGCTGTTTGAGACCTGTTTATATCTTATATCAGTAAAATGCTTATGCAGAATCCAAAAAATACCTGTGTTGTAGTAGAAACAATTCCCAGCAGCAAAGACAGCAAGCGCAGGTCTGTACCCCCAACCACTGCAGCTCTACAAACTACAGCGGCACCTGATGCTACCCCTGTGGCCTGGCAGCCATCTCAGCTCAGCTGCACCGAGAAGAAACCACGCTCCAAAATCCCTAATGCAGAGAGCGAGGAATGGAGAGAGACGAGGCATATCCAGCACTTCTCTTATCGTGCTACTCATGAAGCATAARCATCACCTGAAGCATAAACATCACCAAGTCCCCACAAAGTCCTGGTCTGCAGGACGTGGCAGTGTTGTCTGAGTAACCAGATCTGCAGTTCTGTAAAGGGCAGGTGGCCCCACATCCGTTCCTCAACTCCCATCTTAGAAGGCTCCAATGCATCTCCTCACCTTCAAGGCCAGCTAGCATCGGTCACCATTTCCACGACACCTCTGGTGAGAAGGCTGCATTTTGGGCAGGCAGGTGTAAGGTATTTAAGCAATTGTGTTATGGTTGTTCCAGACAACCCTCTTGATCCAGAGATCGGGCTGAACAATACAAACCACGTGGCACAAGTGCAGTTATTTTTTTTGCATCACCTCTCAACTAGCAAACAAGCAAGTCCCCACTCCTCCACCTTGCCCACTTCCCACGTTTCCACAGGAAGCCTTCTGGACCTATGAGAACACACAAGTCAAGCCAATGCAAGTTCTTTAGTAARTCAAGTCCTCAAAAAATATGCTTAGAAAGAAAAAGAAATAGAAGTTATCTTCAAAGGAAAGTCTTAGCAATCTACATCTCAGTTCAGACCTCCACTATCTGCAGAGCATCTTGAAGACTGCTCAGAAAAATAACTAGAGGAACTTGCAAGTCTGGTTTGAGAGAAGGCAGCACAAYGGCCAATAATTTCAGCAGAACTTAGAACAACTCCTTCATTTGTTCCTCTGAATCTTTTAAATCCTGGGTCCAGGGGGAGATCTATGAGCAGCATGGACTGATAGTGAGCATTTAAAAGTTACCCTATAGACGAGGCCAGGCTGTGACTACTCGTCACAAAGGCAGCGGAGGGGACAAGCTGTGGTCAGCGAACTGGCCAGCAAAGAGTTCCCTCGTTTCACAGCAATCCCTACAGGATCGGGAAGGGGGGCAGAGAGCCACGAGAGCCGCCTCCGCTCTGCTGCTCACACAGAGCAAGCGCCACAAGCGGCCGCCTCCAACGAGGAAAACTGGTTCTCRGGTATCAAGCAGGAAGAGAGGAAGGGATCGAGTCTCCGACAAGCAAGGRCCAGTTTCTTAACAGCAACTACACAAAACTCAAATGCACCTGTATGGAYGAAGCCATTCCATTAAAGAACCACATATTCCATAAACCAAGACATTTTTAAGTATTTCTTTCCTTTTTTAATACAAAGTTAATTCTTTGCACATTAGAAATGTCTTCCAATCCCACATTAAACAAGGCTTGGATCTGTTCCAACAACCAATACATTTGAAGTTATTCTCCTATTTACAAGGCATAGCAAGAAATGGGACTGGAGCAGAAGCAAAGAAATTCCAGTATCTCTACAGACTTAGTCCTCAGGTACCAGGAGAAGGACAAGATGCTAAACGGGCCCTGCTGAACGTGATGATGAATGAACCATAATCAGTTTTGCATAAGCATTAAGTGAAATCCTTAATGGATCTTAGACTCCAAGAGCTGCTGCTTACAGTGCATTAGACCTGGTCCTACTCTACTTCTTAATTATGCTTCACAAAGCTACACAAAATGCAAATTCCAACAGGTCATTTCCTACCATGCCAAGCTACATTACTWGACAGAGTAATGATGCAATTAAAGTCGTTACTCAAGTAGAGGAAATCCTATTTATTCATATGGCTATAAACATACCACATTATGTAATTCTGAGATTCCAATGCAATGTGGCAGAGATTTGTATGCATTACTCTTTATTTCAGTATTGTTTTTAAAGGGACAACTTAGACATCTTAAAAACAAACAGAAGCTGCAAGCTCGTTAACATTTTTGTCCCCTTTGCAAGTCAGCCACTTCAAGCTACCCTTTCAGACTCGCAGGTATTATTCTCACACAGAGATGAGAGAAAGAGCAAGTTGCACTGGCCACTTGCCAAACATACAAAATGGGCATATTCAATTTTTTAATATAATATTTTGCTAGTATTKAGACTGTTTAATATTTTTAATGTTATCTTTAACCAATTACCAATTGTAATTTCCTATTCTCTCGTATAGAAAAATCTGTCTAAAGCTGAAAATAACCCAATATTCCTCATAAATGAGTTAGAAATTGCTAAAGAAGCTTCTATTTAAAGGCGATGCTCAATTATTACAATCTCAGAAACAGAGRACTGCCCCCCTTCCTCCCCCATCACATATAAAGGTGGTTATAGACAAGTCAATGCAGAGATCATCACTAACGATTCTTCACAACACTGAAAATCTTCCATAGTCATAAAAAAATCCTAAAGTAAAATATTTTACACTAAGTTTTCTGAGAAAAAAAACAAAAACAAATCAATAAAACCCACATGCAACCCATGGCATAACAGATTAGTGCAAAAGTATATATTCAGTCTTTAACTAAAATACAGCATCTGCTCATTTAACCAAGCACATTACTAATCAAACTATATCATCTACACATTTGCTAGACCTGAATTATAATACTTAGAATTAGTAAAAAAAACTTGAACAAATTCAAGACACAAATGTTAAACAAAGAGCAGTTTGTTCCACAGGCACTTGCAAAAGTGTTTTTAATTATAGGCACGCACACTGAAAATATTTTATATGTGCATTTCCATTCAATATTAAATGCATAATTCAAAGTTCATCTGCCTACTTTTCACTCCTAAATCRGTCTAACATTTTACTTATGATTTTGGTATTCCCACTTTTGCATTAATTTGGCACGGTCAGCACAATACCATAATGCATAAAGCAGTCACACACAGATTTGCCTTGAAATACTGAGCCTGCAAATCTGTCTCAAGACTAACCCCCTGAATGCATACCATTGAAATACAGCAATACAGACAAAACACATCAGGCTATTAAAAAGCAAGTTCAACTACTTATTTGGTAAGAGTAGGCCTACCAGCAGAAAACGGTTACTAAATATCATCACGTAATAAAAAGATTTCTCAATAAAGTAGAGGAAATAGATAACTTTTCAAAACTTTCATTAAATACTTATTTTTTAGACATGTTTTATATCTTTTTGCTAGCACTTTTCCCATTGCTTTCCTCTATTCAGACTTACCCTCTGTATGAAATTATCTGTTTTCTTACAGTTGTTCGAGTTTTTCCTAGTAATTAGCAAGCTGCATCTCCTTTGACAGAGAGATACTAACAAGCTCCTGCAGCTTCCAGTAGGGCAAGGAATCCAAAGCTACTAATAGCAAACAAGTCATTTAAGCAAAAAAAGGATTACAAAGGCTAGTTGCAAGAGGCTGGAAATTCACCCGTTTTTCAGATTAAGTCTTTCTGAGGAGGTCTTCTGTAATGAGTTTTGACTCCATTTTAAGAGACTGTTTCATTATTTACTTTAAAAATGGAATATTGACTTGAATGCTTAACTTTAGTTTCTTTTGGAAAAACAAAAAAAAATAAATGCCAGAAACACTGTGAAGAGTTTTCCAAAGAGAATATGGGAGGGACACCCGTTTTGTAACAAAACCTCCCTCCCGAGATCACGGTTTAGAGAAGAGGGAGASGAAAAAAGAAAGAAGAAAAAAAGGAAAAAAAGAAGAAAAAAGAAAAAAACAGACAAACTAAAAGGGCTTTCCCWTTCTTTGGTGCTAGGGCGCCAAATTAAGGAACAAACGAAGGCAGCCTGTGCCTGATTTCCCAAGCCGAGCGCCTGCGGCCGCATCCCTGTTACATAAAGCGTGCGCGAGGAGCGAGCGGAGAGGACGCCGACCTACCTTGAGGACTTCCATGGGCACCTGGGTGGCAGGGGGCAGGCTKGGGGGCACGCTGACGTTGATGGCGGGCGTCTGGCTGACGGGCACGCGCTGCTGCATGAACTGGGCGGCTTGCTGCTTCTGCTGCTGCTCCCGCCGCTCCTGCTCCTGCATCTGCTCACGCATGAGCTGCTGCCGGAGCAGGATCCGTGAGGTCATGCTGGAGGAGCTTAAGGGAGGCTTGGAAGCGCCAGGATGCTCGGAGCTGCTGTGGGAAGAGCAGAGACACGGGGCTCAGTGGCCGCCATCAGGTYGGGCGCCCGTGCACGAGATCCGACGGAGCCGGCACCGGCACACAGCACAAGGCGGGATTTGGAGCCAACCTGCCCCGGCTCCCTAGCAGCCACGTTACGGTGCCTTAACTTCACCTAAGCCTTTCCAAGAGCCATAAAGAGCRAGGTTTTACTGCAAGCATCCATGAGAAAAACAAACGCTGCCCTATTCCCGTTTGTGGACCATTTCTAGTTGATTCTTGCTTTGGAGAGCTTCTAGGGAAAAGGCTGCACCAAGTCTAATGATAGGTACAGCTAAAGGACTAATGAGCTCGCTCAAAGGMAATTTTACTACTCCTTCTAAGAAAGCATATGTAACAAATATTCAGCTATTTTCTTCCAAAAAACTAATGCAGGGCAAGATTTGCTGGTGGTGACATCATTCACAGCTAGAAACCAGACCCAAAATGGCAACTCTTTGGCTCTTGAAGCCAGCGAGAGCAATGGGATATCATTGCAGGCAGGATAAACAACACGGGCTGCGTTTCATACTTTAAAATGTATATTGAGATGGCCAGAATATAAACGCACAGCACTTCTTAACCACGCAAGAGCCATGTTTCACTTGATAGCACAGAGGGAAGACGTGGCAGAAAACACCAAGTTGGCTATGAAGTCCAGGGACATCTTCCTGCAACCACCACTGGGCCCTCAAGAGCAGGAGGCCCTTTTTAGGACATTTCTATTGTGTCATTAAGACAGAACCACTAAGGTACTTAATAACAAGCCACACTCTCTCCAGGGCAAGTAAAGACTTATGCTAGAAGCTGGTTGCAAGACACAACTCCCTATGTCCACATGAGAAAGCTACTGCACRTATGGTTCAAAAACACTCCTTTGCTGCTTCTGAACAGCTGCAGTTGATTGGGTGGGAAACATATGAGCACAGCCGTGGTCCTATAGGAGGGACAGGCATATTATGCTATAATAATGCACAGAGATGTCTGTGAAAGCCAAGAGGAGCCACCGCTGCTACMGGTTTACCAGGCTGGCCGAGGACCAAAGTTGGGAGCAGTTCATGGTTGAAATTAAAGTTAAAAGTAATAAACAACCTAAATATGTGTGTGCATATAAATAGATATCTAAAGGAGTCCGCTTACTTTTAGAAGTGACCAAACATTCCTTTTCCAGGGTGCACATCTTGGGGGCAGGGAAGGCGAGGGAGGGAGGAGACAGTCTTGCTATTTAAGACCTGTCAGGTCGAAACATTCACAGAGACACTGATCCTTTTGATAAAACAAGAGAAAACCTTTGTGGTGAAACTAATGCAGCTGTGGAATAATCGCACTAATTAGCTGCTCAAGACAAGTCATTGACTGTGATACTCGCAAAAAAGCCCCGCACTCGCAATTAACAGCGGCGCATTATCACAGCGCAGCCCGCGGAGCTCGGAGCTCAGCTCACCCCGCCGCACATTTCCGTGCGGAGCAGGTTATCTGTTCCCAGCACTGAGGAAGCTACAGATGGGCACAGAAGAGCACCAAAACGCTGCTTTTGGGCGAGCACTGCTGGYATTGCTGTGGATGCCTGATGCACCGAGCTGGCAGCCAGGCACTGCCTGCTCATGCTCATTTTGGGCCATTTCTCCTCCTCCCGAGGCCAAGTGTGCTGAAGAGGATGCCAGAAAGATTCCTCCCCTGTAGGAAAACGTCTAGTTCCTTCGTCTGCAGGAATGTGATCCCGGAGCGCGTGTGAAAGGACGGTCTGAGCACAGGCACTGGCAGCACCACGGCTGGGCAGCCAGGCAAGCAAGAGGCAGCAAGCAGAAAACCTTGATTCAACCTCCCGTGCAAGCACTGAACACACCACAGTCTTCCTCATCTGGAGGAAATCAAGACTGTTCTCCTGCACATATTCCAAGCCACRCTGCCTAGAAATGTATGGGGAAAAAAAAAATCAACGCTCCTTTAGCATATTTAAKGCAACTTGCTTGCTTTTCTGAGCTATGCAGAAATTAAGACATGCTCAGCAGCAGGGACACGCAAGCCTAGAATACAGAAGAGCCCCTGGCAACATGCTATCTGCTACTAGCAGAGCCATCTTCATTGATGCATCTGAGTTTAAACAGTGCTTTTATCAACAAGAAACACGTTCCTGATCTGCTATTCAATGCCTCCCTGCCTGATTAGATGCCCATTGTACAAGAGTGGCAAATGCAGCAGCACCAGCACAGAYCAGTTCTCAGCACTCTGATTTCCTGCTATTTATCACCTGGAACTGCAATGCCCTTTTGGAGAGCAGGACATCCCAGCACGCTGAGCACTAAAGCAGCATATTCCTTCCACTGGCTGCAGCTTTCACCAAGTGCAGCACAGATGAAACGTGGAGACAGATAACTGGTTGAAAACTCCCATGGGTATTTCACCCGCTAAAGCAAAAGTTGCATCATCTCCCCTCCCAATCTCTGCTCCTCATCCAGTATCTCCTCCTGTCAACTGCATGGRATTTGCTGCGAAGCTCTGAGATCAAACAGAAAACAGACAGGTTTAATTATCACTCAAAACAACCCCTTGTCAGAAACTGTTTTCCCAGGAAAAGAAAAAAAAAATTTTAAAAAGCAATAAAAACCATTTTACATCCAAGGCTTAATCAAGGCTGTATTGAAGGTTCATACTTGTAAAGCCTCCTAGTCTTGCAGCAAGACCCTGAAGTGCTGCCGAGAAGCAGATCTCTCAGATTACCAAGTGAGCTGTTTCATAGCAGGATCCCGAATCCAGCCACGCAGATCCAAAGCTCGCACGCAAACCGATTCACACCGGGATTATGTAAAGTCAGCAACAACAACGCATGCAACAACAGCTTGATACATGATGCGACTTAGGTACTTCCTGCAAATATTGTTTATGGATATCATTTAATTGCTATAAATGAAACCAACTCATCCTTTTAATTAATGTATGATTAAACCGGTTATCCATCAGTCTAATAAGCACAGTATAACACAGAGTAAACGTTATTAGTTATGAATATAATGTGCAGATTCAATTAATCACTAAGTGATAACATTTTACTAAAGAAATTTAAATTACATATCCTCCACACAGATACGTGGGAAATATTAGTTACTGTACATATAAGTTATCATGCAGATGATTGTTGCATAATAAAAGGCAACTGATAACAAGATCTTCATTTCGCAGCTAGTAAATTAGAGCCAAACATTTTTGAACCTATCTACCTTTACAGGCACGTAGAGATGCAAAGGGCCAGCATTCCATTCTGCGGGATCTTTATCCAGTCCATACAAAGTCTTGCCTAAAGGAAAGTGCAGTAAAAGCACAGATTTTATCAGACTAGGAGGGGAAAAAGTTCCCTCCCCYGCCACCAAAGCACTCTTTTTGTGACCAAATCTACAGCTCCACTATAAGCAAAGGACACACCAGAGGAAGGCACAGTCCAGAGGGCAGACAACGGTGATAACACCCAAACAGAGGCAAAAGTAATTGCAAAAAGCAGCCAGATAATAAAAATAAGCACAAACACACACAGCCCTTCACCCGTATCTTTAGCCAAAGCGATTCAGTGCACAAGAAAACTACTCCAGTGTTTTCCCTGGAGCACTTTGTACTTCATTCCCAAAACTCAATCTCTGATCGCAGGTTGTGGTGACACTTCCCTCGGCCACCCAGCTGGCTGGCACAGCTTAAACTTTCAATATAAAAACCTGCTGGCTCCTCTCGTGCCCTTTCCTGCCAAGGACAGAGCAGGAGACCGCCAGAATTACATAAACGGCACAGAGACCTTTATCAACCTCTACTACAAAGTAAACACAGCACTTTAGGCTTCTATATTAAAGGAGGTTTCTGCTTTTGAACACAACACGCTGCCTGCTGGGTCACCTGCTTTGCCAGCAATGCAAACGTTTTTCTGCTCCCTCCAACGCTTCCTTACCCTGACCTGCCCCAGCTGGGCTCTTCTCTCCTGCAGCAGTACTGTCAGACCCAGGCAAAAAGGCACCTGCGGAACAAGTTTTGGTGCAACAGGAATATCAACCTGAATGAACAGAGAGCATCTGGTCAGGAGAGAGGGAATAAAAAAATAAAAATAAAAAAGGGCCTCCAGCAGCCACCACACAAACTGTAAGTAAATCAAGAAGCTGAGTTAACAATCCAGGAGAATGGCTAAATTAAAGAGCAAGTTAATTTTTTGGATAACCCTCCCACTAAAAAAAATCCACAAACTTAATTTCTTAGCTATGATTTTTCAGTCCAAAGCTAGTAGGTGGTATATAGGTACTTTTTAAAAAGCCTCTAAAGTAGCTGTACACCATTTAGTAGTTTTCCATTTTTCTTCCTGTCTCTCAAACACACCTTCCCAAGCTGCTGAGCCTAATGAAAACCTCTCTCATGACCCAGGAGTGCTTGGTAAATAATTATTAAGCTCTGAGAGTGGCTTCTGCATGAGGTTTGACTTAATAAAATGCACAAGTTGATTTGCTTGAATGCTCCTTTACCTTGGGAGGCTGCTTGCCAGGGTGCTGGGAAAGCTCCAAGGCTGCTGGGTTGAGCAGCAAGGGGAAAAACCAAAGAGGTTCCACCTGGAAGCTGCAAAGGTCACATTTCACAACCCTCTGCTACTTCAGAGTGACATGAAAAACTGCAAACCTAGAATAACATCCCAGACCTCTCTATATACACACTGACAAAAACAACTACCATGATGCAACAAATATTTTTATACCAAGCCTTAACCAAGTAGAGGAGAGAGACCTAGTGGGGTGGGAGAGGAGGAGATGACGCAAGGAGCTCTGCAAAGGGGCTTCCCACATGCTCCCATGCTTTAGCATTGAGAAACAACACGGAGAGCTCTGTGTAAAGAAGCAGTTCTCGTCATCTCAACCTACACAGTTTGCATTCTGCAAAAACCCTCCGTCAGACCCCAAACGCGTGCTTTCTACAAAGCCTTAGGAAGACTTAAAACGAAAAATAAAAGAAATAGTACACCTAATACTAACAACAGTATTTCCTAGGTTTTCCCCTGCTAAAAGGCAGGGTTTATTATCTCGGTGCGTCAGGCCCGGCTGCTGCGGCTTTGCGGACGATAACACGGACAGCACGGACAGCTCCCAGATCCCAACCGGCCGGAGCCCTCCGAGGAGACGGCACCAGCACCCAAGCTCCACAGCTCCCCTCAGTTTTGCTTCCCCCTGCCCTCCCCGCATCCCTATCAACCCCTTCACCTATCCCAGCGGCTCCRCTCAAAGAGGTGGACTCCCTGGAGCACAAAATAAGGAAGCAGATAAGATACCCTGCAAACACAGGCACTCCAAGAACTCAAGAGTAGTCGAGGACACTACTAAACAGCAGCTTCACGTTTCTCCTTCAGCTTTCAAAATCATTGCTGTCTTTGGAAAGATAGTATACAAAAAAAAAAATTCAGGAGAGAAAAAAGGCAAAAAGCAGAGGCAGATTTTCCTTTCACTTACAAGGCTTCATAGTCACCTTGTGGGAAACTTTGATCCGCTTCAGACACTGCTTTCCCGCTATCGGTACTTAACCTTTTTAAAGAGCTCCACACGCATTTGCAAAACATTTCACAAACAAAAAGCCAGATAGCTAAAACAACCAAAAACGTGATAAAATAAAAGGCAAGAAGATAACATGCAACTAATCCCTTCTGTAGTTCCCGGTTTGGTAGTGCAGCATTTACCTTGTTTTATCTGGGTAAACACTGAAGATAATACTGTCGCCAGGGGGGAAGATAGAGCATGAGCACTGTAGCTACCCAAAATGGGGCTTCGCATCACTTTTTCATTACACCTGAAGGTGGAAAGTGCTGTTTGATCGCTCTGCACAGCCGCCTTGCAGGCCTGCTCACACGCAGCCTCAACACGCTGCACACTCACAGTTCTGCCCCACGTTCCCACGCTCAGCATCTCTCCAGGCTAAAAAGCCACCCAGCTCCTCAGCAGCAACCCAGCAATTCGTGGTGATCTAAACCCTCTGCTCAGCCTTAATTTTCTGCTCACCCACTTCAGTTGGTACCCTGGTGTGTTTAATATCTCCCAAAGAGCATAAAGCAGCTCCAAATCTCACTTTGCTCTGGCACACAGAGCAAACGGGATCTTAAACAGCAAAAAGGAAAGTGTTTATGAAAGATCTGCTTTAAATGATTGAGAATTCCAGCAGCTGTAAGACAAACCACAAAGCAAATCCAGTGCTCAACCACAACGAGGTCACACTATCAATGCGTATGACTTAYTCATCCCAGTGAATCCTGGAATGAAACAGGAAAAACAACCCTCAGCGCAGCACCGAGACACCTCAAACATTAGAAACAACTTGGAGAGAGGGTCTGCAAACTTATTTCAGGTCTAGCCAGGGGAAGCGCAGCTGAGCGTTGATTGCAGAACCTCTCCTCTGCTCCACAACTGCCCTAAGCTCTATTTTAAACCCTGGCATCTCTACGAACTGCAGGCTCTCACAAAAAATGTCATATTGAATTTAAAGGCTGGAATACTGGGGAATTCAAATCTCCCAGGTCGACTCCCACTTTCCTTCCTTTTTAAGGAATTTTGCACCTTGTTTCTAGCCAAACTTTCACAAATACCAGGGAGCGGGAARGAGGAAAATAACTATACAAACTAATTCTACTCAAGGGCACATTAAGTTAAAGAACTACTACACCAAAAACAGGCTACAAAATCAATCTCATTTAAAATAAGAACATGTAAACAATGGTTATAGATCCTGGTCTTGCAAAGTGCAAAATATATATTTCAAAAGCTTTTCTTTTTAAAATCTATTTATGAAATATATCTCTGCTCATCCACTGCCTTAATATTATTTTGAAACTGTCCTCTTCTTCTGTATTTGTCATATGTTATGTATGGAAAAGAATCAGTTTTACATTTTCTTCACATTTTCCTACTTCCAGACAGCCTGTTTCGTGCTTTCACACACTAGATGGAGCTTGTCTCCTCTTCCACCTGAAAGACCGAAGCGGTGCTGCTCACTGGGTCTTGGGCATTATGGGCTTAAAAAAAGCTAAATAGGCAAAGGGCAAAACCCTAACCTAGCTCAAAATGTGTGAAATGCACAAAACTGCTTCGTGGACATCATGCTACCAGGTGCATTACCAGTACCTTAACACCGCTGCGTAGTTCTCAATATAACAATTTCAAACCCCAAAACACACTGCAGTGTGTAATGCATCCATAGAGTCCTTGCTTTATAGATTATATCATCTTTTATCCCCTTATGAAGGGACAATATTTAAGATCATTGCTGAATTACACACTAGAATAACTCACTAGTTTTCCAGGATCTCCTCTTGTATTTCAACATGCTGACTTCGAAAATAAACTTGTCATCTTCTCCAGTAAACTGAAACATCTGCCATTAATGATCCAGATTAATGGGTAATTAATGGGTTTGTTTCAAAGCACAACAGGATACAGTCCATCAACACTATTTCTAGGGTGAATTTAACACTCAATTGGACAAAGAGAACCCCTAAGATAACAAGACCTTCCTAACACCCAAGCAGCCAACACCGTAACAAGACTAGAGTCACAGCCTTGGGCTGTATCAGACAAGGTAAGCGCAAAGAAGAACTAGTGTCACCAGTAAGACATCTGTCAAAGCTGAAGGAACTGAAACTGAAGTGACAAGAGAGCCCGTTTTATATTGGGAAGCTACAAGTTCAGCATTTTCATCTCACAAAATGGAGGCTGACAGAGATGAGTGTTGCCATCTATAAATACAGCAGGGAAACAAACACCCAAAAAAGCACAACCTTGGCATTATACCAGGCGATATGAACCAGCTATGAGCAAGATTAAATTAGTAGCAGCAGCTATATTCTAAGCAGCAAGGTCCTCAAACAGTTTTCAAATCAGAGGGCTGGAAAAGGAACAATTTGCTGCTTTTCCAATCAAGACAAACGAGTTAACAAACGAGTTTGTGGAACAAAGCAGCCAGTAACAACGTACAGGCCACAGAAGATGCCCTTCGGCAAAGGGCTCCGTTGTGACAGATGCATGACAAAGCAAATTCCTTGCAGCACACACAGATCTGAGGTAGCACTGGAATCAGATAGTGCACTAAACAGAAGCTGATGCCTTCAAGCACATGTCAGCATGRCCAGACACTGCTCATTTGGGAGGCAAGTGTCCTAACTCCAAACAGTTGCTTATGGGGTCCCAATGCAGTACAGATGTTCTTTTCTAGAGCCACGAGTGTATCCAGCTTCCAGGGCTTCGTGCCTCGTATCATCTGGTGTGCTGGAGTTAAGTGTCAACGCCGACTGTTCTGGGATTTCTGGGAAACCTCTCCCCTCTCATCCCCACTTTTGGGGACCCTGTTGCCCACATACTCCTGAACCTTAGTCCAGCTGGGCAAGCCAGAACTCACAAGTGTTGAGCTGCGGTAGTAAACAATAGCTCAAAAGTGTGACCCCTCTGTTTAATGTAAGTAACTTGAGGGACTATATCACTGTTTCACAAGCAGTTCAGTGTATAGTGAGTGCAGTTAAGAGTACTCTGCCTTTTGAGGAAGCCTATAACAGTATGCCCCAGATTCTGACACTGAACTAGACTAGTTCTGGCACTGAACTAGACTGAACTAGACAACCAAGACTAGTTGAGGCTCAGAACTTGGGACTGCCACCAAGGGGAATRGCAGTAGTCAAAGGATATCACTAATTCAAGTGCTGCCATTAAAAAGAAGGTCTGAAAATAGGCTGCAAGTACAGGTCTTTTTTTGGACAGAAAAGTTATTCCAAGCCACTCCTTAATCATACAAAATCTCCCGTCGTGTTATGCAAATACCTGACACGACAGCACAAAAAAGCAAGCTAGTGCGCTAGTGGACTACTATGTGGGAGCAGTGATAGAAATGAGAACCTTTGTTCATTCACATTTGGAACAGAATTTGCTTCAGTGTCCTTTTTCCTTCAACCAACCTGTTATCCAAATTGACCGGCCTGCCAAGTCAGCTTTAGCAACATTGCCAGAAGCAATTTTTCAAGCTGGTCACCAGATTTGGACAAAGATTTGCCTCCTTATTTAGCCAAGAAACAAAAATAAGATAAAAAGCACACTTCACACACCTCCTTCTCTCATAAGTACTCCCTTACTTTCCACCCAACAGCTTCCTTGACCACAGCAGAAGCAAGTCTAATATTTCAGACTGTGCAGTAAAAACCAGTCAGTTCAAGTACTTCTCCTGGTCAGTGTGATTACAACATACACACACCTTAGAGCAAATTTTGATAAAAAAAAAAGCTGACATTCCCCATCAGGACAATGCTTTGGCAGCAGAACTAATCCAGGTTACCTGCACACCACCTCCTGTCATCACGGAGAGCTGGATGCTTCAATCTCCCAGGTCCTAAGGGGCTGATTTACAGAAGTCCACCTGCCCTCCCTTCCCCAGCAGATTCTGACACCCCAAAGATTGACACCCAAAAAAACCCCCAAACCAAGAGATGCTTAATTCAGCAAGAAGCAACTTGGTGCACAGAGAAAATTAATCCAGAGCAGTTAACAGCATCACCTCTCAAAGACAACGTGGTAGCTAGGGGGTCCAACATCTATTTGCCACCAGAAACCTTGCCATCGTCCTTCTTACAGATTTTGAAGGAAGCCTCCCGAGGGGCTTAAGAATGAGCAGCAAGGACAGGAGTCCTTAAATCACAATATTGTCCATACTTTGTAGCCAAGAGAAAGGCAGGTGTCTGATTATCCTATGCAGCACAAACAAGCAAGGCATATGATGCAACTCMAGGTAAACTAGACAGCCTCTCACAACACCCACGTACAAGTTTAGCAGAGGAGAATCCCCAAAGCCCATTACACCAGTATAAATAACCCAAACCCGGGGCATCTCATTACTGTTCATTATAATGAGCTTTAATAATGGAAAAGGCATCAAGCATTTCCAGTGAACTTCAGGACAGAAGAGAATGGGAAGACCTTCAGTGGTCTAACTCTCAGCTTAGGAATGAAGAATTTCAGCTTCTACTGCTCTTCTTAAATTGGTAGAATAAATTGAACTGTATTAGTACATAAAACCAAAGCAGGCAACCTGAAGATCATGATCTTGTTTGGCCCAGCAAGTGCTCTCTAAATATACATCAGGCATCTATCTTTCCTAAGTGTTTCTTTTAACTGTATTTGGAGGCAAGCAGAGAGGAACGACAAAATTCATAACACTAACGTGAAAAAAATAATGCATGAGATTTTCCCRCTCCTATTTAGCATAGGTGATATAATATCCTGCTAATGTGAGCTTCCAACTTCGTTTGCTGCAAAGAAAAAAAACCCTAAATCAAACAAATTGAATTTCTATACTGCAGAATGCTGTTTCCAGGGTGTAAAAGTGTGYTCCCTTTCGGTACCAGATCAACTCCAACTTTGCAGTCTACATACGTTTTGTAAATAAATTTTAAAAAGTCTTAAAGATTTAAAAATAGCAAGGTCTAAACAATTTTTTTTTGCTAAATATTCTGGCCAGGTGTATCACCAATTAACTTTTTCCTGCTCTATAATCAAGTTTACAGTTTCAATAAAAAATTGTATAAGTTACTTGATCTATACTCTTAAATGACAGTTTCTGATCATTAGCAACAGTAAATACAGATAAAGCCTTTTATTTCACTATCAGAGTAGAACTCAAGGTGCYGCAAGCAGCCTGATACAGAAGTTCAATTATTCTTCCACTGCTTATCTGTTATCTGAAAGCCACAGACAGTATCATTTCAGCTTTAAAAATGCTCTTCTCCCCACACACGCACGCAGAGGTTTTAACTCCCTATCTCTGCTTCCCACTTCCCTTTTCCGAGTTTCCAATTTTACTTCTTCGGGATGAACCCTCTTTTGGCACAGGGGGTATTTGGCTGCAGCGTTTCCAACTGAGATTCCGCCTGCCCTTAAAACAGGACTGAAACAGCCACCCTGACCCTGCCAACTCCAACAGGCAGAGCTTGTGCAACACGAGGGGCCAGGGTTTCAGACAGGAGTGAGCTGCAGAACCAACTGGCTGGACATTAAAAGCACATTAAAAAGGTCTTGTGCTCACTGTTAAGACTTTTCCCAAGAAGAAAAACAAACAAAGGAAACATTTACCACCCTGTTTTGTTTTGTCCCTCCTCATCCACAGACCTCCTTTTTTTCCCCACCTTGGTCAAACCATTTTTTTCATTTTATTACTTAACTTGGGAAAAAGTGGAAATAAAAGACAAAAATATCCCAATGCGCACAAAACCACAACCCAACGTTGAACGCAGCTAAGGCAAAGGTGGCCCCCACGTCCCACAGACTTACCCAGTGACCCCATTCTCCAGCTCCGCTGCTCCAGCTGGACACAAGCTCAACCCAACTGGCTGCTCTCGGCCACAAACCCAGCACTGCTCGGAAAGCGCTCGGGAAGCACCAGCTTCCAGCAGTGACTTGGCTTTTACTCCCACCATCCAGCTCTCAGCCCTGTGCTTGCYGGTCCTACTTCTGCAAACAGGGATTGATGAGTAACCGTCTCTGCTTTGTAAAACACCCAGACCCATCACCACTCACAGCAGCTTTTGTCTCCTGCGTTTCCAAAAAAGTGTAAATGCTCACAGGAAACATGCACGGCTGCACGCTTGCTCCATCGCTCTGGAAAGTTTTCCTGTGCAACCTTAAGCTCAGATCTCTCGAGCAACTTATGCGCACGGACATGAAGTGGAGCAATTGCAGCATGGCTGGAAGTGAAAAATAAATAGTTGTGCTTAAAGTCCCCTTCACTTCAGATATTGAGTTCAATGGAAAACTTTAAAATGAAGAAATTGCCACTTGCTGCATAGAACCACAGCCAGCCCTTCCAAAGGGAGCATTGCCCGCGGGTGGATGCTCTGCGCTCGCTCCCACRAACATCCCCCCCTTGGAACAGCAACGGGCTAAAAGGACAGCGAACAAGAGAAAAGAGAAAAACGAGAGGGGTAACACAGGAGGAAGGAAAACGCAGTGAAGCCATCCCTGTGAAATAACAGGGGGAGAACTATGACAAAAAGCCTTTTCCTTGCACAACCCCTGAACTGATTCACTACTGGTAACCCAAAACCACACCAAAAAAAGCCCTTTGTTAGAAAATTGAGGTTTCCTCCCTAGCATCAATGCACTTACAGGAACTCCTGAGCATAATAAAATAAGTGGCTTCCAAATAATCTCCTTTATGGGAAAAGTCTGCATTGYTATTTAAAGGAGACTTACTGGACTGGTTTGCTTGCCTGCTTCTCACATTGCAGAGGATACTCAGGCACCTGGCTGAGCCGAGGCTCTGCTTCACAGCTTTTTAGYCCAGAGACAGATAATTTCATACAGACGACAAATCCAACTTGAACAATACCAAGTTTAAGGTCTTTTCCAGCCAGCATTACCTGGAAAGGGACTCAAAGTTGCTGGGCTTTGGTTGTCCACCTGGGAAAAGCAGATACCACTAATGTACATCTTCAACACCTACATTAGGCCACAGTATTTACATATCGACAGCATGCTAGAACTCTTGAGTACTTTTTGGCCTTCTGATTTCTGTTCAGAAAAACCCCACAAAACAGCTTACAATAATTACAGCTACAAAATAGGAAGTCAAATTATTAGGCAAGTTTCATCTGCGTAAATTATTTGGTGTTAAAAGGATGAGGCATGCATGTCTGAGACAAGGGACTGGACTCGGTGACCCCAGGCACCTCATTCAGGACTCTSTTTCTGCAGCTGGGTTACTTAGGAGGTGGATGAGGTCTTTATTATAGGAGCCATCCCTGTAACTCGGAGCAGGGCAGCAGAGCACAGGCTCGGCAATAAAGCCCATGGCAAAGCACATGTGCAGAAAGCGAGTGCTTTGGGGGTGGTATTACAAGACTATTACATGAAAGTAAGTTTTCAAGGGATAAGGCGTATCAGCATATAAGCTTCCCACTGCATCAGAGCCAAAGGCACACAGATAGGTAAAGCTGAGGTAATTAATTGGTACACAAGGAAGCAAACACTTRGTTATTGAAAGCCAACAAAAATAATTATTCCAAACCACCTTTAAACAGTATCAATGTTATTTTGGTTGTGAGTTTCAAAGGGAACAAGTCTCCACTACCAATGTTATGAATAAGACAGATACTGGCCATGCAGCCACCGAAATAAGACCATGAAACTATGAAAAATCTGATGAAAAGACTGGTTTGAGCAACATTCCCACAGCCAGCAGCATTCCAAGGAACAGGGCAAGAGCAATACGGGAATTCAGCAGTAAGGGCATCATTAACAAGTGCCTGTTTTTCTCTTATTCCCAGTGAACAGACTAACAGAGGAATAGTTGTACTTTTCTCTCTATACTACCRACAATAAGCACTAGGAGAACCAAGTCAATGTTCTTGGTCAACAGGCAAGATTAGCAAACTATTAAAGCAGCTTTAGAAGGAATTTTAAGTGGTCTATGACTTCAAGCAAAACAAGAGCAAGTTGAGCACTGCACCTTATGAACAGAATTTTWAAAACACATCTAAAGATTTGAAAAGAAAATGTTCAAGTTTATTATCAGAACAACTATTTTGGCCTGAATATGTTGAAAGCAGCTTGCACCAGAAAAGACCACATGCACAAAGCAGAATTTGCTTCCTACTATCCATGTCCCAAGTAACTACACTCCTACGAAACATTAGTTTCCATTAAAGCAGATTTTAATTGTTTGGTTGGGAAAGCAAAAAAAGAAAAAAWATATATATATAAAAAAGCAAGCATTCAGATGGCCACACGCCCTCCCCAAAAACAACAGCACACAGGAAGGAAATCTTGACAAAACCGGCTCGACACACTGAGGCGGACACAAAAAGCGGCCAAGATAACAGAGTTATCAACCTCCTTCTTCTCTATCAATTTAGAGTACAGCTTTGGAGGCCTTTTAAAACCCTCCAAAAAATAATCACATCTCAGCTGCAAAAGCAAGCGAGCGCTTTCCCACTGATTCACCGGAACCGGATCACCGCYCCAAAGCCAGGCTGCGGAGTACGGATTTTATCCCAGTGGCTGATCATTTAGTCACAGCTACACTTCTTTATTAAACTGTCAGGAAAACCAGATAAAACAACAGATAAAGCCATTCGCTTTGCAAGGGCAAGACCCACAGGATGTTTGAGAGGAAAGCCTTTTATACAGCAGCAAATAAAGTCGATTTTGTCAGATGTCACCCACAGCACCAGTTGCATGTGCTGCATGTGCTTGTTCATGTACATGTGCAATATCCTCAAAAACATTTTAAATTATTTTAACAAAACACAGCAGAAAATGCCGTGAGGAAAGTAATTCAAGCCCAACCACCAGAGCCTGAGTTGCAGTTTCAGACTTTGATCTGCTGTCAATATAAAAATTACATTAGTTTAGTTTAAAGATCAGGGATGAGAAATAAGGACTCATTAGCTCTTCTTCAGGGTTCATGATTCAAACCTGACAAAACACATACTTCAGTGTTTCCGAGCTTAAAGAAAATTCCAGCAGGGTCATGGAAGCTGCTATTTATAGCTGGTTTAATCTCTGCACACTCAAACACAGCTTCTCTACATGCACACATTTTGTTAACACTTAAAAAAGTTTGTTAATGAAAACTTAATCATCCACAAGCTCTGCAAATGTAAACGAGYTTTTCTGCATAATAATAGCTGTTCCAGACTGAACTGCAACAAAAAAACAACCTATAGTTTTTCTAAAGTCCTTACTGGAAAACATTTTGATAAAACTGAGAGAAAAGAATATGTTAAGTTACCCATTAATTTATTCAGCAGGAAACAAACTCTTCTTGCATTTAGTATATATATCAGTACAACGGAGACTGTTCTCAAACCTTGTATTTCCAGGCTAGAGCAGTGGAACACCTTGAGAAGCACCAGGCATCCTTGCAACCTTGGGTCTTTAAGGTCATCTGCAAAGATGCACAGAACTAAGCGGGGTTGTCCTCAGCCACATACAGAGGAACACAAAGTCCTCAGGGGAAAAGAAAGGCCCCAAACCACCCACGCAAAACACAGGTCTCTGCTGATGGACTCATGTCCGAGTGATCTGTGCCACGAGCAGGCAGCCAACACCCAAGGTARACTGGAGTCTTGAGTCCGTTACTGGAGGTGCAAAGCAAACAGGTCAGGCAGCCGTTTAACCGGCCCTGGGATCACGGAGACAAGACGGGATGGCTCCTACACCAGCACTCCTGGGCAGAGCGTCTCACCAAACTGGCCACCTTCTAGGACAAGATGACTTTTTGTCTGGGTCAGCAGACAGAAAGGGAGAGTAGCGAGAGTTAACTAACCATGCGGTGTTTGGAAAACTGGAGAGACCACCCAGCTCTGAAGGCAGTGATCATCAGTTGAGATAACGTGTTGCAAACGGCCAATTGAACATTCTTCAGGAGTCAATACTGGGATAAATAATTTGACATTTTCCTTAGTGACCTGGATGAGTCTTGGAAATACTGAGGATTTGACTAGGCAAGGCTGCTCAGAGCCGTGTCCAACTCTGAACTTGGACACAGAGCCGGGGGCTGGAGCAAATGAAGCAAATGACCTTCAGGGGTCCCTTCCAATCTCAGTTATTCTGTAACTGTACATTTGATCCTTCGAACACTCATACTTGGTCTTTCTCTTAAATTGCTATTCCCACACTTAAAAGCATAGAAAAATATCCATATTATTCAAAAATAGAGAGGTTTCAACCACAGCATACGGGATGCAGAACGCAGTAGTGCAGGCACATCACCCCTTGGAAAGGCACACAAGAACATTTACCATGGTAGCAATATCTTGTTAACAACTTGTCTGCGCGTTTATTGCTACCCAGATGCCACACCGGGTCACCAGCTCACCTGGCCATGTGCATTATGTTCTTTATCATTCCTCATAAATGTTTGAGGAACTACTGTTTTTTTCAACATTCAGAAGCTGAATGTTCCTACTAACCAAATCTTTTCCAGGGATTACGTGAACATGATCACAAGTTTACATGAAATCTTCACAATGCTGAAATCCACAGTTAGCTAAGCCAGCAAGAAACTGTTGAACCCTTTCATACGTTCTCCTCTCCTCATTGAGCGTGCTCAGCACACAACACGACAAATTTTACTAAACACCTTCTTAAAAGATTAACATATTCAAATTAACTGTAATGGAATAGTAMGTGGTTGAAGTCTCCCAGAAATAAGACTCTGGTCAGCCCCATTTCAGCATCTCTTCTGTTCAAATCTAATACACACATGCACGTAAAAAGACACAGCAAAGCCTTCTGCAGCATAGAGCTCTTACAACAGCGCCAGCTCCCCACATCACTGTTTCATTATTTTAAGCAAGGTTTTAAAAGAGATTACAGGTTGGAAGAGCACAGTAGAGCACCTTCATCATGAAACAATACTGTTAGTGACACCACCACATTATGAACACTTTACATTCAAAGCTTTGCGCTAACAGTTACTCAGCATTAAAAATAGAAGTGTTTTACCAATGCATATGCATTGGAAAAAACAAGGTAGAGCAAGTCAGAATCTCTCCATGTTAGTTTTTGACAAGTGATATAAATCTTTTAGTAGTCAYGATTCACAACTAGCAGACATTTCTCTTAAGGGATGCCTCAAGGAAACTTGATGTACATCCAAACTTCTGCAAACTTGCTACTTTCTGTTGGATGCCTCTCTCGTTTTCCCAAAGAGTGCAAATGCTGTTCCGGGCAGGCTAGCGCATGCCAGGGAATCCTAAAATAGAAACCGCTGGAGCTACCGATACTGCAAACACAAACAGAGCTACTAGCACAGAGTGGTGACAGCAACAGCAGTGACATGGATCCAGGGCAGCAGAAGGGTTGGACACGGTTATGGATCTGCCAAGCTGCTAAATGCTCCCTAAAATCCAAAGGAAAGGAATAGCAATAGCAATTTAACAGTCTGAATCAGCACAAATTCACAACTCTGGCCCTCAGGCTTCAGCATTACTAAATATAGGAGTTTTACTGCAAAAAAACACAGAGGTAAGAGCACCACAAAAATGCTTTGGCAAGGTAACACCTAGAGGAGTCAACAGCAAAATGTGCAGAATTATCACCGTGCTGTACCAGAAAAGGCATTCTCAATTAGCAGCTAGGACATCACGTATCCTGCCTCTTTTGTATGAGGAGGCTTTAAAAAGCAAGCATATTTTCCTATAATAACTGGGATTAGGGAGGAAAAGATCACAGAGGACATCAACACACAAAGAAAACGAACCACAGAAAACAGAAAGCAAGATTGAGCAAGACTGGCTTCCAGACACCAGAGCAGCTAAGCACGAGAGCCTCAATTTTAAAGTCCAATCAAGAACATTAGATGTCCTATTTATCACTGCACACCAGCCTGAATCGGGTCCAAGTCCAAGGTAATAAATAATGTCATGTTTATTTTTGTCCCCGACTCCAGCCTAGACACTCCAGCTCTATCTCTGCTTGTTGTAGCATTAAGGGARGCACAACACACAAACAGAACAGAGRAGGGTGGATCACATTACATATTTGAGACCAGTCTCAGTGCATTATCCAAAAATAAGCAATTTAGTAAGCAATTTCGAGACAACAGAAAAACCAAAGTGCTTATTGAGAAATACTTAAACCATTTAATATAACTTCCTACTGGCTTAACAGCAAACGATATTCTATAAATTCCACAGAAAGTCTGAGACATTTGGAAACTCAAAAGAAAAATTAAATATATTCTGAAACTTTCACGGGAAAGGTGACTAAGGCTTTAGAAACGCGACTCACGGGCAGCCCTGAGCATGCCACCCATGTGGCAGTGCCATTCAAGCTCCCGAGTCTCCTCCAGGCTTCCCGAGGGAACATCCAACATCTCCCTGATGGCTCCTCAGGGCACGAGATAGGGCCACTGTGGCGACAGGCAGCATCCCAGTCCTTCGCTATGGTTTCTACTGCACTGCTGCTGATGGGAATGCAAGTGGTTGCTGCATTTGAAATTTGGCATCATTGCATTTTGAAAAGCAGAGACAATAGGGTCAGAACAAACCAAACCAACCAACAAACATTGTGTCTGAACATTGGAAAATTACAAAGGGGCAATCTCAGCTTAGCCAGCTCAGAGAGCAGCTTCCAGCATCCTCCTCCCTGCAAACTATACCTGCTCCAGGATAAAAGTATGTTCATTTTGCTCTTACCAAAGGTCTAAGTTTCAGGTCAAAAAACAAAGCTGAAATTTTTACTGAAGACAGAAAAGATTGTTCCCAAAGGACACCTCTTTCCATCCCAAACAGCACCTTCCAAAGGCTGCAGTTTGGCCTGAGGGACAATTGAAGAACCACTCTGGAGTAATTCACCCTTAGGCAGATGGGGCTAAGCCCTCTAAAAAGGGCCTGTTACTGAGGCTGGTTTAGAATCTCAAGTAAAACAAGGACTAGTTCAAATAAATAAATAAATGGATCCTGCCTTTTYCCCCCCCTTCACAAACTTAGGATGAGAAGCTGCAGATACATGAGCTGCACTCATGCATCCCTACAGAAAAATCCGCTGCTTGATGGATTTGGGGCCAGGACTCAGAACTCAAATGGCCCAGACTGCCCTTGGTCAACCTTAGACCAGGGTTCAGTACATCTCCTTCGCTCTCCCGAAATATAATTGGAAATGGGACAGATGCCTGTGGGATGCATCCACAAAGCACTTGCTAAGAACAGCTGATGAACAAACCCATTCCCCCGAAACATCAAAAGTTATGTTCTTGTAATAACAACAAGTAGTATTCTTGCAGCCATGATAATCAAAGGATTTGGACTAATCAAGGGAACATTTTGGAGGAGAGAGAAAAAAATTAGAAGCAAGTTTCTAATGGAAAGCCTTCAACAGCCAAACCTTTTACTATGCTCACAGGCTCCACACCTTGCTCTGCTCCCATCACCACCAAGCCCTGAAACGTTCTTGTTTTGGCATTTCTCAGAGAAGACAGCAAAAGGGAAGAAGGGGAAGAGGAAACCACCCTGAATGAAGCCTTTTTTCCCCCCCTCTAAATCAGTTCCGTTACAATCCATCTTTATTGGTCCAGGCATCTCTTTTTTTAAATATGATTTAAAACACAAACACTTCATTGCAAGAAAATTATTACTTAACAGTACTTTATATTTGGCCTACCATTAAGTTCACTACTATTCCAATAGCACGTTAGGAAGATGAGGCAGCATTAGCAATACACAGATTTTTCACATGCCATTGGTTGTATAAACCAAGAAAATTGCTGCTATTGTGCAGCAACTGAGCTTTCATATGAACTAATAATTTAATGATAAAAACATTAATCGGTTCTTTTTCACTACATTTTACAGAAACCCARTTCTCAGAGGCAAAGCCAGCTCTGCTTAGATTTGATTACTGTTTCAGGGGAAGGAAATAATGAATCATTTATGAACAGAAAAGAAAAAAACACCCAAGCAATTAAGCCATCACTCCCAATTCAGTTGGCAAGTCTCCTTTACCAGAGGATGGTAACAGGGGTAAAGTAAAGTCAAGACAACGCAGCCAAGCTCCTTCCCCTTCCAAAGGCTTTCACGACACCAAGGTCACGCAGTGCTTGGTTCCAGCCACCCCACTGCAGGTGAATCGCGGTGAGATGTCAGCTRTGGAGTGCACTGGTTTGGGCCGTGGCCACCAGGACGAGCGGAGAAGCAAAGCCTGGACCAGAGCAAAGCAGCAGCAGGGAGGCCAGAACGAGCCTTCACCTCCACCAGATGCCAGGCATTCCCATGGGCCACCATGCACGCACGCTCTCCATCCTGGACTGCTCTCCAAAAAAACTCTCAGCTTCCCAAATCCTCACAGTTTCCATCAGTGATGCCAACAAAAGAAATTCTTGACATTACATAGGCTCTCCTTGTCCCAAGAGCAGCATTTGCGATGGCGATTACTACCCTTCTGTGCTTCCACATGGCTTGCTTGCCTCTGCCATGCAGCCCACRTTCAACAAACCCACAAAAGCAGAACAAGACTTGGCACAAATGAGACCTGCAGCATTGGCCTGGYAGAAGCCAGGTATCAGGCAGCAGGGCCTACATATACAGACAGGGTCAGAAGGAAAACAGAAGGCAAGAGGAAAAGGAGAGGGATACTCCAAGATGCTGCTAAAAGCAAGGAAGAAGGAGCACTTATGCAGTGTACATGGAGAAAGATGGAGCAAGAGATGCAAGTCAAGGAGCAATGAGTCCAAGGGCAGCAGTAGCTGAGAGGAGGGGAGGGAACACTACTAGGGAATAGAGGAAAGTAAGAACAAGAAACCCCAAAGGCCTGTTGTTTTGTTCTGTTTAAGGAAAGGTCAAGACCAAGCATTGTGTAACACAAATGTGAAACGCCTGCTTCCAATGAAGCAGCCCGGTCAGAGTTCACCCTCGGCACAGGGCCCACGCAGGAAAGCACCCTTGCACCAACAAAGCCCAGAGAGAAGCGGCTGCTTATGTCCTGCAGGGTTCTGCCAGGAAGTCTCCCTTGCAGAAGCTCGCAGGAGAGCTTTGCTTTGCATGGACAGGTCCCAATTCCTGCCTGCTGCTGACCTGTGCTAATCACCCCCAAATAGGGCCAGCTCCTCCTCAGCTTCCATTTCCAGATCTGCAAAGCAGGAACGATKAAGACATCTCCTGGATGTCACTTGCAGGTCTGTTGGAGAGGAACACCAAGCTGTATTAGAAGAGACAGCTGCTGCTGTCCAGGCACAAACTCTGGTCGCTGCTCTAAAGAAAGACAGGCCTAACACTTGGATGCATAAATCAAGCCCAGCTTTACTGAGGGTACAAAGCAGTGCAAGACAAGACAGACTGAGCAACCCCTGGTAACACTGGCAAAAATAAATACCTCCACTACACACCCAAAAAAAAGGCAAAACAAAGAACAAATAAACAAAAACCACCCTGACACCTGATCTCATCTCTCCCTCCCAGCACCCTCTGGAACAGTGTTCCACACGCACCATGTTTCATTGCATAGACAGCTAAGCATTAGGTGCACTTCAGATAAATTAGAAAAAGGTATTTGGGATGCTTGCAGATCTGCTTTCTTATTCACAGCATATTTGCCTGTGCAGTTATCCCCCAAGTCTCTGCCCAGATGTGAACTGAAACTAGTTAAGTAACAGCACAGTTCACCCTGATGATGCAGAGTTTCTAATGAGGGACTTCCCAGCCAAATAATACTCAGACTTTGAGTAATAATTATTCATGCATACTATAAATAAACACAGTTCCTAATACTTCCAATGTACTACTCAACCACCTTGTACCAAAGCTTACAAGGCGTTCAGAAACAGACAATTTTCAAGAAGTTACATTCTCCTGAAATATTTACAGGGGAAAAAAATCCCACAGTGACAGAGTTGAGCAGAGTAGCTCAAGTTAAGATGGTCTTATGGGACATCTGCTTTATTATAGCTTTCTTCTTTCACACTAACTCAAAAACATAATGAAGGTCAAAAAGCCCACGCAGCTACTCCACTACAGGCTTAAGTGTTTAAATATGAGCTTTTAATGCAGATGGAGAAGAACAGCCAAAAGTTAACAAATATTAAAGCAACCCCAGCTGCAGCATGCCTTGCTTATGCAAATTAAGACAGAGAGAGTCCATTTGCTCATTTGCCCTATTTAGCTACACAGCRTTAATTAATAGTGGATATTGTACCTTCCACTAGAACGGTAAAGCTCTCTCTCCTTACCTGAAAACAAGTGGCACAAGTTTTTTTAATATAACATTTGTTTTCTTATATTAATATACTACTTATGTACACATACATAGATACATACACCAACTTCTCTAACTGCTGTTCATCAGTTAATTATGATTGTACTACCACAACACACCGGGACGGCTGTCCTCACTCAGCATTTTACACAGTCTTACACCTCTTATCCAAAAAAGGCAAGACAAATAGCAGAAATAACTGTTTATGCCCCAAAAACCTTACAATAAAAGACCACAAACAACATAAGCAGCATGAGAGGAGATAAAATTGCAACAAGAGACAGCAAAGGTCTTTTTGTATGAAACATCCATCACCAGGTTTTACCTGCCTTTGCAATAATGATAATAAAGAACAAGCCATTCCTACCGTGGATCTTCTCCTCCCTTCAGAGGAAGCAAAAAGGATCCTCAGTTACCCCTTTTGGTACTAAGTTAGCAGCAAACTCACTGTGCTGTGACGGGAGCAGCGGCCAGGAGCTCCGGGTGGCCGTGCCGGAGGTGGTCCTGCCTGCGCGCCGCGGGACCTTCCYCTCCGCGCTCCACGGGCCACGTGGACCTTGTGCAACGCTCTCCGCTTCAGCGCTTCCTGCGGCACCATCTCAAGCTCATCGTTACCTGCCCGCTACGCTCCTCTGCTGTCGAGCTGGACTTCTTGAGGAGCAGGGCACGGGCACATGGAAAAACAAACTACTAATATTGAAGAGCCAAAGTAACCCAAAGGAACTGGAGAGACAGGGCAGAAAGAGGCAGTGATGGAAAAGCAAGCTAGGGAAGCAGGAGCAGCCAGAGGCACCTGCTGCAAGAGCCCGGCTGAGGTGACTCACCTGGTCCAGCGCAGGCTCAGAGGGAAGTGCTGCACATCAGGAATCAAGGGTGGAGCTGCCAGCACATTTCCTGGGCAATCACAGCAGTAATAAGCAGTCTGGCTGTCCATCCCATGAAAATTATAGGAGCATCAAGGCTGCTCAAACACACACAGTACACAAAAACACTCCAAACACTGCTCCATAATCTCTGGGCTGCCAGGAGGTCAACAAGAGCTAGAGGTGGCTGGGATGCTCCAGGGATCCACTAAGTGCCGCTGGGACAGTCCCAAAGCCACAAGACAGGGAGTACTCAGGTAGGAAACGGATGGCACATGGCAAGATGGATGGGAGTCTGGTAGAACAGGCTGCCTAGAGAGAACTGCTGCGTTCTCAAGGGTAAGGATATAGTGAACATGCTTTATTTCAAAAGAGAAACAGAAACTGAGAGCCTGAAGGAAGGAAAGAGACCTTTACAGCACCCTGGGTGCTGTAAACRAGACTGAAGGGTCTTCGTCTAAAGGCCCAAACACACATACACAGAAAAGAGACTGTAGAGACAGAGCACGGAAGAACAACGAAGGGGAAACTCACCTTGCTATCAGTTTCCAGACATTTCCTCACATCTAGAAAACCCTAGGCCAAAGTTCCTTAGAGTGAGACCATCCCAGCTCTTGCAAGCCTCCTCATTTCCTTAGCCGTGAGACTCCCAGTACCCCACTGCATTCTCTTACGTACCCAACCGATACCTTTGTGCTCTGCCATTCATCTTTYCCATCCTCTTTTCATCCTCATAACAGAGCTATTACTTACAGGGCTACTAATCACATTTAATTAGCGTATGTTGTATGCAAGACATCCATAATCTTCAAAGTATCCTCCAAATGCAAGAGGAGATCTCCCCCGCTGCTCAAGGTATTTGGCAACAGGACAGTGACAGACATGCCACCAAGTGGACTTTTGTTTCCACTCCCTAAGGCGGCACAACCCTATGAATCAAAGGCTGATTTCACACCCACCTGGGATGAATGAGCTTTCCTAAATATTTATGACATGCTAAAGAAGAAAGCAACAAGCRGAACATGTGACTCATCAACTACTTGCTAATCTAGAGCTGATCTTCATACAAGTTATTAAATCTGTGTTAAGTTTCAGAAACATTTAGGTTTTCAATACTCAGAGCTACAAAACACTGCATTATGGCTGACCACAGTACTGGAAGGATAAGACAAATGCACAATAACCTTCTCTACAAGACAAACATTATCGATTTACCCAAATCGATCAATAAATAAAAGAAAATCCAACCTTAATTGGTGAATATGTTATTAAGACATTTACATGAGCTCTTATCACCCCTGCTGTGTTTGGCTAGATGCACATAACAGCACTAGCTCACCAGACTCAATCTACAATTATTGTTTCAGGCCACCAAATTTCTTCTCAGGTTTCCAGAAGGCGCATATTGTTTTTCCCCATCTCATATATCCTCAAAGGTATTTGGCACAAGAAGAGACAACATGTATATAGTATAATTGAAGAAATAAACAGTCTCTCTTGTAGCTATTTAAATCACTGTTAAGTAAAACACAAGAATACGGAAAACCCCAAACTTTCCTTCCCCTCCCAATACTCCCACTCCCCATTTCAACTCTGCTTTGGGGAAGCCACAGTTGAGGACACCAGTGACTCGCACACAGAACAACAGMATATTTGGGGTTGGAAAGGACCTCTAGAGACCATCCAGTCCAAGCCCCCTGCTCAAGCAGGAGCACCTATAGCACATGGGTACATGGTAGCATCTGGGTGGGTTTTGAAGACCTCCAGAGTAGGAGACTCCACCACCTCTCTGGGCAGCCTGTTCCAGGGCTCTGACACCCTCACAGTGAAGAAGTTTTTCATCACATGCAGATGGACCTTCTGTGTTTTATTTGTACCCATTACCCCTGTCCCTGACCACCGCCAAAAACAGCAGCTACAGATCCCACCATCAGTTCCACTGCCCTTCACAACACCTATTACCAAGTATATTAAAGGAAATACAAGGCAAATAGGAGGAAAAAAAGCCCATTTTGCAGTATTCACAACGTAATTACCAACTTGGGGCCCAAAGCACAGAGGACTGCCCTGCTCTCTAAAGCGGGATCTCTCTTGCCTTAYAGCTATCGTTTCAGCCCAAATGCGACCAGCCCTGCTGGATCCATAGCATCAACGCACTGGTGGTGATTTTTACAGGAGGGTTATACCAGACATGAAAGGCCCTTTTCATTCCCCACTGCCTTTCAGCTTCACAAAGCACCCTATTTTATGTTTTCTTGCAACAAGTGACACACATTATTTCACATACTTTTGCACAAAATATGCCTATATTAAAATACTCCTTCATTCATTTCTTCTCAAAAAAGTTAGAGAAGAAACACAGCACATGCCAAAGCCAAGTTTCTTGGGATATGGAAGATCTTGTATCACTCAGCCACTATCTGAGCTTCTCTTGCTGTATTATATACCCAAAGAAACTCAGCAATTTCTTTCATCATGTGGGCATATAGAACCTTATGTATAAAAGAAAAAATTAAGAAAACTGCTAAAACATGCACAGAACTACAAGCACCAATAACTAGTAATAATGAAAAGACTCCCTGCGGTCTAGACTGAAGAACACTCTGCAGGACTTCACCCCCATATCCACTGAACATTAAACACAAAGCATTCCTAACCTCTTTGAGACACTTTTTTGTCCCCAGGAGCTCCTCCCCACCACCACCACMAACAGCAATATATGGGTTTTCCTGCATAAAACTATAGACAAGATTCTCCACAGCTCCCAAGAAAGCCTCCAGAGCAAAACTCACAGGCACCAGTTAGTGCAGCAGTAACTGTAAAAGCAGGAGGCACCTAAAAGACACAGTCTGCATCTCCTAAAGGTTCCCACATATTTCAGAACACGCTGTCTCGATCTCTCCTCTTCCCACACTTCTTTCCCCCCCYACCCCTCCCTTCATTCTAGGAAAACTTGTTCCCCTCCCCATCTTTCTTTTCTCCCAGTCAGTATTTTTATTGCATATCGGCACTTAACTTGTGTTTGGTAACCAAGGAAATTCATCCCCTAAAGACCTTAAATTGCTTCTTTTCAATATCCTGTTCCATTTTTCTTCCCCTTATTCAGCAACTGCTGGTATGTTATGCTCTGGTCTTTGCTTTTTTGTTATTTAAGTGTGGCAATTTTCTTGTAATTGTAGACAACAGTAGTTTTACTTCCATAAAGWGCCATCAACAGTTAAGCTTAACTGTTTGGGGTTAGCTAATCAATGAGACAACCATGATCAGCTATAATTAATAAGCATGGTTTTACATCCTGTATAAGCTCTGCTCCAGAGCAAACACARGACAAGCTTTAATTAACCTTTATTTCTCTTTTTAGTACAGTTTTGTATATTTGTCTAACTCAAGAGACCACTTTGCTCCTTTTAGTGGGAAACTAAGTTGGGTCCATGCAAACAAATAAATGCTAGAGATGACTTCTGGAGCTCTATAGTCTTCACTCCATGAGAAAGGGGTTTGCACCTTAAGGCATCAACTCTCTCCTCGCCAAGTAAACCCAGYGTCAGGCAAGAGCTGCAGAACCGCTGGCGGTCTCAACAGCATCATTTGACTCAAACAATAAAAAACAACCAAATTGATCTGTTATTCCTATTCTTGCCAGCAAGTGTTGCTGTTTACCAAGGGAACAGCGTGCAAAAAAAAAGGCATGAAAAGAAAAACATTGTTCAATTCCCTTCTTGTGTTCACATCCAAGTCTTAGAGCTCTGATTCACTGGTTCAGAGCTCCGCGCGGCTCCAGGCAGCGAGCTGGCGATAGCGCCTGCAAACAGGCTGTGCACCAGACTCCTTCCTGCACAGCCTCTCCATGCAGCTCTTCTGCAGCGCAGATAAGCGCTTTGCAAGCGCCCAACGAGAAACCCTGCGTGGGGAGAGAGCTGCACACGCTATTCTTAGCAACAGACTTCTGCATTTGTCGAGCTCGCTCCCACTGGCACTGCACAGAAGATACAGCTTTTCTACATGTGTCCTAAAGGCTGTGAAAGAGATACTATTTTAAATTGTTTTGTGCAACTTGAAGCGTGGCAGAGAGCTCAAGTAGGTCTTTTCGTGGTGTTTTCCCACATTAAAATCTATAACTCCATAGCCAAAGGAGGATCAGGGTTGCTCATCAGCTGCTGCTGCAGATGCAGCCTCGAGCAGAGGTCCCAGGCATGGGGCTCACATCCAGGGCTACGCACAAGCCAAGGCAGAATCAAGTATTAGTGTTTATAAAATGTGTAAACAAATCCTTAATTTCCAGTATATGACCTGATTCTGTTTCTTGATCCTCTCATGCAGGTGACAAAACTCAAAGTTGCAAACACTCTAGAGACTTGTTGAGTTGAGCAACATGCTCCAAGCCTCAGAAACATCTGTACCTGACAGCAAACGAGATGGGAAATTTGGCCTGAATTCCCCAAAACAGACTGAACCAGCAGGGCAGCTGCCCCAGTTTTGCTTGGTAATATTTCCTTTTACCATTTAACTTCACTGCCACACTTTAACCTGAAAGACTATTTTGTATAGGTAAAAAGTGGATTACTGACTCTTTCATCCTAACATCCCCTGCTTTCCAAAGTTATCCCATAGAATTTATTTTTGGACTCTATTAGGAGTGCAGTAGAAATTCTTTGACATCTTCAGTGCCTCTCAACTAAGTTAGACCAATCAGAAAACCAGCAAAGTGCATTTTTCCAAATATAACTCCCTTAGAGTTAGACCTCTCCTGCACCAAACAGAACAAGAAGCTTGGATGCATTTGCAAATAATTGCTCCTAATAAAATACTGCCAAATGAGAAAGAACACCCAGGCAGTGCTCAGCTGAAYCCTGGTGGAAAAACAGTAACAGTGAGCAGAACCTCAGCTCCAAACCCCTACCTGAATCCTGAGGATGCCCAAAAGCAGATGACTGTTCAAAGYCACCTCAGGACCTTTAGGAATTGTGCCTGTAACACCCCCTTTATAGCAACCGCTTAAAAGCGGTCACCCTCACACCTGGGAATAACCAGGACCTTTATCTGTATGCATTGTGGAGGAGTGGTCCAAGACTGAGCAGATTTGGGGACAAATGATGTGATAAGCTGCAAATTGCAGGGACCCAAAGCAATTTTAGTCAGCAGCCAGAAGCAGCATTAGTCTGTATTGCTCACAACAAGCACATAAAGCCTCTTCCTCTGGCTCTTTTTCTTGCAAACCCTCAAGGCAACAGCCAGAAATACCCTTCAGTAACCMGTATGTGTCAACAAGCCTCGCTGCAGCACACAGGCTTTGGTATAACTTATTTCACAAGCCTCTGGCAGGACTGTAAATCCTGGCAATGTCAGATACATTTCCTTTTATTACAAAACTCATTTTGAAGCCTTCAGAAATCCTTTTCTTTTGTAACTTTGCACTTCTATATTTAGAATATTACTCAGATTACGGATTTTTTTTTTCCCCTCCCCTCCTTCCTGACATTGCAGAAACAGGGGAAAAAAAGCCAGCAGCACTACCACAAGCTACCAGGCAAGTTTTCAAAGATGGGAAAGGTTAAGTTCTTGGAGAACGGGGCTATTCCTCTGAATTTAGAGGCTTGAGCTGTAACTTTCAGCTGAAGGGYTGTTCTTCACTTTCCCCACCTGTAACCTGGAAGTGCCATCCCTTGCTGTACCCACAGCAGTGACAGAGTCAGCTTCAGACTGAAACAGCTTAAGGTGCTTTCAGGAAAGGGGGATGACTCAGAAGCAGTGGATTTTAACAAAGGACCCTGTCCCACAAGGACAAACAGCCTTTCAGAAGTGTTGGACTAAGGTGTTGTAGACCAAAGTACATAACGAAGTAGACTTCACGAGGCAAAATACAATGGAAAGTTGATGGAAATAGAGATTTCTGTTAATCTGACAACTCAAAATATCCATTAAGGAATAAAGTAGTCTGCTAGGATACGCAAAGATGACCATTTCAAGGTCAAGCTGGGCACTGGAGGCCTCTAAACCAATCCTAAACCAAGTAAGTGATTGTAACTGACAGGATGACTGTCCTAAGTAAGGCAGCACAGAGCCCTTTCCCATAGACTTTGCCTTCTCCAAATGAGTTCTCCCAGCTAAGACAAACTTTTCCCATCAGCTCTGGATTAACTGGCTCATTTATCTACTCACAAATGATATTCAAGCTTTTGATTTCCTGGTGATAACCTGCTCTGCAACCAGAACTAGTATCAGGGCCCATCTAAACTCAGTACAAACAAACTGGGGGAGGGTTGCAGATGAGTTCCCAGATTCTCACATAGACTTGGTTTCAGGCACCATTCCAACAGTTTCTTAAAATTATGGCAGCAGAACAGAATGTGAAGCAGGGTGGCATGGTGCTGCCAACACGTCAAGCGTTTGCAGTGATTCATTAGCCCAGGCTTGACGAGTCGTTCCTGGTTTTGAAGYAGCTCCAGAAAGAAGAAACAAGACATCAGATCTACTAGAGCTCAGTTGATTGGTACCAAATTACAGATGTTGAACAAGTGGTCAGAAAAAGCAGCCTGATGGTCCATCCACCTCAATACTCCAATTTTAAAGGTAGAAATGGGAAATAGGGAAGCACCCAGCCTGGCTACTGTCCATGCTCTGCTTTCCCCATCCACCTCCTCATCTGGAGACATTAGACACAGAGCAGAGAAACCACTGGTCAGCCCCGTTCAGCATGAGGCTTGTCCATGAAATGGTGCCCAGTCCATTTACGAACCTGCTAGTTCCATATACCCTCACAGCCTYCTGTGGCAACTAAATCCAGACGTTAACTGCTTATTTTAACTGCCTGCTGTCTCTGCAAGCCTGTATCATTGCACAGCAGTTGTTTTAATTTTGTTTCAAGAGGTATCTTCTCAAATGATAGAAAGTGCATGTGACTCCATTAACCCCAGAACAAGCCATGTGAGAAACCACCAGTTGAGTACATTTTTAATGTTTCAGCAATTATATTCATGCATAATCTAACTTCTCATTTTTATTTCCGAAAATTTTACCATAATTTTATCATTTTTGGACTTTAATTTATCTACCTGTTTTTCCTACTAAAACTTTTTCCATGCAATCATCTTCCCTTTCCCCAGCAAAAGGGCCTTTGAAAAACCCTACCAGATATAAAGTATAACTTATCCTGCTAYAGCAATTTCCAGATGGTCTCCAATGAGATGCACTCATACACTCACTATGAATTTTCCAACAGGGAAGGAAAAAATGGAAGCAAGAAGTGATTCCTAAAAAAGAGCCTTGCTAGTGCCTCACAAGTTACAACATTCCTTCTCTCCTAATAAAAATCATGCACAACTGGATCTAATCCATAGAGATACCAAATACTCCCAGTGACTTCACCCTTGTCTCTAACCCAAGCAAGTTCTGCATGGAAAGACGGCCACTTCACAAGCAGGTATTCAGATGGCTGGCACACCTTACTGGAATCCTTGCTGGAAAATCCAGCCATTAGTATATGGAGCATGTGGAACAGCCACCTCTACTTTCACTGTAGGTTTTCTTTACCGAGTTATCGTTTTCCCTCCATTACCAGGTATTTGGCAAAATAAACAAAAAATATGAGTTAGRATCAAGAGTTACAAAATAGACCTTAGTGAGTCTAACCACAGGGGATGTCAGGGAACATATTTGAAGACAGACAAGGAGCACTCAATGGTCTGAGAGGCTGCAAGCCAGCAGACAAGACAACTGTCCAAAAAAGTGCAGAGGAGCCAATGCAGGACGGGGAGGTTGGAATGTTTTTGTCACTGGGAGTCAAGGCACGGAAAGCACGACAGCAGAAAGACTTGGTGCCTTGGTCCAGGCTCTAAGACAAACTGCCAAACAGCACTTTTCTTCAGCATCACCTACTCCSTGCATCCTCCTGGGCATGTCCTCGCACACAACCCCAGGCTGACTTTATGATTCTCTCCCCAAGTTTCTCTCAGAAACTCTCTCCTGGGCAGGACACTGCTGAGATTTGATGCCAGCAAGCAGGGACACCCTCCTGCCACACTGACAGTGTCATCTGCTTCCTTCCGCCCATCACCTTCTGCTCCTTCTGTGGTGTTCAGACCACGGACCTGCTGCGAATCCACCACCTCCATCGGGGTTTTATATTAACGCTATCCACAGCGCAGGGCAGGACGCTGCTTCCCGAGCAAGGAGCCCGAGCTACAGTAGAATAAATAATAACACACAGAACAAAAGCTGTTTATAGAGGCCTTTGTTGCCAGAGCTTCCCAGATAGGCTGCTGGAAAAACAACACCGCATTTCATAAGAATTTCCTCCCCAAGTGCCAACTGCAGGGGAACTTTTTTGAAACAGCCTAGCTCCAAAATACCCAGGACCAGAGTCCCAGGTCCACACACAAAGCGACCAAGCAGAAAGGAGGTTTAGACTCAGGCTAATTATTCYGGATGAAAATATGGGCTCTGACATAATGTAATAGCTATCTTGGCACAACTTTTGAGGAGCATGAGTAAGCAGCCTCTCCTAATTGTTGTGCAGATCCTTAAGTGGGTAGCGACTGCATAATAGCTTCATGTTGTCTTCTGAAAGTTAACACAGATGTGAACCCTGTCAAACCAGTCCACAATTACCAGCAGCGGCTACACGCCGAAAAGAAGTTAATCCCGCTTCAGCCATTATATATATATTTTTCAGTCTCCCCTAGGAAAAATAATTAACACAGAATGACTTGGACACCACAGCTGCAGCCAGAAAGAGYGATTCCAGGTATTAACAGTGGCAGGAGGGCTCCAACAGGCTATCAAAATACTATGGTTTAACAAGTTATCATTCATCAGCTGAGCAGCCACACGTTTGCTGTTAGACTGCAGCAAACAGGCACTAGGACAGCTCAGTGTGCAGTGAATGAGGTTTGCATTAACCTACAGCACAGTATTTGCTACGAACTAGGACTTTGCACAGAGACAACTGCTGCAGCACAGCTGACATCAGGCAGCTGCGGCACAGAATTAACTGAACTATGAGGGAGCCGTAAGATTATTAGCTCAGTGAACCATTATATTTGGGACACGGTTGCTAGGAAATGTGCATAAAGCTCAAGGAGAGAGGCCTGACAGGTCGCCACACAGCTGGCTCATTCACTTCTGAGACTCAGCATGTTAAAAAGAARTATATAGAGAGTCATCAAGCTTAACTCCCTGGTGAGGATGTGAACGCACGCATGACAAGTCATGCTTCCGAGGGGAATGTTGTTTTTAAGACAGTGAAATTTGGCTGCACACAGAAAGCCAACCACAGGCCAGCCAGCAACTCGCATCACTTCTGCCTTGTTTTTAACAGCATCAGCAGTTTTCACATCCCATCTTGTCCAGCACAACCGCGAGCTGCTGCAGAAGGAGAGGTCCTGCTTTCCACCACCTTAGGTCTCAACAGGCATCTTGCAAGTGCATGGCCAGAACACGAGTCCGTTTCGCAAGCGGATCCCATGGAAAACTTGTGCTTCCAGCTCCTTGCACTGCTGAGAAGGATGGACTCTCCATGCAGCTGCAACCTGGGGCTGGCAGAGGTTGGAACAGCCACCGCCACCCACAGGCATGTCCATAAGGTGAATTTTTATCCCATAYCACTGCCTTGGAAATAGTTACCTAAACTGGTACTTTTAGTAGCAGCTAGAGGCTACTTTGCTTTTCTCCCCGCTAAATCATTCAAACAGCAACAGAGGTGAAGACTGACTCCACATATCAGTGATGGCTGAGGAAACATTGAGTATCTGCACTTTCACTCCCAAACTCATTACTGCTGTATTTCCCAGTAGAATTTATAAAAGTTTATTTTAATGTGAGACAAGGACAAAGCTGCCTCCCATCCCTGTGCTCACCCAAGGCCTCTGGGTCCAGTTTTCTAGGGCACCTAAGGAGACCTGTACCTTATACACAAGAACAACTCAAAGATCTCCAAATCCTTAAGAGAGCTTGGAGACTGGACTTTTCCCTCCAGAGAACAAAGGCCTAAAAAGCAGAGTTTTGGCAGCAATGACACCTGCTGTTAGTGCTCGCTTTACTGAGCTGCCCCTGATGGAGCATGTGAAAGAAGACCGACACTTTCCAGGGAAAACTCAGTCTGCTTCCCCCARTGCAACAGCTCTCTGCACAAGGAAGAAGGAGGTAGTAGCTGGTGGTAGTAGTTAAATGCTCCTTTTGCCAGACAAGTTGGGTGCCACTTTTCTTCTTAACAGTAAGAGTTGTGGTAGAAGGTAAAATAAGCAGCTTTTCAGTAAGGAAAGGAATATGTATTAGAAAAGTTGGGTCAATGTTATTGAAGCAACTCTGCTGCCTGTAGATATAATTCTTCTTGCACATACCAGCCTTCAGCATCCCTCTCCAACTGTAAACTCGGTGGGAAATAGCACAGCCTGGATTCAATCTTAAGCTGTAATACAGAAGGGGGTCTGGGTTAGCCTGCATCGCCCAGCTGGAACAGCAGCACCCCATGTCTTAAGGCAAGAGGACAACGACCRCCCCAGCCAGGAGACCCCATTGCAGGAAAAGCTTTGCCATAAACCTGTGTGCAGCAACAGGTCAACATGCARCAACCCACATCCCAACTGCATCACTAAGTTCCCAAACCAGCCTGGAAGACTCCCCCAGCTATGCAAAGACAGGCAAATGCTTTCCACGAGCAACAGAGCAGCTAGCAGAGCTTCCCGTGCACTGTGCAGAATCCAGTTCCTGCGCAGCCTGTTCCAGCTTCATTACCGAACATCTTTCATGTTCCAATTCACACGGTATTAGATTTGCAGCACTAAACTAGCACCTTCTGAACTCCAGAGTAAGCTGGAAATTAATTACTAAACCAGGTTTTTAAATGAAAGTAAAACTCTATTAAGTGCCTGCAGCGATGCTGAAGTTGACAGCTTAATTGACAGCAAGCGCTGCAGAGCTAAACTGCCCCGACAGCCTGACGTGCAGAGCAGCTCGCACGGTGCAAACGAGACCTCCCGGATCCCAGATTTACCCAGGCTGCAGGACAGGAACCTGATTCTGGATCACTGACTTGGGGTCCCAACAGCCGTGGTTTCTCCTGCTCCCAAAGCCTGTGTTTTCAGCAAAACATTCATGTTTAGGGACATTTAGGGACAGGTGGATGTCCAGGCCTCTCCCCCACCACCTGATCCTCTTCTATAGGCACCATCAAGGCCCAGGTTACATGGGGAGAGGCAAACAGCAGCTGTAGGGTAAAAAGCACTCACTGCATCTATGGGAGAGCCAAAAACTGCCTTCAAGATCTGTCAGCAGCTACAATTCAGACAATACTCATTTTCTCTCTGAAGCATCCAGCACCTATGCTTTATAATGCCCTTGGGGAGTGCAGGTATCATTGCATCGTGTTTACGACTGAAATTACTCTCATTCACAAGAGAAAGCTGTCCAAGAGGACTGCATAAATATAGACATCATCTATAGCCTCAAAGTGAAAACAAGCATCAACTCTGCTCTCAGGTTTCCTTGGAGCATCCAGTCGGCAACAGCTCCTCAAGTTTCTCTCCAAGTCCCCCCTCTGCCCTGGGATAACACCCTCAACTTTCTGCTCCGTTTCTCAAGAGCTATTGGAAAAGCAAAAGGAACAAAAGCTGGAGCAGTAAACAGGGGTTATTTTTTCCATACTGGATGTTTTGTTATTGCCAGTCAACTACAGCCACCAAAACATGTCAGAGCTTGACGATACACAGGAGCGAGCGCTGCCTCATAAAACACACGCTGAAGAATCTGCAGGCAGCAAACACTCATTTCTGTGCTTAACAGCAAGGGAAACGAGACAGACTGCTAAGGCACGGCATAAAAACGGACACTTATTTGCTATTATAGTGTCGCTAAAGGTTCTTGTTTAATTGCTGCACTTTATCTAGGACAGAACACTGAAGTTCCCAAATAATTTTCTTCTAAAAAACATTCTGCAAGATCTCCAGTTTATCGGTCTTTGAAATTGCCAGAAGACAGCCCAAAGCAAACCAAAATGTTAGCAACTCAGTTCGGTGAGATCCGTTTAAAATAGCTTGGCAGAAATTCACTGTATACTGTCCTCACCAACATAGAAACAATTGCACGTTACAGAAAGACGCTCTGTGTACAGGGAATGGAGGAACAGGCTCCAGAATTATCCCCAGAACATGAAATGGCCAAAGTTCATGTTTACTATTTTAAAAGCAATTTCAAGTTTACTGTATGAATTCGTAACAGGCAAGTTAGTGCTGGTGCATCAAAGAACTGGAATATTTTAGTCAGCCGCCCCATGGAATTATTCTACATGTTAAAGCGTTCAGATAACATCACACGCGAGGAGCACTTGAGAGCTGCTTTGCACAAACAACAGCAGGGCACGGTTCGGGAGTATTGGATAGTGCCTATTAATAAGCGCTTATTAAATATAATGATACATTGTAGAATGATACAGCAAAACCTAGTCCATATCAAACACAACTGAATCCAGAAAACAGCTGTTTGAGACAAGGCACAAATCAAATAGTAGTTTATCCACCCAGCCTTTAACTCCATCTGTGCAATTAATAGTTTTTAGGTCCAACTGCAACAGTTCTGATTTCAAATGATACGGTAATTATCTTCTGTTGTCTTAAGTAGAAAAGGAAAACAGGAGTACAAGAACTTTTTGTGGGGAAAAAGAGGGTTAGCGCAAACACACATCCCTCAGTCTGGGCATTGAGCTACTATGATACACATAATGTTCCATGGCTTTGAGAACATCACTCAGCTGGAGCAAACCTCTCCCATCCAGAGCTCATCTCTCAAGGCAGCAGCACAGGGAGCTCCCCACCATCATGCACACACACCTTCAAGGCATCGTTCTTAGTGATTTAAGCACGCACAAATCTAGCTACTCACCTGTCAAATGTCTAAGACTTTGCAGTGCCAAGACCTTTATCACTTCGTTTCCATCAAGGAAAAAAATACAGAGCCTGCTCTCTCATCAGGGCATCATAACAGACAATTACCACTGACTTAAAAAAAAAAAAAAAAAAAAAAAGACTGATAGGGCCCTTCTTGCCTTCTACAGACCGCTGTGAAGTCAGTTGTGTACGGCATGCCAGAAACACTATGTATTTATCTTCTTCTGTAGGGACTTTTCTAAAAAAAAAAAAAAAAAAAGAGACAGACTGATAGGGCCCTTCTTGCCTTCTACAGACCGCTGTGAAGTCAGTTGTGTACGGCATGCCAGAAACACTATGTATTTATCTTCTTCTGTAGGGACTTTTCTTTTTGAAACAATCTTTCAGCGAAAGCGGAACGTACTAGAAATCCCAGTATCAGGCTCCAAAGTGGAACGGATTTAACATCCCACCATATGCTGAGCGCACTTCTGCCAGGCCAAAGCATTTTAAAGCACATGTTTAAACTTATGTAGAGGCCTGAGCAGCACCCGCACACTCCCGCGCTGCAGGATCAGCAATCCCCATGTTTGCTACAGCCCTAGGGCTGCAACAAGTTCCAGCTTATGAGGACAAAACCAGCCCGTTGCATTATTCAGGATCCTGAAATGATGAATACATTGAAGTGTTCTGCTGAACTGAGGTTTCATCTGGGAAAACCCTTAAGCATATGCTTGACTTCAGCATGTATTTAAGTCTAATCCCTTGCAAAGAAGTCTAGSCATAAATGCTGAATTCTTTCCTGAACTTACAGCTTCTACAATGCTGAGAGCTCAGAGTAAATGCGTTAGGCAAAAATAGAGAAGAAAAACCCAACTATAGTAGTATTGGCTCAGAAAGAATGCTTTGGGAAGAGAATACATATCATTTTAATATTTATATTACTTCTCAGACTTCAAAAAGCTTCTAGTTGTTTCTAAAATTCCAGGGCATAGGCCAGCATGCAGTTACCGCCCTGAATTCTTAATTCCAATTCCCATCTTCAAGCTAACAAGATGCCAGGAAACAGAAAAGAGCCTGTTACCAAAAATCTTAGATTAATAAAAAAATTAAAAATCACTTAAATTTCCCAGATGGTCTTCATTCCCCAGGAAAAAAAAGTCAGCAGTTTGCAGAGCACAGCATTCTCTAAATACACAAAATAAGGAGAAAACAATACACAAGTGGAGAGTGCAAATGCTGAGCGCGTTGTATTTTTGTTCCAGCAGAACTGCAACACAGTCAATAGAGTCTTGCAGCTCTAGAGCTCCCTTCGCTGCCAAGGCTGCTCTGCAGCCACATGCAGCTCAAAGCAGCAGCAGAAAGAAGGAACGACAGCCCCAAAGCCTCTGCATCCTTAGGTGAAGCCACATATCCCTTAATTTAAGGCACTTTGGACAGGTCTGCACCCAGGCAGGGCCTACCAAAAGCAGAGCCTAATTCTCTCTCCTTGATCCAAGCAGAAGGAAACCCGTCTTGCACTCGGCAGTGATTATGGAATTGAACTTTTGATAGCTGTGCAAGTCCCCACTGCAAAAACAAACCTGCTGAAAAAGGGCATGCAGGGCACATAATGCTTTTTTGGGCGCTATGCTAGTTTAGAAACCCTGCATTACTCAACACAAAGCTATTATAGATGGAAAACATGCATTGTACAACAGCACCCAAAGAAAAAAAATCATTCAGATGTGCCAGCTGCAGAATTAGAAAACTGATCAGAAAGATTAGCAAGAGAAGAGCCATGGAAAATATCCATGCAGCTACAGATGGATATTTATCCCTTTCACACTGCACCTCCCTACAACGTTTCATAGCAACAGGGCAATATTCAGATAGCAGCAATGAGGCTGGCAGCCACACGAATCGGCTCCATCCTCGCAGGCTCCTAACGCTCCTCATAAAAAGGGAACGTGAAGATGAGCGAGCAAGTCTAGCATTTAAATAAAGAGGAGCTGTAAGGACTCATTATGGCATTTCTCCGTTGCACTGTTTTGCTTTCCTTCGCTGCTGCTAGCTTTTCCAAGCCTGTATYCCTGCGAGTGTTTTGCTGAATTAGTTCGCCATCCACGTGGATGGCATCGATCCTCTTCCCATCCCATGGAGAGCAGGGCCATTGACTGACACTGTAACCACCATCCGAGGCTCTCCAGGCTCCAGTTTGCCACCTTCACCACCACTTGTTTCATCCAGCCTCTTTTCCTCCAGCCAGAAAGGCATCTGGGAGCACAAGATCCTTGGAGCTGCTCTTCCACAGGAGTATTTACAGCCCAAAGCAAYGCTGCAGGGCAAAAGGCCAGACAAGTAATAGTTGCAAACAGCAAGCTGACGAAGGCCCAGCTGCAAAAAGATCACTGCAGGTAGCAGTGGGTCTCTCCTGGGGGAAATACTGGAAAACTGCAAGGCCCCCAACCTTTCCAAATGACACCTACTAAGTGCATTCGGTGCCAGGCCTCCCCAGGGAGCTGCCCAGCACCCTCTGCATTGCAGATTTTCATTTTAAACCACCACATTCTTGTACTACAAAGCAGTTGCAGCACCCTGGAGACCCCCAAAGCAGGCTGGTCTGTTTAATGCATTTCTGTATTACTTGGTGCTCTTCAAAAAACAGAAAGTCACTGTAGGCCTAGAGCATCTGTGGAACTAACAGCTGCAGCAATAGGACAGTAAATACCTTGAGATGCACAAGTCRGAACCCAAATCACCATCTGCGGATGAGTTTTGCAATTAGATTGAAAGTGACTTGCACAACAAGCCAAATCAATAAACAGGTTGATACAATAGAGCCACCTCCTTGTTTTAWGTATATCCTCTGCTATTCCTTTATTTTTTTGAAACCTATCCGTTTTACTCCTTTGAAATTCACTTTCTACACAAATTTTAGCCTCTCTTGCTGCACACATGGCACATTCCTGGGAAAAAAGAAATAATATAGATATCTATTTGAAGCTCTCAGTGAATGATCCATACTCACCCTCCCTCTTCACCTTTGCCTGGCAGCTCCCTCACCCCACACGTGCCATTGGCAGCAGTCCCCTCATCACCGATACCATCAGGGTCAATCCCACGCTGGAACTTCCTTTCCCTTCCGACACCATCCCGGAACCCCCAGCCACCACATTCCCAGGGCCTTTTCCCTGCATCCAGTCACCTGTCCCACAAACCTCACCCCTCCTTCTTTCAGACAAGTCCCTAGATTTCACACTGTGACCCCAATTACACAATTCTGTACAGCTGCCTTTCTGAAASAGATGGTGCTGAAATGAACCGATTTTGGAGCACATCTTCCTTACTTCCTGGCAGAGCTGCTCCACRCTGTATAAATAATTATATACTTACTTAATCGCGACAAGAACCACTCCTGACACTGTGTACCCAGCTAGGCCTGTCCTTATCGGGGATAATTATTACCAGCTTTTGCAAAAGAGCACCTCCAAAAGCCATAGTTTTGTGATTTGGGCACCCAATGAAACACACAGTAGGAGGACAAGGGGGACCAGCACGTGGGGCCACAAAAGGAGCAGTCAAATAACATGCTGCTAACATGAAATTCCTCGCTCCTTAGTGCCAGGTAACAAACACAGGACAGCCCAACTGGCAGACACCTCCAAAGCTGGAATGATGATTCACCGGAGAGCAACCTTCCCTCCGCAACAGGAAAATACACCCAGCTCCTCTTCCAATTGTGTCTACATCTTCATTAGCAGCTCAACAGCTGGAATGTATCTTTAGCCTGGCCACGTTTGGGTAAAATTGTTAATATACTGAAACAACTGGACTGAGCAGAAGCCTAAATACAGCAGGTAGGGCATGCAAGGAGACACAGAGCACGGCCTCGAACTCCTTTCAGCAAGATTTCCAGGGCCCAGCCCCAGGAAGTGGTGATTTTTAATAGAAAGGGAGGGAGGAGAAAGAGGAAGGAGAAAAAATAAAAACCCAACCCTCTCCTTCCTGCTTTCCCTATCTCGACAGCATTCCAGCTTCCCCCTTTCAGGTTGCAACTGTTATTTATTCAGGCTGAAGTTCACAAACAATAAAAGAGGAGAGCTCTGGTTGACTCTACCTCTGAGCTGGCTTTGTAGCTGTGTATAAGGGTCACCTTCAAGAAAAGCATTCCCAAAATAAGAGATATTTTAAACAAAAAAACTCTCTTCCTGTATTCAAATAGAATATGCAAAATCCTAAAAGGAAAAATCTGTGCACAGACTTTTCTCAGATCAACTGATCTGTCCTCCTAGATTGCCACTGCCTGGACAGCACTTTGGCTTGCTACAAGCTGCCAAGGCAGGAAGAGGCGTTGGAGCATCCAGACAGGCTCTGGAATACAGGATCTTTGATTGGCCTGATGTTTAGACACAAACATTGAGCTTGGGACGCTTCCAAAGTCAGAAACTTTGAGAAACCGAGTAACACTGAGATTCTCCACAYCCAAAACACTAATTTTCCGTGTGTATAGCCCTTTCCACCTGGTTTCTAATTGCAGGTCAGGCACGCAATCATTGCGCATAGCGAAATGCAGCTTGGCTTGAGTATCTCCGAACAGACACAAACCTCCTCCCTGCTCTCTGCAGCTCCAGCTGCCTCTTCACTCCACATAACTGATCCCACAACGTGGTCCAAGAGGGCCAGACCTCCAAGGACACTGCACGAGCCCGCGCCAGGCAGCAACCACAAACACGGCTCAAGCAGYGGATCTGGCAAGATTCACACACCTGCTTCGTGCCAAAACCAGCAGCACGGACGGAGACAGAACGTACCTGCGAAACGAGATCGCGGCTCTCTGGAAAGGACTGAGAGGGGGTGAAGCCAGCTCTCCCGACAAGCTGCAGCACTGACTGAGGGGACCTTAGCTGAAATGTTCTTGCAGACAAGCAACTGCAGGACCAGCATCCAACTGTACTTGTGATATTCTGGAGAAAAAGGGTCTCTCAAGAAGAGATGTTTGTTTGCTCCTAATACAGGATGCACAAAACCAGCTCTGTATCTGTAAATATATATATATCATTCAAAGAATCTTCCTGAGAACTTATTAAAAAGCACTGTTTACTGTCAGAGGCTGTTAATTACAGCACCAGGAYGCGGGCCCGAAGGCCCCCGAGGCCGGCGTGCCGTTCTGCGGCGCGCGGCTCCCGCGGGAAGGGTCATCGCACACGGGAGCAGCGGCTCTGCCCTTCAACCTGCCCGGCCGCCTCGCCGAGCGGCCCGCAGCAACAGGACGGGGTGGGGAAACCTGCCGTGGTTCTTCTGCATAATCCCTCACCACTGAAGGAAAAAGGAGAGAAAAGAAAAAGTATAAAACGCCAAGCCCTGGCTTGCGCGTTTGGCAGAAAACTGCTAACGCAAACACGACAGAAGCCCTTGCAGCAGAGACGTTACCAGAAAATATGAGCTTGCTCTGCTCTGAGCCACTATTAGTGGTTAGAGCATTAACTAGCTGTTGTATCCTGYGGTGTCTAGCAAGAAGCCCTCCTTTTGAGCTTTCCCAACCTGCACCAGAGACCTGCACCCAGGAAGAACATCCCCTTCCACCCTGGACACTCCTCTTCAAAGARGCATTCTGAACCTGCAACAAAACTTTTCCCTTTCCTTGTACTGTTTTTCCCCCTAATATGAAATGCAATGTGACCCTGGCTGCAAACTAGTCACTGTCCTGATGCTATTTTGTTGCTGGGATTATTTACAAAGGCCCCAGTCCTAGCATGAGGGGAATGTAATACAGTTATTTGCACATTACAGGCTGCCATGCTGTTTCACTAAAAAAATACACTACAAAACTGCATTTTGAACATTTGCAAAAGTCTAAAAATAGAAAGAGCCAAACAATAACTGCCAGGAGCCTGGCCAGCTTATAGAGACTTTGACCCTCATGTTGCTCTCAGAAGTGAGGCAGCAGATTGCTCTGGAAGCAGCAGGGACTYAACACACATTTTCAATTTTCAGCAGAAGAATAAACAGAAAATTACAAAGTCTTAGAGTGTTTTGCTTCACAAAGCAAACAGAAATGAGACAGCAGAGACAGTCTCTGAATGGGTTTTTCCAATATCCTCATTTTTAAACAGCTGCACACATTTAAAGTTCTGCCTGTTAAACTACTCAAGCATCGGCGCATGTCGTGAGAAGGGGAAAGCATATTTTAAACATATCTGAAAGTCCCTTCTGCTCTCATTTCCCAGGGCTCTCAATCCCAACCAAGCAGCACAGCAGGAATTGGTCAATCACAGTTCTGGAACAGGCCTCCAATTCCAGCATAAGCAGTGCAAAATAAGAACATACATAGCACAGAACAAGCTCCACAGAGGCACGTGGAAATGACAGCCATCAGGTTCATAGACACCCAAAATTATGTGGTCCAGAGACCTGGAAAGTTCCCTCTGCTGCACACRGGAAAGCGAGTGGGAACAGAGTCACCTCTGCTCCCAGGAACCGCATCAGTTCCCCTGGGTCTAACAAATAAARGCATCTATACAGGTAGAGGAATTTACTCATTTAAACCACAATCTGGATTCTGGAAATTACTAGCAGTCCGCTAGGAAAGCTTCCTGCTCACCAGAAAGGTGCAGATGGTTTCACATGGCAAATGTTAAGTATGTTTACCCAAGTTACACAGCCATTGGTCCTATAAATAAAGAGGAGAGCAGGGGCTCTGCTAAACAGATAGCACTTACGCTGCAAAATCGCAAGAGCCAGCCCAGCTCCAGCCCTCTGCGCTCTTAGCTGGGCAGCTAAACAAAACCCTGTGGGGAAAACCAGACCAGGAAAAGAAGCAAAAAGGTGCCATTTAGTAGTTTGTATCAAAGCCAACGCTGAGCAGAATTTCATAGGCTATTTCTGCTTCCTTGCTAAATAGCAAAGGCCTACGGCAAATAATAGAGAAGCAAGAGCTTCTCGGAAGAGAAAAAGGTCACAGGAATCTTTCACAATGGAAAATGTTCTGCTGCAGGCAGAGAAAACGCTCTGCTGCAGCACTGGGGCCCACTATGAAATAAAGAAACTTGATTTCTTACACAAACTGTCCCTCCCTGTCCCTTATTGTCCTCTGTGTTTATGTGACAGACAACCCTTTTACAGCCTCTCCTTTTAAGCCGGTTTTCAAAAATAAAAGGCCTTTAAAAAGAAAGCATAGCTAGAATTTCCATCTAGTGAGGAGAATTTGAGGTGCAGAATAMACATGGAAGTATTGACTCACTCACAAAGCCATTACCAGAGAGATGCAAGAGGGACACAGCTTGGCCTTAGCTCTATTCCCAGTGACATCAGCAAGACTTTTACCTCTGACTTCACTCAATACCAGCCTACATATCATCTTAAAGTCAGCTCTTACCATTTAGTTTGAAATACATAATGTTCTTCTGCAACAGACAGAAAAATATTTCAGGAACTTTTAAAATCTGTTCCTCTAAGACACTTCAATTTTTTATTTTATTTTTTTTTAAACACACTGAGACTCAGTTCCTGGATGCAAGCACATGTGACCTGTTCTAAATAAAGGATATTTTCCACTTCTTGCACAACTGGAACAGATATAAGCAGTAGCTTGAACAAACTGCATTGCAGAACCAGAACTCAACCAGAATATAAAACACTTGAATAAGATCCATAAATAGCAGCAACATGAAAAGCCTACCTCTGATAACGCACAAACCAGTGTTGAGAAGCCTAATGCAATCAAGTTGAAGTTTAATCACACTGCAGCGCTGATTTACAAAATTAAATTCAATCAGCTACAAACTAAGGCACTGCAAAAGAGTCCTACTTGGCTGCAGAGTGAATATATCTCTCAAAAAYGTGTCCTTTTAGGTTTAATTAATATTGCCTTGATAAACACTATGTATTAAAAGGAAAGCTGCTATTAAACGTAGTCTTCAGTGYCTAGCACAGCACCAAAAGAGGAAAACAAGAGTCCTCTGGAAAGGATCCGACTGGGCTCAAGACATGTTACTCATTTACAGCAGTAAATAGTCAACGTTTGCATTTAAAAAAAGGCATTTGGACACCTGGAATGATGAGGATTTCACAGAGGCATCACTACTTTTGCAATGACATTAACTACACCTCAGAAAGCCAGAACAAGCTTCCTCTAAAGCCATCATGCACCTCCAAGCATTCCCTATTCATTTTTYCCCCCCCACTAAAAATACCTCCTGCGTTTAACCAGTCTGAAATAAGTAAGCTGGAAAAGGGCAACAGAAAATAGCACAATGATACAAAAATACAACAATTTACCTGTAGATTTAGGGGAAACGGTTTTAACAACAGCAAGACAGTACATTACAACTGACAATCATGTTCTGGCACTTACTAGGTCAAGTGCATCATCCAAACAGACACGTTATTGGAAAAAAAATATATATTCTTTGCTGCATGTGGCACGTCCAGGTTAGCTCAGGTTACCATGCACTTTGAGTCAATGTTTTTACAGTAAATGCCTCTGTGGGTCAAACTGTCCCTTCAGCAGCACTTACCCAGTGCCCACTAAGAGGGAAAGGTGTACRGAACAGGGCAAGAATTTGGCTGGTTAATGCTAACTACATGCAATGTACTAAGAGAGTAAAAACRCGTTAATTATTATGGCAAATAAGAGTAGTACAAAAGCAACTGTAAAGTCTCTCCTACCTGACACCAGTTCTGTATCCAAAACATACATTTCTATCAAGATAAATGACTTAAAGAATCCACATTAGTGTTATGACAACTGTACTTAGAGCTGACAGCACTCTGATGACTGTGTGCAGATATGACAGGATCTGCATTTACTTTAGGTAATACCTGATTATTCTTCTCAACCAGCTGAGAAAATAAAACTCCATCCATTTGTGTGAGCACTGCTTGTACCAGAAAAAAAAAGTTCTGTTGGTGTTCATTACACATGTGCAATGAAGATTTAAGAGCCCTGCTTATAAATTAAGGAAAACTACTAATACTTCAGGATATCGCAGCAGGGGAATAAACATGGACATAAGAAGAAAAAATAATRTACACACACACACACACATTGCCTTACTGGTTAGTAAGGCAATTCAGTTTCCTCCTACAGTGTAAAGTGGAGAAACTGAACTGATTGAGAGAAGACAAAAAAAAAATCTCAGTTTTCAAAGACATTCAACCACAGCAAATACCAGAGAACCCTTAAATGTGTTCAGCACTTAGTGCAAGAAGCTACGTTCCCATGGGTCTCYGAAGAGTTTAGGAAATATGGCTGGAAACGATGCGTCTTCAGCCCAGTATTATCTTCTCCCCTTGTGATTCCAGTTTTTTTGCCGGGCTTACATTTTTCCTTGGCCTCTAGCACTCTGTTGTGGCTTGGCCTAACTCAGTACAGTATTTAGAGCAAAAAAGCATTTATTATCGAGTCCCTCACAGCTTTGGATTGCAGGCTTGAATGATGAAATTCTGATGGAGTAACTGCAAGGGTACATTAAAGAGAAGAAACGTTCAGCTGGATGTCATATACAGGAAAATGGGCAATTTGGGGGAAAGAGCAGGATCAGAGAGTTCTGCAAGGCAAAAAAAAGAAAAAAAAAGAAAGAAAACTCTCCTTGTTTGTGAGCATTTGAATTCTTCCATATTTGTGATGGCTTTTCTACATATTTCCAATTTCAGCTTCTGTGGGCAAACCCAGAAAACTTATTGCCTCCTACGGCTACCAAGGATCACAGAAAGCCCCGAATATTGCTAGGAAATCRGCAACCCTGGCCCAGGGAAATAGAAATTTACATTGGTCTCCTGCCATCAGCTCTGCCTCGCCTGCTCTCCTTGCTCGTCCTGGAGCAAGGCTGTGGAAAAGGCAGCAAAAAGGCAATTTTGGTGGCACATCGTGACACTGCTTTCACCTGGTACCATCGCTCTGCTCACCGAGCAGCTACTACTGATTTGCACCCACGAGACAGAGCAGCACTGCAGGATACCCCTGATAACCGTCAGCCAGACCAGTCTGGGGCCCGAGCCGAGGGACAACCAGAGTCCCCTAGATCACGATCTCCTCGTCACGAAGCAAAACGCTCCACGAGCAACTTTCGCTACCAGTCGTCACCGAGCATCATCGCGTGGCTCTGGGGACAAGGCAAGAGGGAGCCAGCAGGYCCCCTGCACCCACTGCCCTTCAATCCGCACAGGGCCAGGAGGAGACCCAAGGCTCCGAGTTGAGGGGACACCCACACGCGTGGAGTGGTCGATGGTGTCCCTGACCACCCCTTGGCAAGGCTGCAGCGCCCATCACCCCAGCCCCGGGGCTTTCCCCGGCACAGGCGCACAGAGGGACAGCGAGGAAGACCGGAGGTGAGCGGGTCACCTCCCCACGTGTAAGGCTACCTRGGAACACCTGGGAACAGGTTGCCCTGAGGCACCTCCAGGATGTCCAGGTGACTCAGGCCTAGTTCCTTCGAACCCCAGAACAGCAGTGCTGGCTCCCACGGAATGTCACGTGGGAACATGGCGTGGGAACAGAGCAACTCGGACAAGGGAAACGCAAAGGGACAATATTTAAGAGATGGACAAATATTCCCATGCTCCCTTACAGAGTTTTTTATTCAGTTCTCCCCAAGAAAAGTGAATGCTGCTGGGGTCCCAAGGTCAAAGGAGTTAATAGCTGGAACAGCTATAGATGGGAATGGTGATCACAAACTACGTCAAACGACCTAGTACCTCCGCTCCGTGCCCACACGGAGCAAAAGGCGCAGGCTGCAAGGCAGGCGAGGCAGCATCACAGCTCCTGCAGCCCCCCAGGCCTTCCCACCCGGGGGGGCAGCCAACCCCAGCACCCCAGCACGTTCCAACATTTCCAGGCAACCGGAGCAGCTCAATTCGAGCTCGGGCTGCCCCAAGGACAGACCCCAAGTGAGAGGCCCCACTCTGACAGCCCCTCAGCACAGCAGCAGGGGAGCAGCATGCTTTACTATGAGACCTCCAATGCTTCCTAACCATTCAGAGCACAAATAAAAACCCTTATTTACTCTCAAGCCTGCCTGACTGGGAGGAGGATACAGTCCATGTTTATTCTAGGACAAATTTAATATTTACCCTGCTCTTCACCTTTCAGCTAGGCACACAGATGCACGAAGAGCATCGCTCAAAAGCGAAAGCCAGAAACACAAGGCCGGGCCAACGCCAGACCGGATGACAAGTAAGACCCAGGCACAGCACCAACCTCACGCTGCGTAAGAGCGCRACGCAGCACGACGCGGGTCAGCACTAACCCAGGACACTGAAGGTACGGGCAGCCGGAGCGGCGGGGACACTCCGGGGGGCTTCCCCGAGGCGGCCACGGGCATTCGCCGCCTCTCCCCGGCACTGCGCGGGCTGCAGCGAGCGGGGCAGCGGCGGATCCCCGGCAAGGCTGCAGCGGAGCAAGGCGGCAGCCGCAGATAAGGRCGCCGCGCCCACCGCAACAAAACACAGCTACGCATTTATAAATAAATTAACAGAGCAGACAAGAACACGGCTGTATCCGAGGGAGAAGTTCCGCAAAGCGAGCGAACAAACGGAGAGCGGCGAAGAAGGACCCGGCGCGGGAAGCGCCGCGGGGGTCGCGCGGCCGCGGGCGGCACCTGCGCGGGCAGCGCCCCGGGACGCGCCGGCTCCGCGCCCGGGGGGCCGCGCTCCCCGCCGGCAGCCGCTCTTTCCTCCCTCCCTCCCCCCCTTTGTTTTCTTCTTTTGCAAAAATTAGAAGAAGCGACGCGGCGGCAGCGGCCGCTTGGGGCCTGCTCCGCGGCGGCTCCGCGCGGCCTGCGCGCTCGCCTACCTGCTCTTCAGCGGCTGGCTCTTGAGCTCGTAGTAGGTCTTGGGCTCCTCGTGGAACTCCTCGCCCACCTCGAAGTCCGGCACGATCCCCGACTCCGCCTGCATGGTCGCTGCTGCCGGGAGGGGAGCGCAGGGAGCGGAGCGCAGCGCAGCGAGCGCGGCCTCGGCTCCCGCACACGCGCAGCGCGGCGCGGACCGCCCCGTCCCGCCCCGCCGCCCTTGTAGCCGCCCCGGGGCCGGGCCGGGCCGCCCGCCCCCGCGCACCTGCCCCTGAGCTCACTGCCACGTCACGGCCTCTCGGCGTGACGTCACGCGGCGCCCAGCTGAGGGGACTTGGCGCTCCTCGCTGTCTCCAGGCACAGAAGTGACAGGGAGGCTCGTCCCAAGCCTGGCTGCGCGGGAGACACTGGAACCGGCAGCGCTGGGAGCTCTGCCTTCAAACTTGTGTGTTTGAAACGACAAAAAACTCATAAGGAGCATTAAAGGCACTGTAATAAATTTCCTTAAATARCCAAGGCCCAGATTATTTGCTACAGAAATTCTTCACGGCTCCTGGTCTCCCAGGTTGGCTCCAGGAGGATCAGGGAACCATGTGCTCCTGCATTCCCAATCAGTGAACATGGGGGAGCAGCTGGTGCCAGGTGGCAGCGAGATGGAGGACAGGGCAGCTTGTCCGACCAGCCCCTCCACGTGCTACCAAGGCAAGGGGCATCGCTGGCACGAGCRCTGGTGGGTTTCTCCCCTTCCCAATCCAGCAGCAAATCGCCTTCCTCGGCCACATCCTGTCCTCTTGCCCTCTGTGACACCAGGGCCATGGGAACCATCCAGCTCAGAGAGGAATTACAGCRTTTAATCCGTGACGTTCCCCTGCCGCTCTGGCTTCACTAAACACCTAAGACTTGGTCTTGACCCAAGACGTGGACAAGAATGTTGGGATCGCTCTGATGCCTCTTGATAACACCGGAGTCATCAAGAACAGTAAGCAGTGTCACTAAAGTCACAGTGTTGCCACTCTATTGATGTCCAGCCACCTACTCCAGCAGACAGGACAAGTGTTTTCCACGTTCCCTTTGCTGTGTTCAAAGCTGGAGCCCAGGAGGGGACCCAGATTTTCCCCGTYGACACCTGGAGAAGCAGTGGCTCAGCTCACCTCAGGAAACAGAAGTTTTGATGATCTAAAACCAAGCAAGAATTTGAGCGTTAGAKCCCAGGTTATTACTCATCTGCCAAGTTCTATGCCGTGACTACAGCAGCAGGAGTAATTACTTTAATGAATCAGACACGACAACTTGGATTAGGCCCTGAAGAATGTTCTTTTGAGCCCACATGGGCAGATGGCTGGAATAGCTTACCAGGAGGCTTGCTAACAATGCTTTTGGCAAAAAAAAATAACAACAATATGTATTAAAAAAAAAAAACCCACTGCGAAAGACATTTACAGCCTGAGCCACTCTGACTGCTTGAGTCAGGTGCAGTTCCTGCAGACCTTTCAGGTCAGATGCAAGGAGGAGGCAGCAGGACCCTTCAGTTTGCAATAAGTTTGTTTATTTTTCCAGGTGTAAATGTAAAGCATTCTCTTCTGCTGCTTGACGTAAACAGCTTATGAGCTTTCTGCTCTGTTTTCATTACAGCATCGCTCCTAAAGAGCTAAGATTGATTGTGTCGATCCATGTCGTGGGAGATGCTGCTCCACTTGAGATACTGCAGCCTGAGGAGTGCTTGTGTGCAGAGCTCATGGAAGGACTGAAATCTAGCTCCTTTTTGTCACTTCTCAAAGCTTTTATTCCATTCCTTGATCCCTCTTCTCTGRAGTGATTCAAATCTGTCAGGCTCTGCTCAAGCGAAGGCGATTTCTCATTGAGCCTGGCTAATGGAGATCTCACACAGAGTCCTCAGAGAAGCAGAGGCCATTTGGTTTTACAAGGTTTTTGGAGTTTCTCTTTCAGCGGTGAGGAACAGCACTTCCCCCCTGCCCAAGCAGGATGTTTATACATAAGCACACCCCAAAACAAACATGATGCTCAAAGGTGAGTTCAACAGTATTGCACTTAGAGTGCCATAAAAATAAAGACAATAAAATTAGAACCAAAATACAAAATGCAGAATAGATGAAAGCAAAGTTGTATAAGACAGTTAAGATTTCTGCATATTTATTCACAGTCACGTGTTTTTCAGGCCTKGATCTCAGACTGCTTTAGGAAGGCACAACTGTTCGCCTAGGAAAGTGAGGAGCAGAACACAGAGAGGTTATTTGTCAAACATCAACTCGGCAGCAGAACCTGGACTTTAATCTGCTGTTTGTATTACRGGCATAACCCTACTAACACGAAGGGTTTCTGCAACATCGTCCCTCCACTGGTGGCAATGGCCTGTGACCGAGTCCTAAACTCCATGTACCAGCTAAAATCAGGTCTCATCAGTGACCACTCACGTGCTGAGAGTTACAGACCATACAGACATTGGCTGCAACATATCTGTGGGCCAGCCTGAATCTGGATTAAGCAAAGGAAAACRTATGTCTGCCCTTGGCAGTTTGTTCTCATGTTTGATCACCTTCACAGACCCCTGATGTCTGATCTCTAATTTCAGACGGGTCTGAAATTTCAGCCTGCTTTTTGGTTAAACTTCTTTTTGCTTTTCTACAGCTTCTATGCTACAGCAGTTAAACTAGTAATGGGGTGTTATTTTCTGCCATGAAAGCAATTATTCCTCAAGCYTATAGCTAGGTCTTTTTGATAAACTCTGTAGACTGAGTCCTTTAAAATCTCTCCCAAAAGGCCCCTTTTCCAATCCAGGATTGCCATTTCCTTGACACGCTTTAGCAGTGCACACCTATCCAGTGCTAGGAGCCATTAGGAAAAACAAATCCCGAGAGCAGATGRCAAAGGGGTCAGGGAAGAAGCCGAGGCAGGGAGCTCTGACTTCTGCTCACTGCAYCGGAGCTGGAGCTGGTAATGGAAACACCAGTCCTGGGTGTTTCTTGGACAGCCTTCAAGGAGTGCAGATTTCAGGAGCCCCTGCTGCTCCTCGCTCTGCCGCAGCACCTCCCGTGATTCCAGCAACAATTCCTGGAGAATTCCTAGGAGATGGGGACAGGCTGCAATCATATCAGACAGAGCAGCCCTTCTYCTCCATGTTTACTCTTTGCATGTCCTTCATTTGCAGTATCTTCACTTGTAATTCTCATAATTTGCGTTTTTCTTCCTCTGGCGTATGTACTATTTTAAATCACTTCTCCTCTTCAGGCTGGGGATCTCTGGTTTGCATCAGGCCATACCAAAATAGTTTATTTTCTCTATCAGGCCTAAAATTGTGACACAACACAGCAGATTTCCCAGTTTGCAAGAATTCCCCCAACAACTGTTTGTGCATTCATCTGAGGGGAGAAGGAAGCAGTCAATGCTGCTATTCAAAAAGGGAAAGACATGTGACTTAATTTTGAAGAAAGTTCTCAGACCCTTGTATTCATGCTCAGCATGATACACCATGAAATCCAAGAAAAGAGCACAATTTACCCTGCAGACTAAAACACAGCGAGTCATTATCGCCCTGTATCTCTGTGCAAGCAGAAGACTTATTTAAAAGTTTTCAGCACTGAATAAAGAAAGGTGGCATTTAAGCTCAGTCTTCCAACATGTAAGATGGGAGGCACAGGGACACATGATGGTGAACCTCTCTGTCCTCTTTCTATGCCCAGCCAGCTGCAGACCTGCAGCTAAAATCTCCCATCCCTGATGCTTCAGGAGAAATCCGGCTCCCGTTTGGGATAGACAGCTGAGAGGGATCAAACCTGGGAGATTTTACATGCTGCCTTCTGAGAAAGTTCTGCTGTGCATAAATCACAGGTTGTCAGGGAGTGACCATTTGGCCCCATTGCCACGAGACTGGCCCATAGCATATCTGCAACATGGCATGGAAAGCAGCAGCCAGATAACCACTTYGCTCTGTTAGCTTGCRTGCGGGGTAGGGGAACACCCCAAGAGAAATAAGCAGTGCTCGTATTTTAAAGGGCATTTTCTATTTTATAGTATATTTTCTAAGATTATTTCATTAGTTTGGACATTCAAAGTCTGAAATGTTCAAATGCAGCATGGTTTTATCAACAAACTGTAGATTATTAATTCCACAGCTGTGGCTCCAAGTGAACTGTATTACGTCAATGAATCATGAACTGATTCCTAGCCATTCCATTCTGCACCTATACCATGTTTTTCCTCACTAAAGGGATAGGAAGTGGAAGAACTCAATGGGGAAGTAGAGAATCTCTGCTGTTCAATATCCTTGTTTTTATTTTCACATGTTCCTCTTTCCAGACGCTAACTCATGATACTGGTTAGCAACGGCGCAAACAGAAGCTGCAATAGCAATGTCATCCTGACTTTGCTTTAGGAAGAAAACAAAATCTTTGATCAGGAATAGGTCCTTSCTTCTGTTTTTTTCATGAGAAGAGCTTTTATGTTTTCACATCAGAGCCCGAGCTTGCAGTGCAAGGCAGACATTCCTAGATGCCAAAAGAGGATGTCAAGGAGTTACAACCACCAGTCAAGGTGACAAATTGTGGATGATCATCCCTGCTCCAAGGAGAGTGTCAGGTAAAGGAGTTGCAGGGAGGACTAAAGACTCTCACATTCCTCTGTGATCCAGGGAGGAGTATCTAACAGATCCCTACAAAACCATCTCCCCAACGTGCTAGCCTCTTACCCTGGGTATTCTGGTGCACTCACAAGCAGAAGAGGGTGAAGTTCACCTTTTCTGCCAACAAAAGCTAAGGCTTTGCTAAACTAACATGACTTGAACAATGACCACTCTGAGAAAGACAAATTCAAGACTGGGAGCAACCATTTAAACTCAGAAAAATTACATGGAATAAAGTCTGTGAGGGCAGTACTATGTGGCCAGCCCAGGGTTACAAACCCAGTTAGTTAAGCTGGTGCAAAGGCCAAAATGGGCACACAAACCAGGTTAATCCCTCACTTTTGCTGCTTCCTTGTGATTTAGTACATTGCCAGCTGAACAGATTATAGAGTTAACTGGTTTAAACACCAGCCCGCTTGCATCCCCCCACAAGCCCCAGGTCCCCTCCTCTGCCTTCTCCCCTTGCCCAAGATACTGCAGCTCGGCAGCATCAGCAACATGTAGGTCTAAATCAGTCCCAGCAAATCCAATTATAAAAGATGAGATCAAAGCCCCAGGCCATTTTACACAACGTGTGGAGTCTTGCAATTTAAGGGGCAGATGTTTGTTTCATTTCCTCCCAATTTGGGATGGAGGAGCACAGATTTTTTTGTGAAAACTTTCGACAGTTTTCTATTTTAATGCAGTCCTGCGAATGCTTTGGGTGCTTCATCTGTCTTTAAGAGATTTGCTCCAAGCATTTTTCTGATAACAAGACATTTTTTAAAGGAGTTCAGGATTATACATCAAAACCATGAGTATCTGTAGTCACAAAATGTGAAAAAGTGCAAAAAGACCCATCCTCMTTTCTGATTCCCACCCAGCCTTCACACAAGTGCCATGAAACACAAACCCTCCCAAAATACCCCAAGAGATGCTTTTTCCACTGAAAGTTAAAATCCCTTTCAGTTTGTCTCATGTTCAGTATTTCTACATCTTTCTATGTCATCACCTAAAAGTTTGGCTTTCAAATCCCAATGAAGCAGCAAGAGAAGCAGAAATACTAAACAACAACAAAAAACCTAAACCCTCTTCAGTGCCTAAGGCTTGCTGAGGGTTGTGTGTTTTTTAAAGAGGAGGAATTAAAGGATAAGGGCAATTTGCTGAATCTGTGTTACCTTTCACACTCGTGGATGTGCCAAATGGATGCTCTCAGCTAGCAAAACAGAGTGGTAGGGGTTTTAAATCCATATTATGCAGAAATAAGTGGTAGCAAAAAGGGTCAAAATCATGGACAGTTGAGATGAAAATTGTCTGAAAAAAAAAAAAGATATCCCAGGGCTCTGGCTGATCAGTAAGTGCCTTTCTCAGCCTTTCTCATAATGCCTGTCTACTGCAGGAAAAAAAATATGGGGATTTAATACATTTTTTTCTTTTTGTCTCAGCAGGTTGCCATTTCATCTGACAAGAGGCAGTGCAAAGCTAGAATGAATAATTTATGGAGGATTTTTTCCTTAAAGGCCAATTAAAAAAAAGAAAATGGAAAAAGGAAAACAATTGGAAAAAGGAAAGGAAAAAGGAAAGAAGGCTGCAGGCCCTGTCCCTCCCAGTGACACGATAACCTGGACCCAGGCTGACCRTGAGCCTGTGGCAGCCCCGCGGGCTGTTTGTGGAGGACGGTGCCCGATTCACCAGTCCCAGGCGTTCGTTGCAGACCCAGCTCTGAGGTGCTGACACTGCCAGGACAGATCTCGTGCTGCAGAATGGAGAGACAGCCCTTTCCCTCTGCACAACTCCAGGGTGAACTGCATCTTTCTTCATATTCATACAGCTCCCTGCAAAACAGCTTTAACCGTTACTGCTGGTTTCGGAGGGCTGATCTTGGCAGCCCTTGGAGAGCCCTGATACCAGACCATTTTGTATCATAGCAGACTTCAGAACGAGTAGCAGAGTCTGGACCAAATTTTGCACAGCTAATGGACTATAATACAGGAACATACATGTAGTTTAACCTTCCACATCCTGCCTGATAATGTAACATAGGAGAACAAAGTATTCAAATCACTTCAAATGGACTCATTCTTTTAGCACAGAAGCTTTTGGATATGGCTAAAGTGAATTACCTTCCCTCCAYGGAACTGGAGGATAAGAAATCCAGAACTGGAGCTCCCACTATCTGTTCTCTCAGAAGCTAATGCTGTCACTCTGGCAAAAAGGAATTTTAAAAGCACACACTGTACTGTAGYGGGAGAGATTTTGGCCCTAAATTATCCTGGTGTGCACATCACAGACATCAGAATTGCTGGGTGCTGCTTTAAAAATAAGGGGCAACTCTGGAGGTGGCAAAAAGTTGTCTCAGGTAGAATGCAAAACTGYATTATTTACAACAATATGTTTTTTTCCGTATATTATTAGAGAACATGGCAAGAGATGCAGTCACTGGTGCTTCTGCACCTCTTAAGTGTTCCTAAAGCTTTCGTTGATGTTAGCAAGTCTATTAATAAGCGCTGCCAGCAATCAGACTTGCTGCACAAGCGGGGCGGGGAAGTGTTGGTGACATCTTGTTCCAGCTGAAAGTTACATAAAAACCTCTATACCTTCTTTTTAAAAGCATTGGCATCATCAGCAAATGTAAATATGCAATCATTGCACCTTGTAATAACTGGGAAGGCGCAGGCCCAGCAAGCACTGCAAATCATGCTTCATTAATGGTGAGAAAACAGGATTCAAGCCTGGCTGTCCTATTATCACCAATATCCAGCAGCGTATCCAAAGGCAAAGAAAAGGACAYGTCCCCTTACAAGCAGGCTCTGTTCCTTTTGGTTTCAAATGCGTGACTACGCATGAACTTAAACCTTGGTATGAACTTCAGCATTTTCCTGTCTAGCAGCTCTCAGGGCCATTGGCTCCTCTTGCAAGCGTGGTGGGTTTTACTCTGGATTTGCACAGCCAGGTCGTGCCGTTGCCGACTTCAAACGCGTTTGAAACCCCAGCAGCACTCCCAGGAGATGCTGTCTGAGCTCACTGCAAACTGCTAATGCTGGAAAGATTGTGTAGACCTCATTAAGAAATAGTTTTGTTCTTGAGCGCCTGTCTTTTTTAAAGCACCCAGGAGACAACAAAACCACCACATTTCCTCTTTGCACTCAGTTTTCTGATCGGGCGCCTGAAGAGTTCACTGCCAGATGTTGCCCTGATTTCATCCAGTTCATGTGACACAGGCACCAATGCCAGCAGCTGTGCTGGCCTGTGATGTCAATGCACAGAAAGGCCAAAAGTGCTCCACATTTAGCTCCCTGGAGCAAACATGCAAGATCACATAGTTTAGATACAATATTTCAGTTGGATTTCTAAACAGCTCATGCCACATGTCTTGCTTAAGCCACCAAGCATCAAGCTGCTCCTTAAGCATCACACCACCCCCATGCTTATTCTTATGTTGATTCATCTTTCTTGCGCATCCACCATGCTCGTGACAATATTTAGATATAATGTAAGCAAAGAAATAAATGGGAAAACTAAAGAATTGTGCTTTTTTTTTTCCCATTGGAAGCAATTCCATTACTACAATACGGAGAGAAATGATTTAAAACTATGCCATGCATGTGTTTCTGGTCTCCTCTGCACTCGGCATTGGGAAATAGTTCACTGTGGACAATGGCACTGTTCACATTTCAGCATTTCCTGCTTCCTTGCATTTCCATGTAGATGCCTTACAAGAATCCACAGACAAAAGCTATGGAATATCAAATCAAACAGTGGTGGGAAACACGTGCTGRAAGGCAGGGATGGCCTCATGCAGAGAAGTCACCGTATGGGTAAGGAAGGGCACAACCCAGCTCTTTTCTCCATCCTCATTTCTACTTACAGTTGCATGTTCCTGACATATCTATTCAAATGTTGCTCCTTYTTTATTTCAGGGAAGATGAATGGAAAACCTCCCTAAAGAACCCTCGGTTCAGTAGCATCCTCTGCTGCTGTCAAGTTTTTGATCCATCCAAGGCTTGAGGAGAGCTCTCCAGTACCACAAGCCAGAAGGGACCAGCTGGAAAAATACAGGAAGCACCGAAAGACTCATTAGGGAAAGCAGAGGACACTGAGTTGTGCTGTAGGTGGATCAGATTTGCTAAGCACTAGTCTGCAGCAGTACCTCAATATATTCCTTGGCCAGTGAGAAGGAATCTTGTCCTCTGGTAGAAAGGGAACATTAAAAATGAGAAAGCAGCTGAGGGGAATTCCAGAGAACTGGCCTGGGGAACAGGAAAAAAAATTATTACATGTCTGGTCTGCACCTGACCRACATTTCACTCTTAAAAATGCTCCCAGTAGATAAATTCTTATAAAGGGGTGGAAGTCATATGATTCAAACACATGTTGAATAAGAAACCACATAAATGAAAGTATCAAGGATGCATTGAGTGATGAGGCACTGCAGCTCTATTCCGTAAACATTTTTCTATCTTTTTTTTTTTTTTTTTCAAAGGAGAATCATGTGCCTTGGACAAAAATGCTGCTTGCTTTTGGAACAACTCTACTAAAATCCAATAAGCTGCACAGTCACCCCCAGTGGGGTCTGAAACTTGCTTTAGGCTGCTTTATGTTCTCAGGACCTATTTCTTCCAGCAAAGTTCTCATGTTGTGTCCRCACCCCCTGGCAGCAAGCGAGCCAGGGAAGAGCCCTGGGCCCGGGCTCTGGTTCCTGCTGGCTCGAGTGCGGGTCAGAAAGTCTTTCCAAATGGTTTTTCACTCACCAGAATTAGATCACCCATGGGGGAGAAACACCCCCCTGCAGCCTCTGAGAGTGAGAAACTTCCTACGCGAGCTGCATGGGACTGGCAGCATGGATAAATGCCGCTCCAAGCACCCTCCCCGCCTCCAGGCTCCTCTGGAGGAGGCAAAGGCAGCAGGATATTTCCATTCCCATCACAAGATTTTTCCTTTCCCTCACTCCCGGCTTATCTGGACCATCTCCAGCCACAGTGGAAGTGGGAATTATTTTAATATCTGCACACCGGGTGCAGGAGGAGCCCCAAAACTGCTTTTGCAGTGTGCACACCACTGAGACATGGCAGGGGCAGCTCAACATCTCTGCCCTGAAGTGCTCTGCAGCACATGGACCTTCCTACCACGTGGATGCGGGATACCACACAGCTCAAAAAGCCACAAATACGCTCACTGGAACTGTCACATGGGTGGCAAAACTAGTTCTTCGAACATGGCTGATGAATTTTCCAGTCCTCATGCTCTGCATTACCAAAGTGCTGCTTGTCACACTTATCACCCAGACATTATCAGTCAGGGCTAGCCCCCCTGGTGACACAAGCGGCTGTCAGTATAAAGAATTCCTAGCATGAATTCAGATACCACAAGACCTACAGAAACTGTTTGGAGTATTTTTTGCTCCTTTAGATGTTTCCCCTTCCAACATCTAATCTCAGCCAGTGGAACCCAGACAATAGCAGGAAGCCAACTTGATTACAATAGAGGGAAAGAAATCCTTCAAATTTGGATTACTAATATGCTCTCACATTCAGCTGGGCAGAATTCTAGCACAGCCTTAAGGACATTTACCTTGAATTTTGCATTAATATGTATGTATCCCTAGCATTTCCCATGGAATTGCAAACTATGGACTCTGAACATCTTCATATACCCCCTCCTGCACACACCAGCTCTTTACTCACGAGGAATATTTGTGTAGGCCTAATGATGTCACTAGGATTATTTCTTCAGGAAAGCACTACTCAACATGAGTAAGAGGATTGCTCTTCAACAGAGAGGGAGATGGACAAGAAAACCTAACATTAGTACCTCTCCAAAGGATGCACTCTTGCCTCTCCAATACTTTCCTGGAGCCTTTTCCCTGCCCCAGGGGACGTAGCCGCCCATCTAGACATGAGGCCAGGCAGGATGCCCAAGTTTCAGCACAATTATTCTTCGTTGAGGAGTCCCTTGAACCACCATCACCAGACACCTCCCATCCACCCTCCTCTTTGAAAAACCTCATTACTTATCTCACTAAAGCAAGGCTTTCTGCTGCAAAATATCRTTACACCTAGATCTGTATTCCAAGTCATTTTAAACCTATGGCTTCTCTACAGGTGCTCTAGCAAGTATTGCATCCCAAGCACAGAGGCACCCAAGCATAGAAGCTGGCTGAAATCACAAGCGAAAACTCAACCATCTGTTTAAAAAAATGTGAGGCCATTGACTCATTATTTTCATCTAACTTTACCCACACAATAAAAATGTACTCTGCCTGGAGAACAACATCAACATGTGTGGGAGGATGATCTCTCTACAAGATGTGGGGGGATGTCACAGTTGATAGCATCTCTCCTAAGGGTTTGTATGAAGATCTGTCAGGACAGAGCTGGTACTTGCCATGATTGCACTGGGGTCTGCAGAGCCTCTGGGCCATTCTCTCCCATAATAATAGGGAAACATCTTCTCGTCCAGCAACAGCAGTGCTAAGGGGTGAAAGCTCCTTTGCTTTTACCTTGGTGATTTAGAGCTTTTTTTTTTTTTAATTTTAGAAACTTTAAATTTGTAAATTGTAATTTGAATTGTAAAAAAGAGATCAAAAAGTATAAGCATCATCCCCTTCCCTCCCCTGCTTTCTGCAGTCCCATCAGGCAGCTGCCAGATTATCTGAGATTCTATTAATCCTGTGGGATTACTCACAGGCTGGTCAGAGCCATTCAGAACAACTTCTCCAGACAAGTAGGAGTGAAAGCTGGTGAGGACTAGCTTAACGGAGTGCAGCTTGGTTCATGGAAGCTGCTGAAGAAAATAAATAAAGAGGAAAACTAGATCTCGGACGAGGTCAGATTTGAAAGTTGAAGTCTCCTGCTTATGAGCTCACCATGCCCTATTGAGCAAGCAGAAGGAAAAAAAAATTTCCCTCAACAGCATGACTTTAAGAAAGGAAGTTGTGTGGGCAGAAGCCCCGGAGTGCCTCTAAATACAGTGATGTCTTCTCCTGCTGCATGCAGGCTTGGGAGCACTTGCTCTCTTCCAGTTGGGGAAATTTCAGTGGCAAGATGGAGGAAGGAAAATATTTAGTGCCGCCTGCTTTTAAGTCATTTATTTCTAATGCCAATTATGACTCCAGCTACATTTTTTTTTATTGCTACTTCTCATGCACTTTATTTATTGTAACTTCCTTTTTTTGAGTGGGCTGTTTATTTTTAAGCAAGTGTTGATACATTTTTCACTAGATTACTAATAGCCACGTGCTCTGGCTGCTGAAGCTGAATAAGCTGATGTAACCGCAGGTCAAGATCTGAGCTTCTGCCTTTGCCTGTCCCCGAGTAAATATACAAAGCATGAACTCAAGGTTTCCTGCAAGAGCCCTGTGTTCTATGCACTGCCAACTGAGAAGACAAGTCAAAGTCCCACTTCCAGGAAGGCCACCAGGCCTCTGTTGGAAAAGGTAGGAATGAGGATTAACAAAGCRAAGCTCTCCTCTGCCATCAATAAGGCTTTCCAAAGCACAGGGTTAAGGCAGATGTTTGCATTTTAAGTAAACTCTTTTGCACCAGCTCCTGTTTGAGATGCAGTTAATAACAATTCACAAATCTGCGTCTCAAAARCTTTGAAAATGCTTTGCCAAAGTGATACAGATGGCTTACTGCAATCCCCGACTCAGTCGGCTAAGTTATTTTGCAGCATACACCTGAAGTGCAGGGCCCTTCATGCTCTCCTGGCATTAGGCATTTGGGGCAATTTAGGGTTTCCCTTGTCCAGCAAAACCTTCTCCAAGCAGTRTGTGCTGTCTTAGAGCCCAGCTCCAACCACCCTACTCCCAGCCAGGTATTTAATCCTGCTGAGGGTTTATGACACATGCAATATGTGGCTTTTGTTTYGGACCTCACTCAGGTAAAATCCCTTGTCCTGATAAGAACATTATTTCCTCACCATTTTCAGTTGTTGCTATTATTTCAGGACTTAGTATGCCTTTGAGTGATTGGTTAATATTTATTGAAAAATGATTGTTTTTCAGTGTTCAAAGTGAAGATTCCTTGGGATGAGTCTACTCCAAATTCCTCTGAAGCCAGAGGTCTGGGTTGGCCTTTGAAGCCAATATGCTTTGGATCAAGTCTTCARCACATTGAGCAATTTTCCATTCTTTTGCATGAAAACAGTTTTACCAGTTACAGGGTGGAAAAGGGCAGCTGTGGTTGCCAAACAGCTCTCAGCACAGCATCAGTCCRTTCATTTAAAGGCCCTGTTGTCGGGGTCATCTTCCAAAGCGGGTCTGCTCTGTATGAACTTTCAGATCTGGAGGCCATGCTTGAACTTCTTCATTTGATAAGATCARTTCAGAGGGTTTTTCTAACTTCTCTGTTTAGGGAAGATGTATTTCTCTTGRCCACTTTCTGGTAGAGGTACCCTAGAGGCTCTGTAGAAACTTGACAGCTTCTATTTTAGCAAGACAGATTAATCAAGCTCTTAGTTAACAGAGCACAAGATTAGTCTATTGCTCTTAAAAGAACTAAGGAATACACAAGTTTTTCCAACAAGCTCAGGTTCCCTTAAGATCTGCACAATCATGCCTTGCTTTATAGTAAGTGTCTAAACCCCAATATTCAGGTTTGACCTCAAGCCTAGTGGGAGATGACAGCTGGCTTTTAAATCTGGTTTTCAGCTGGTTTAAATTGGGAGAGAAGCAGAGCATCCCTCCTCTGCTGTTCAGCTGCATCCACGGCAGATGGAGCTGCTGCCTAAATGTTCACTGGGAGCCTGCAGCGCTTCCAGCCCTGCTGGAATGACTCGGGCACGGGATCCAAGGGATGTCACATTGAAGGAAGAGCCCAATGCCAACATTACCTCACATCTTTCCCTTCCTATTTCTGCCTGCCCAAAGGGCCTTTCAGTGCTAACTAAGTCTCTGCAAGTCTCAGCTATAAAGCAGGCTGGGAGCAAGCATCTTTCAGGATGCATCAAGCATTTACAGGCAATTCAGTCACTACCATAGGTAAGTCAGGCCAGTCCTATAGCAGGGAAATAGAGTTTTCCTGTGTAGATATGTTTGGGCTATATCCTTTAAAAAATGCTTYTGGCTTGATATATTCCACTTTCTAATCAAAGGTGTTGCCATCTACTTATTTATAATTCAAAGAGGGCACTGCTTCCCCACCCACCCCACGGCAGCAAGAACATAAGGTTTTCAGAAGCAACAGAGGAGAAGCTCATTTTCTATGAGAAACTGACTGGGTTGATTCCCTGCCCCCTGGACTGATCAACATCTGCTGAGCCAAATTGGATCATGTTCTGGAGCAAGCTGCAGCCCCCACTGAAAACAACTGTATAACTTCCACAAAGTCGATATCCGATAGCATGAATTCCTCACCATATAAAGCAACACTTTGGTTCTAAATAATGAGGTAGAAACATATGGCTCTTTCAGAAGAACTAATGAGATGAAGCCCTTTGAACATCTACTGGAAGTTACCAGCTGCTGCTGAAACCCTGAGAGGAGCCTCACTTGCCTTGTGGTCTGTCAGCAAATCCCACTTCCTRTAACAAGACTGCCCTTGGAGTTATGCTATCAGGCATCCTTAAAAGGATCTTCCAAATTACACTTGAAGGCCAGTAGCTCATTTGATGTCACCACCTAAGCTCCATTAAGTGAGTCAGGGTGAGTACCAGCAGCAATCCTATCCCAGGAGGGCTGCGAAGGCTCACAGGGGAGGTTACTCTGACTCTCCTATAGCGTCCCAGTCGCTCATGRTGTAACTTGCCATGTCAGTATCAAACAGTGGGGTTGCTGCCACCCCGTGGCATTTCCAGTTCCCGGGGAAGGCACAAGCTCCAGGCAGAAGCTGAGCRAGCTCCTGCCGCAGCAGTTTGGGTGTCCCCAGTGATTTTGTCCTCAGCTCTTTCCGTGGTGCTGCTAGGAGGCCCTGGAGAGGCAGCAGGTCCCCTGCAAACAGCCCTTTCCTTCATTGTGGTGCTCTTCATCAACACACTGCACACCTTGGCCAGAGCAGGAGGGCTCAAGTGAAGATTTTCAGGATAAGGCTCCTAAAACATCTTAATTTCTAAGGAGCAGGCATAGCGCTCTCCAGTCCGAGGCTCCCTATCAGCAAATGGATACCACAGCCGTGACCGAGTAGCACTGCTCACCGAGCAGAGGATTTCTGCATCAGTTCCAAGATGCTTTTAAGGCTGTCAGAAGCASCATCAAGGGTATTTAGTCTTATCACAAGCCTCTCCCCCTAGCATAAACACTAATAATAAGTAATACATTTGCAGGCAGTAACAGAACTATCCAGGGCATAATCTTTAACACAGATGCAGGTTTTTACTAAATTCCCTTCCAATCCAGCAAACAGATCTGCGAGACCTCAGCCATGTACCAGTACAATGTCTGGCTGAGGGCAGCAAACCCCTTTCTCCGCATAAAGCACCTTTCAGGACCAGAGCTTTAGTCTGCATTGATTGAATGAACAGATAGTTGCTGGCCCATAATGGGTTTTTGGAAGAGTATTTTCCATGCACAGCATTATTTTGATCCATTTCCAGATCAGATTCACCTTTTGTGCTCTCCAAAGAAATTACAAGCTCAAATATCATTGCAGGGAGCAACAGACTGAAGACATGCTGCTTTCGCTCATGTTTTAATACTCTTTTCCCCAAGAAATGACTCCTCTAATTTTACTGCTGTGCTCCCTCCTTGCCTAAACAAGCAGACAAAATTTGATACTTCACCAAGATATGTTCATGCTCTCCTGCATAATTTCTTGTGGTTTGAAGTGCCTCCAGATCAAAGTTAACCAGTGAGTGTCATCTGCCACCAATAGGTGCCATTACTTAAATATTTAGGTACTGTTACACCAGCCTGGTGGGGCAGTTAAGCATGRGCAGGAGGAAGGTCTTCAGTTCCCAAACAGAGATGCTGGACAAATAAATTTGGACATATTCATTCCAAAATTTAGAAGAATTACACAGGGAAAATAAAGGTAATCTTTATACAAGTGTAATTTGAGAACAGAGCCTTAAATATTTAAAGGGTCCCTGGCCACAGGTGCAACACACTGAAGTTATCAATGTTTTATATGGTACATAGTGAGTGGATGTTGACTCTAAAGCTTAATTTAGTAACAAGATTACTCAGAGAAAAATAATGTACTGAAAACCTTTATGTGAGGAGGAAATATGCCAAAAGTAAACTTGGCCAGTACACTTAATAGATAAAAACTTTTGTTTCTTTTTGAGAACTTAATTACATTTCCCATGAATTCATTTGTAATAACAGTAATAAGCACCATATATGGAAATATTCAATGAGCTGTTAGCAAGGTAATTTCCTGAATTTGGCTTACATCTTAATAATGTCTAAATCCAGCTAGATTTTAAAATACAGCTGGTATGTATTATTCCATTCAGAGCATAAGGGTGTGCAAGCAGTTACTTTCAAGCCTGTGTGTAAAATATACAAGTTTGGTGCTGCAAAATTGAGCTCTAGCACCTATAGAATGATACTTGATCAGATCATGAGAGGCATTGGGGAGAGCTGATGTTATTCCTTCTGTTCAAGGAGGAAGCCCTCAGCGAGGGCTGGCACCCACCTTAGACACTCTCCAATGTGCTCCTCTCTGGCTCGGGGAGTCACTGGCCAGAGGAGAGAGGGAGGCTTTGTATCAGACCACCTGGAAAGAAATAGAACAAGTTGTGAGGGACATTATGCTCTAGACTTTGCAATGAAAAGCATAGAGAGAAGGTGAGCAGCTGAAATGCAGAGGGTAATGGCAGTTGTGACACATGAGGTACCCAGCCACACACTGGGAAAGTCACAAGAACTCTCAGCAGGAGAGGGAGCAAAGGAAACACAGCRGATATTGACTCTCCAGGGTACCTGCCATCAACCCTGCAGCCTGGGCAGGAGGATACAACCAAACACACAGAAGGGSAGAGCCTGCTCAAAGCACCCAGCTCCCCAGGGGCTGCATTAAAGCCCCCATCAACAAACCCATGGATTTGTTCTCATCATTTTCAGTGCAATCCAGAACCAAATAGGAAGGGCAAGAGGAAACCCCCAGCAGGGCTCATTGTGCACGCAGTGATTTCAGCTACCAAAGCCATTACACATCTCAGAAGYGAGACTACATTTTACACCATGACTACGTGACAAAACTCCTCCACATCCTAGGGAGGACATGCAGTGAGTGGACTCAAAAGCTGGAGGGCAGGAAGCAACAGGGCTTCATTTRTAATCTCCTTTCCACAGTGGAGCCAGCGCTCCCCATACCACTGAGGGCCTGGCTCACTCCCCAGCACCTCCTGAAGGGCAGATGTGTGAGCCCAGCTGGCTCCTCTCCCTGCCTGACTCACCTGCCCCTTTGAGAGAGCAGGGAAAGTCCCATGAGATGCTGCCAGAGCCATCCTCTCCAAGGCTCCTCTGCTCCTCTCCTCCAAGGCAGCCTGCCAGCAGGCCYAACCCCTGCCTGGCCTCTAAAATACTCCGGGAGGAGGCCCAGCTTGTCCTCATTACCTGCACGATCACACTATTAGATCAGCATCTCTCCAGCTTCCAGGGCCTCTCTGGTCTTGATTATCCCACCCCTGCCCCAGCAGTGTTAATCTGACCTAATGAGGTGAGGGCCACGTCTCTAGTGATGAGACTGGAGCTGCTGCACTCTGAAGTCCTCCTCGCCCCACTGGGTATTTTGCTCTCCATGTGAGATTGGGCTTGCCTAAGGGTTTTTTTAATTGCTGCCCTGCTCTTTTGCGGGTATTTATTCCAGGGTCCTTAAAACTTCTTCCATCTAAAAGCCATGTGCCTGCAGAGGTAGCCTCACGTTGTGCCATGACTTCTTCATACCGAGGTTGGAGCAATCAGTGATCACAGCACAGAGAGCTCCAAGGCAAAGTGCAAGTCCTGAGGCGTGATAAGATTCTCAACTGCATGTTAATGACTTTAAAAAATAAAATAAGTAGTTTCCAAACAAAATGAGAAGATTAAGTGCAAGTGCTCCTTTTTCCTAGTGACTACAGGAACAGGAAGAGCATTTTGATGACTCCTACCCCTTTTTTTTTCCATTTTCTGTGTTCACTGCTTGTGCTGCTTCTCCCAAGAGGAAGGTGTGTGCCATGGGAATGCACACAGATCAGAAAATGAGTGTCTCTTCCATTTTTTTTCCTGACCAGGGTTGTCAGCAGGGAGCAGAGCTGGTGACAAGAGGCCTCCCCCAGCCCTTCTTTTTCTGTCATTCCAACGAGCTGCCTGTCCTGCAGGATTCCTCGGCCCTCTTGCAAGCCCTCCTTGCAAGGCAAGCTACATCTCAAGGCCTCCTAGCTGAAACGTTATCCTATATTTCATTTTTTTTGATCATCTCTCCAAAACAGGGAGAGAAACTGCATCTGAAGAGGCTCTACTCTGAATTGGTTCCCTCAAAATGGTCCTATGATTTCCTTCTCCAGCTTCAGAGAGGCTCCTATAACAAGTGAGCTGCTGAAGAGCTGTCTGCGCTCTGTCATGCTTAGTATATCCAGTATATCCAGGCTCTGCCGTAAAATAATTAATGGATTATTTGCTTTGTTTTATAAGCAAGAGACAACCAGTAAGCCTAAGATATTTAATGGGCAAGAATGATCTAAATAAATCTGGCACAACGTATCACAAAAGCCTGAGCYGCTCCTGCTAATCTGTTCTTAGAAAGCAACACACATGACCGGTGCAACCACAAAATGAAGAGGAGCTTAGCAAAGGTTTTGTCTAGGAGGGACCCTCTGCATTTGACATGCACTGTCACAGTGAATTTTAATTACAGCTCCCCTCTGGTGCCGAGGCAGGAGGGGAATGCTAATGACACCGGAGAGGCAGCACGAGGAAGGTGGCAGAAATGGCAGTCGCTACGCAGGCTCACACACAAAGGGGAAGTTCAGCAACTTATTGTCAGAGATTAATGTAGCTAGAATGAAAAAAAAAAAATCCTGCCATTTTCATTCTCCTTTTATCCTGTTTTGCTCTGAACAGGGGGTTGTTGGTTGGATTTAAGCATACGCAGTTAAATTTAATATATTAAAATATTTGCAAGGTAGACTTCACTGTTATGAGAAGCCCATTGAAATAAATCATGTTTTCCATCTCATTTGAAAAAGTATAATACAGCTAGAGATTGCTTTGCTAAGGATTAGSAGGCAGTGGCTTTGGATTATTACAATGCAGCAATGCTGCTTGCTCAGTTTTACGTCCATCAGGCTCCTGCTTGTCCAGTTGTGTAATAAATACCTTTGGGAAATACCAGTCAAAAGGCACTGTTTCCCCATGGGGGACATACATAGCTCCAGTGATTCCAGCAGTGATCACAAGTAGGCACTTTACATGGAATAAATGTAAAGCTCACAGTTAAATTCTGTGAGACAATTACAGGCATCATCAGTAACATCCCTGCTGTTCTCCACCTAGGAAGGGAAAAGACTTAGCCAGATAGGGATCATTAAATATGTGCCAAGTATTACTGTAGCGAAAGCTTCCAAATGTGTGAGATACTGGTATTTCTCTCAGCAAAAGGTAGCTGGAACACTAAGAGCCCGTATAAAAATTCATAAAAGGACAGAGCAAACTGACAATATCAATTTTCTCAATCTACATAGGTGTTTAGAGGCTTCCCCAGACTCCTCTAGGTCTAGCTGAAGTCAACTAGAGGCTGTCATGGTATTCAGCCGGGCAGCTGGYGCTTGAGAAGATAGTTCAGACCTCTATTTGCTTCACAGAAAAAGAAACATGGTTTGTATTCTTCTGAATCTGCAAAACCACTGCTTAATATTTTTATTATGCCAACTTTCACAGAAAAGCCAAGTCTGCTTACCAGAACAAATGACTGATCTACATAGATTGTGTGACAATTCATAAAATCCCGAGGGATCAGAACAAAGGCTTTCACAACACGTTTTGTTGTAGGAATAAGTTTATTCCTAAGGGGCAATTCTGGGTTATATTGCTGTCTGCTTGCACAATAGAAAGATGTTTTTCCTCCATTACGGGGGCTCATAATGCAATGTTTGTTATTTCATCACAGTGTAGCCCTGCCAAAAGAACTTGTATTACCTCACACAGCATTGATAGAATAGAGTTGCTTCGAAAAAAAAGAGATCTGACACAGTAAAAAAAATCAGACAGAAGCTTTATAAAATGAAAATTCAATTTTAAGCTATGAATTACCCATAACCAGCAACATATGTGTTACTATGCTCCTTCCTTGAGTTTATTCTCACCTTATTTCTCTCTCTCTTTCCCTTCCCTTGTTCTATAGGTAATAATTAGCTCATTTTAATATTCCCTACAGATAAATATTACTGTTCTATGCTGCTTAATAGTAGTACAAAGGGTGAGGCGAGATCTGTTCTTATCTTCTCTTTGCAGCATCACTTCCTTTAACCACAGTAAGAGCTTCAGTCTCTTTAGGACTAAAAGTGCCTGCTCACTTCCTCCAGCCACATTTCTTTCTGCCTTTTGCTAGAGAAGGATGTTGTCTGTGAGCCAAAACCCAAAGTGAAAATGAGCGGTCGATGGAACTAGAAATTTGGAGAAGTAAATTATTTATTTACCCTATATCTTTTACCCTATATCTTTACATTCCTTTCTTAGGGTCTAAAGCACGCACAGTCATCAACTGTTACAAGATTTGTGGTTTCGCAGAGTGCATAAAAATCTTTACTGGAATCTGGAGGACTCATGAAGTCCTTAAGAARGACTGACAGATATATCATAGTAGAAAAGAGCATAACTTCAAAATAAGTAATAAATCACTTATTCCTCCTTTGCGCGTGCTTTTGGGGGAGTTTCCAGCATCCAGCAGGAAAGCAGAAGGGCTCCTGGCTCTGTTCAAGGGTCAAAGCCAGAACATAAAGTTCGGTCCCAGCCTGGCCACCACAGCAGCTCCAGCCTGAAGTGTCTCCTGTCCCTGGGAGAGCAAAGGTCGAGCCTGAGTGAACACGAGTTCCAGGATCTCATCAAGGCCATGTAGGAAATGTCTAAAAGCTACATCTGATGCTACTTTCTCCTCCAGCATTTCACAGATTTCCTGTTAATAGCAGAACTGACTGACACAGGCTTGGAACCTCCTCCGTCCTTCAGTTCAGGAGGCAAATTGAATTTCTAAAGCAGTGCCATTTCCCACCAGGCCAGCCTCTAGCTGGCTCCTAATTCATCTTGGCAGATGAAGCTGAAGGAAAAATGCTCTGTGGTTCCACCCAGTGTTTTAAGGGGTCCTTGCTAAATCAGAAATAAGTGCTCTAATCTGCATAAGAGCATATTTCAAGGMCCAAACTCTGTTTGGAAAGTCAAATCCTTTCTGCATCCCTCCAGCACATTAAAAAGGGCTGAAGTTGCACCCCTGGCAGGCACAGAAAGTTCTGAAATCTCCTGTAGCAACTAGTGACAATAACAAACCAGGGCTTCTCTGATTATTTCAACTTTCTGGATTATTCTGTAAAGCACCTAGAGAGACAGAGACCRGCTGTGCACCAGGTTCAAATTCTGAACCCTGAAGGGCTCAAGACTTAGTTTGGCCAGAGACACAGAAAATAATGAACATGATACAYCAGTGCCTTATTTTTCCACCCCTAAAAGAGGAATTACGTTTCGTTTCATCTCTCMCTGCTACCAAGACACATGAGTCTAGGGAGGTAACGTTACATATTTGCCCAGCCAAACCCTGATCTTGCCTGATATCTCCAAGCAAAGCTGCAATATGAAAGAGTCCTCGGCTCTTCAGCTGCTCCACCTCCATTAGGCCTCAGTGGATAAGCTAGATGGTTCACATGAGTGAAAATTATTACTCGTACTTCTTTGTGATGCATTTGAAAAGAATCTTCTTGGCTTATATCAAAATAAAAAGCTGGACAGGTATTTCCTGATATCTTGAGCAAATGTATTTGAAATTTCAGTTGTTTTTACCTCTCTAAAGAAAAAAAGCTACTAAAAAGGTCTCACCAGGATAGGTATAAGGTAGGCTCAAAGGATCAGTTTTCTAAGCCATAACATTAGAAAWAGGGGAGTTTATATCTATGTCTTTCATATGTGACTCTCAGAGCTTCTGCCTGTCCCAGAGACCCAGGTAAAAACGAGTCAAATGTGAGGGTTTACACAGCTTGCATATCACCAGTTCTCTTTGGTTCACTTCTTCCCAAGAATTACAAATTTGAGGTCAAATACAGTTTTGTTCTCTGAAGGAGAAACCTATAGTCACCATCAATCTCATTGCTACCCTTCCTCATCTACTGTTACTCTCCTACAATTCAGACCCTCAGTGCATATTTCCCTCTGGCATCACATGCTGCTCCATAAGAGCAGAAAGGAGCTTTTCTTAAGGGCTCCTCGTGGGAGCTCAGGCCTTCCAGGSAAGAGGAAAGCTTTTGCTAGGCTGAAACTCCCTGCAAAGTGGTTAAGGATCTGCTTTTGTGCAATAAAAAGATTACTGTCAAAGCAGATAACCTTTTTCTTTGTAGCTATGATGCACATTACATACTGCCTCTGGCAGCATCAAGAGCTACTGTTTGGAAGGGAGGCTTATTGTACACAAAAAAACTAATGGATTTCCTCCGCTCTGATGCCCAGAGGGAAAAAGGACCATGCACGTTAGCAGAAATTGGATCTACGTGTCCCTTCAAACACCTGGCTTGTTTTACCCTCAAGTGCCACCAAAATATTTGCATTTAATCAGAAACATGTCAACACAAATGTCAAAAATGCCTCATCATGAGAAAGAAGGGCAATTTACTTTAAAATTAACTACTTGTTTGCTTTTCGTATAGAAAGCAACGCACTGACTCCGTCATGACAAGCTTGCTCATTTTTCATCCGGGTTTTCTTATTATGCAGGATTCTTTCAAATGATACTATTTTCTCTTCACATAGCAAAACCTGGGAAGAATAAAATCCTCTAGCACTTCACATGTAGAACTTACTCAAAAGCCAGAAAGTTGGAATAATGTAGTAGCAATGAATAATGCATAGCCAAAATGGGCTGGTCCTACATAATCTTTTGGGTTATGAATCTCAGCATTACAGCTTTTTATAATCCATTCTGTTTTGATAGTTTTGTTTGACAGGGTTGAAAATAATCTTGTAAACTGAAAATGCCATTCTCCTGCTGCCAGTCACTCTGCTGATTTCAGCTGGTGCTGAGCGGTGCCCTCGCTTGCATTGCAGAAGCACCGACTTCATGTGGCCTCCAACAAGCTGCAAATCCTGCACTCTGTCACATACCTGCAGGTTGTGCTTTGACTCCAGAACAGGGTTAAAGAATCCACAGGTTTTCCCTGGAGAAAGTGCAGGTCGATGTGAAAACAGTATTTGAAACAACAAAATGACAAATCAAAACAATTTCAACTAAAAGGAGACTGAGCTGATGTGTAAATGCAGTGGTGGGAAGGGCCAGGTGGGACAGTGGCTTCACAGAAGAGAAAAACCATGAAGAGCTCATGCTACAGAGAACATATTGGTGCATTTTGGAATCAAATACTGACGTTAATACTGGTRGTGAGGGTCTGCTTTTTACTTCGAAAGCCCTCAACTTTCTGCAAAAGGAAGAAGCTTCTGTGAGTTTTCTTCTAGTAAAATCCCCATTTTGACAGACTGTTTTCATTAAATCAGTTCCAGCTTCCGAACTTCCATCAAAATGTTCAGAGAAAGGAAAGCTTTTTACTGAAAAACATTCAGCTGCCAAAAACTCCCATCAGCATCCGTGCAGCATCTGTGCCATCTGATGCTGCGAGAGAGATGATCATTGGTGGTGAAGAAGCCCAAGGCAATAGGCTAACACATGCCATTCCTTCTCCTGCGCTGACAGAATTGCATGAGAAATACAAAATTAGACAAAAGAAGTCAAAAAAARAGCCTGTCAAAGACAGAGTACCAAATATACCAACAGATCATCCCRTGCCCCAGGAGCAATGTTGTTCTCATAAAACAATTTAAGCACATTATGGCAATGTCAGTGCCTTTTGCGACAGGCAGTGTCTTGCTATACATGATATGTGAAAGCAGAAAACAATTATAATATAGCACATGCCACCACAGCTGGAGGTTGTCTGCACATCACATGGCAGGGTTATTGCTAAGCTTTCTTATGATGCATAATCTGATGGGTTAAAACCTGTACTGTACAGCAGAAAATACCCCTGCTGTCTGTCGGCCTCTTCCTCGAGGCTGAAAAGAAAAATGGACTAAAATGCCAAAGGAAATTGCTTCAAGCAAGTGACCCGATCTCAAAAGAATTCTTGATCGCCTCTGAAAACACGAGAGAAAATCTGATAATAAGAAGAATGGGATTATTGTAAATTGATGGTAACTAGACAGCTGGTCCCAGCCCATCTTGCTTTGAAGTCCATGGAAGGATGGCAATTTCATTAAGTCAGTGACAGTTTCATGAAGTCSCAGTGAAAGACTAATCCGCGTTGCTTTTCCACCCTTCTTTTAAACGTAGGATAAGTCGCAGTCCTGTGAGTGAGTGATCCAGAGCGTTTAGAAAGATGTGTTACTGCAGSCAGGTATGGAGGTACTGCATAACTCATAATGACAAATAACTTCCTCGATAAGGTGCTGCTTTAACTTTTTTCACTGCTAAATCACTCTATCAGAATATGACTTTTATGGGTATATGTAATCTAACGAGGCATTATTGTAATGAGCGTTGCTCTCAGAATGGAAGGACTTTTCCACTGACAACACAGATTGTGTCCAGTATTCTTGAATAGTAATGGATGAAGAGGAAGCATTATACTTTTTTGGTACAAAAAAATCCTGCTTTTTTTGTCCTCCAGGTCTGATGGGGCCTAGACATGTCATTTTTTTTCAAAATAATCCATTGATTTTAGACACTGAACCAGTTACAATCTTAATTTCAACCAGAATAAAGAGCCAGAGTTTCTACTGATTTCAGACRGAATCAAATGTGTTCCTCACTTTTGTAAATAAGATCCTACTGTCTTAAAATGAAGAAATCMAAAATAGTGACCATGCTGGAAAATGCTGACCTTCCTCTCTGCTCAGTTTATGCGCTCTGAGAAATAGCTGTAATGCTCACCCTTCCCCTTCATGGTGCTCTGGGAATTAACGTCTGGAAAAGATTTGAAGGATTATTAAAAGTTCAGTGTCACATACAAACTGAAGCCAGCAAATGCAGATAAATCATGGGCAAAACAACGTGGTTCCTTCAGAAATGTTTCCATCACTAGGACTTTGATTTAATTATTTGCTTGATTCTCAGAACACAACATAGAAACCACTTCTGATGCAAGCTATTCATTAAGTGGAAGGAATTGTGCAAGATGTTGACGTATTGATTAAATTGCCACTAAATGATTTGAGATGAAGATGGAATGCTGTAAAAGTAATAAAATTTGATCGAAACAGGGACTGTCTGTGAATTAGAATGGAAGGCTTTTTCTGCATCACTAGTATCATTTATCAGAACGCCAGTAATGTTTATTTCTTTTAGACTAGAGGGTTGCTGGTTAGAGAAAATGAAAGCTACATGGGCCAATAAAACCTGTATTTTCTTGTGCATTTAAAGCTGAGCAAGGCAAAGCATATAAAAATGCAATAAGGAAAATCAGTGCCATTGAGACAAGCTCTGAAAATGAAGACCTCAGCACAGGCACCAGGTCCTTTCTGGACAGATGAAACCTCAGAAGTGGGATGCACCCCTCTGCCCATCTGTGACTAGCATGTCACGGCTATTACACCCCATGAGGTGGAGCAATGTCTTAATGAATCCCTCTGACAGTCAAGGACCCACAACTCTCCTTTGAGCTTGGTTTTCCTGACAACTTCCCTCTCCAAACTTAACAGATTCCAACAGCCTCACTTGTAAGCAGTCTTCCAGCTAATTACAGAAGTCCTCTCTCAATAATACAGTTGCCTTTGAAAATTTCTTATATATATTGCAGTCATCAGACCAAAAAGGTCATACAGAGATAGTGATTATGAGATAGGGAGTATGTTGGTAGGGTTTCTTAATGAATTATGGATGCATGCTCATAATTTGGGAAAAAATGAAGCACATCATAATTTGGGGGGTAATAAAGCCTTGAAGTACTATAGATTTATGACTACAAGCAAAGCTACAGCATAAAAAAAAATTGTCATTACCTAAATATGCAAATATTCCAAGTATTCAGTATGCTGGAGAAATGCATATCTATTTGTCTAGTCTTACAATATAAGCCATTTGCAAACTAATGAAAATGAACTTTTCTGCATTATATGATCATGGAGCATGCAAAGAACAATTTGTACTTCAATAGCACTGCTGTGTAGTTAAGATTTAGGGGCCTTATTTATCAGTCCTGCTGGCTCCAGCAGGGCTCAGTAGCTCTGTGATCTGCAGTTCACATCATCAGCCCCATCCCTGGTGCGGGTAGCCCCAGCCTTTGGACAAATGGGATATGATAAATGAGCCCAGCTGAGTGCTGCATCCCACTGCCCTTGGGGAAATCTACGCTTTTTAGTGGATCCTGAGGGAATGCAAAAGGCAGCGCTCCCCTCCACAGCTGTAGAGTCTACACTCAGAAGCCACCTCTGGCTCTTAGCAAGTGCCAGTTAGCCAGCGCTGCTCTCATTTACCACCCTGTGGATTTGGAAACACGGAGCCCTGACTTTCAGGGTGTCACTTCACCCTTTTGGAGGGCCTGGCCATCATGTCTGGGCCTCTGGAGAGCTCATCCCCATCCCGCAGCKTGGTGCAGAGCAGCCGGCAGCTGGCCGAGCCCCGGGATGCTCTTCCCCAGGGATGCTGGAGCTCCCCTGCCTCCGGGGAAGAGCTTGCAGCAGGAGCCGCMTCACTGCCTGCTTCCATCGGCGTCTGACAAGCGGTGCCTGGAGCCATCCCCTCCAGCCGCATCCTGACAGGCATCTCTGGAAATGTTGGTCTATTCATACCACAATACCAAGGCAAAATGTGTTTTTTTAACACCGTTAATCTTTGGAGATATTCTGTGCTGAACACACAGTCCTGTCCCTTTACTTGTTTTTCAGGKTGCCTGTTTGCTAAGCCAAGGGCAGGTCCTTGCAGTTAGAAAGTTTCCAGCTTGTTGGGTTCAGCTTGCTCGACTCCGGCTAAATGATAAATTACTGAAAGAGTAGGTCCTCGTTAGCCATGCCAATGATGGGTAGGTAAACCCAGCCTCATGTCAATCTTATTCTGTTCCATGAAGACCCCCCTGTGCACATGAGGCAACATGAGGATAAGCAGTGCAATGCAGCGCTGACTCCTCTGTCCTGACCTTGCACGTCTGCTGCTCCCGCCGTCGACAGGCACGGTATCCATTGTGATTAATAAAGATTTAAGGACATAATGTTATCTAACATCAAAACTAAACATTCTCTGTCTTACAAGGTTGTAATTTATTTAAATTTCTCAGTGAAGCATGACACCATAAAAGTCATAAGTGTTTAAGGCCCCATCTGGCAAGGCAGTCAGGTGTGTAAGAGCGAGAGACCAACAATATGCTGAGCTGGCCACTGATAACCTAGGCTGGGCTTTTCAGCGGCAATCACAGCTTTACCCCACTGGTTACTGTTTGACATGAGCAAAACCCACTAGATCTGTACGACAGGAAGGAATTTCTCCATTTAAACTATAACGTGACCTTAACACTTCGCAGCCTTCGGTCGGCATTCCGGGGTCATGGTAGCGAGCCATTCRTTTTGTTAAGGCAAACACTTAGCTCATACCTCCACATGGTGCAATGTGCCCTTTAATTGCCTTCCCTTGCTAAGTATTTGCCTTGGGCAGGAGGGATGTGCATTAGCGTAGGCAGAAGTCCCATAGGCAGAAATAGCCTTTTATTCAGTGTCTTTTGTCACAATCAATAATAGAAAGAAATGAAGAGATTTGCGCCATCTCAACTGCACTGGAGTCTAGGAATCTATGCAAAAAAAATCCCACTGGCCTTTGCTGGTGAAAGAAATATCCATACACAGTAATACCCGCTTAAAGTACCTGAGAAGTAATAACTCCAGCCTCAAAGACAGTTTAATCATTTGAAACGAGCATTTGTCGTGCACCTACGCACTGCGCCGCTCAGCTGCGGATTTGTTTCTGAGCGGTCCCGAGGCAAAGCTGTCTGGCTTCACAGATGTTAATTATTTGAGTCTAGTGTTAATTAGCTGCATGCCTTATTCATGCCGGAGCGGTGGCAGCCAGGGACGCCCTCCCCGCAGCGCGGCCCCCGGGCCTTTGGGCCCTGTCCCTGGCCACTGGGCTCTGCTCAGTGCTGAACCAGAACATTTCATTTTAGTCACGGTGCCAGAGGGCGAACCCCGCAGGACCTTTGAAATTAAACACGTAGGAAGTACAGTGGAGCGGGAGGGTGGGGAGAAAGGGCCGATTTCAGCTGCTCAGGCATGCAAGCCGAGAGCTTTCACGATGGCTCTCAGCGTATTTATTCAGCTAGCCACAAATCATGTCCTAGGCCGTCCAGGGAATCCTCTCTCCCTGATGGAAATTTCCACCCTTTCATGAGTTGGCATCCTGCTCTTTGTTATTGCCTTGCTGCCTTCAAGACATTGGAAATAATTGAATTTTTACAGGAACAAGTTTTTTTGTTACAGAAAAGGAAATTGCTCCCCGGTTTGCTAAGCTCATAAATACAACATTGAGGCCAAATACACTTCCTGATGTTTGCATTTCTATAAAAGCAAAAGTTCTTCGTTCACCGAAGACTCTGTAATTCAAGACACATCACATAATTTTCAATGAAATTGATTCATCACAGAACACATTTCCTAGTTGTATCAACTCTGAATCTTATTTATTTTGCTAAACAAAAATTAGCCAACTGAATATTCAGGAAAATAGCTGTTAATTCACCTGGGGAAAAAAAAAATCACAGTAAATAATTTACTCATTTCTTTCTGCTTGCAAATCACCTGAGAACAGTTGACTTCTTACCCAAATGCTACATAGCAATCGTTCAAAYATTACCAAATGATTTTTACACAAATCTTTTTCAATTTCCTGGTGAATAATTCAGTAGAAGCCTTTGGAATTTGTAGTTTAAATTTTGCACCTTTCTGACCAGATACTTGGACTGTGGGAGCAAACCTGCACCCTAACTGGCAGAACAGACCCCCCAGCTTCTCTTGTAGCTGGTCTGATGATCTAGCCCCAGCCATTACTTCTCATCCAAGATCCAAAAGGTAACATCCTCTGTTAGCTCTTGATGCAGCTTTTGCAACCCGCTTAGCTCTTCAAAYCATCATTTCAGAGCTTTTTTCTGTCTTCCACATCTTCTGTCTTCTTTCTGTCTTCTGCGTGTTTCCCACTTCCATGTTGCCCTTCGGAAGGAGTCCCTCCCCACAAAGCTGCCTGGTCACCTTGACTGACAAAAGCCGTAATGACCAGACCAGACCAGACCAGCCAAGCTGCATTCTGTGAACGTACKGATTACTCTGACCAACGCTCTCAGCATTACAGCTTCTCCTTTCCCTTGGGTTCCACAGCAGCTTCTTGTCTCTCGCGTTAGTACTGAAACACCTTGGGGCAGAGGCAGTGTCTGTTCTGTGCCTATAGCACCTATAGCACCTTCCTCTCGTGGGAACAGCTCCTAGGTGCAAGGGGTAAAAAAGCCTAAGAAATAACAACATATCTGAGTTCCCATTGGAGGGTGCTGCTACCGGCTGCACCCTCCTATCGCGGCACTTTTGCCATCTTTATAGTTKGGCCATCACCTTTTAGAGAGAAAATTTTGAAAGATGAGGGCACAAAATAAGTTTTCAAAAACTGAAAATAAGTGTTTTGCATGAAAAAYAACTAACACGTGACATTTGACTAGTGTCCGTGATGCAGAAACCCTGATAATTGCTATTGGGGTAGCACTGATTTGGGTCCTTCAGCAGGCAGTCAGTGTGACGCTTCAGGTGCTCTTCTGGGTGCACTTCTGCACTTCTCTAGGTTAAACAGCTCTGGTTCTAAGTTCTAATTCTTTCAGATTTGAGTAAGATTTCTGTTTCTGTCGATGAGGGCCCTTAGCGAGCCTAAGGAGAGCTCTTAGTGAGAAATGAATATTATCCAAGAGGAAAAAAAAATAAAGGAAGGAGAGGTGTAAGAAATGAGATCCCCTGGGACTAAAGCTGGCAGTGAAGCAGAGGTGTCCCTTGGCAGCACGTGTGAGGACACAAAGCCAGCATCACTAGCCGCATGGCTAACTATGAGTGATGGGCAAAGACCTATCTTTGTGCTAAATGAATTAGAGGAGGAGAGAGTGAGGAAACAACACTGGAATTAAAAGGCTTTAAGATAAGATGGRAAAAGGCAATTGAAGGAGGAAAGCAGGCAGGAAGTTGGGGGTTGCTTCGATTTTATTAATCAAGCTCAAGGGATGTGAGGGAAGTGAGAGGGTCCCCGCCAGAAGAGAGGACAAATGGGGAAATAAACCAAAAGGAGATAGAAGAGTTTTTAAATCAGGATCAAAGATTATTTAAATAAATCTATGAATTGGACTGAGTTGTACTTCATACTGTCTTCCAGTATCACTAGGTGTCATCAACAAAGGAAAATTGAACTAAACAAATTTACAATAGTTTGATTTTATGGATAGAGTTATCAAAAGCAATGAAAAAAGAATAAAGCTTCTGTCACAAAATGAGAAAAATTGTGCCCCAGGAAACAGAATCATAAGAACCTTTATGAAGTTTCCACTCCAGGCTCACTGCTTATTAATTTCAGGAGAGAGGGGAGAAGGTAAAGGGTAAAACTAAAGAGGAAAAGGGTACTGGATGTGTTAATTTGGGGTGCCATGGCAAGAGGCAGGAGATGCCTAGTCCTGGAAGGAATCAGGAGCAAGATCCCCTGGGACAGTGGGGGTTAAGGCAGGATGGGTGCAGATGCGTGACATCCCAACACAAAGTGAAAAATCACCTCCCATAGAATCTGCTAAGCAGCTGGGAAGCACAACTGTGCAAGGCAATTTCAGCTCAGTAAGTCTGTAGGAAATGGAGAAATAAATCAACCCCATAAAATACAACGCATCAAGACTGCATGGTGCTTGTGGTGCTTAACAGTTTTGCATATTAGTTCTGCTGGCTCTCATGGAGCCAGTGAGGATGTGAAATTCAAGGAGCTGTGAGGAATGGTTTCCCAGGCATGAGCAATGCTGAACGACCTGCTGAATATATCCAACATTCAGCTTTTCCCTCCTGCCTTAAATGGCGTGCCCTTGTGGAACTGTTTCAGCCCCTTCTCCTTTCAGAACGCACTAGCATCATCCCAAAAAGAAAAATTCAAATCAAATCAAATCAAATCAAATAAAAAAACAGCACCTGCCTCTTCTAGTGTATGCCCTGCTGGCCTATGGAAGTATAAGAAATAGAAGAATTCCCTTGTCATCTTCCAAGTATGACATGATCTCTGCATCATATGAATAAATCTTCCTCATGTGGATAATCACTATTTATCTGCTTAGCATCTGACTGACATTAAGCAGATTGACTGGGAGATTCTATTTATTTATTTTTAAATGGGAATCCAAACAAYTTAATATTCCGTCTTGACTTAATCTACTGGCAGGCCGAGTATCCGATTTATTGTATTTATTTATTTATTTATKCCTCTTTAAGCCTCGTATAGCTCGTTGGCTCCTGAGAAAGTGGATGCTCTGTCTCTGCACTGGTGTGGCAATGGATGAAACCCACACAGAGATTATTTTTGATGTAGAGCTATCTGCATTGACTGCACTGGCTTTGACTACAATTTTAAGCATAGGCTCTTGCGGATTATCTACTTGCTTCAGTGACTACAAATGATCTCACCGCTAAGATTAAAATAGTACAATTTCYATGTCTGGAAAGTGTATGATTATTATCAATAAAAAACCTACAGGTTGCAAGGTTTAAGTCAGCAATTTAGTAAATGGCTACATGTGAAGAACAACASAGTTGGGAATTCATTATTGTTTAAGAAAGCAGAAAATGTAAATCTAAGAAGACATTCATTAAACAGGACCCAAACTGTTCTAATCCTTTCCCATGAAATCATCATCTTGCTCTAAGCAGTAGCATGTTAAGAATGCATAAGAAAGAAAGCTGATTTAAAAGTGTTTAATACATMTCTGCCTCTGTTACAAAGGGCAGTGAGCTGACACCACACTCTTTACCTTTTGAACTACTTTCTCTACAGGCTTGATATAGGTAGCGAAGTTTAAAGGGAAGCTATTATAGACTTAAGGACAATTTAATCACTGTGGTGATTACCGTGTGGTGATTAAAGGCTTGCTGCTGTGAGATGCATTCACAAACCAGTTCTTCAATCAAAGGATGGTCAATCAAAGGATGGTCAAAGGATGATCAAGGTGGGATTTTCAAAAACATCTATAGGAGCCCAGTTACCCTGGATTTTAATAGAGCCTGTACTTATAGATAATTTCTGAATGCCCAATCTTTTTGCTTAATCAGTGTTTTATTTTATCTGTTTCTATTTTACAAACAGATGTAAATGCTGCTCCTCTTCTGAATATAAAAAACYCTTTGCTCACAGTAAGATCTACTGTACCCGATTCCTCCATGGAATATATTTTGCTAACCTGCTATTTCAACCTTGTGGAGCATTTTTGTCACTACATAGTAGAATACAGGTTTKGGGTGTTTTGCTGATGCAATGTTTGAAGGCATCATGGTGTCTGGCTCRTCTTGCAACTTCATTTTTAGTGGTAACTTTGAACTGAAGTATTTTCACTGAGGTTGTGATACATGGAATTTGAATCATATAGCAAGCATATTGCTACACTGTAGCTTAGATGTGCTTTGAAAACATCATTCTTAACAGGTTTTTGAGAACACTTAACATATTGATTTAACTTCACAGAGCTACATGACCTTCTTCTTTGAATCACAGAGAGCCTCATGATGGACATGTTCGTAGGCTCTATCTCCTGATATATAGGCTAAGACTGTCCATAAATGTAATTGCATAGTTCACTCATTCACTAGATGTCATTACAGAGAATCCATGAAGAGCACTCTGAAGGCTGAGAGCACTAATAGAAGGTCAACAAGTTAATTTCAGAGTGCTCAAGGTCAGAGTCTGATCTAGGCTACATTCGTGAAGGCATAGAGAAAATATCATGGCCTAAATGTCATTATTCCTCCTTGACACCATCATAACAAAAATGTACCCTTTGAAACAGTCTCAGCCCTTCTGATGCCACAAATAGGAGCCTGTCTGTCCAGATTATGTCTGTTGACCCTCTTGTAGTATTTTTAKCCAGATAAATATCTCTAGTGTCATGCTATTTTCCATCTTAATGTGTCTCTGTAGATKGGTTTGTAGAAAGGCAAAACAAAAAATCCTCACATCAAGTCTGTATGTAGCCWTTGAGATGAGCCTGACCGTTAGCAGAGTAGTTGTGTTCCTGGTTTACGGCTGTCATATGGGCTCAGAGATAAAAGCAAATTAGTCTAAAGTTCTGGTGTATGGATATTGAATTAAGTGTAAAAGTAAAGCAGTCTTTTTCTTGATGTGTCAGAAATAAGCTTGACAGTCCTTRTCTCACGAGCAAACAAGTCATAGGACCCTAAAGCGGTGGAGAGCAGGCTTGGACACAGTGCCCAGTGTAGGGCTCATTCACTGAAGTATTCCGCAGAAAAGGAGAAACTATGAGTTTTAAGTTRCTAAGAGCATTTATTTTATGGTAGGACTGGGGCTTAAATAGTATCTGGCATGCAGCTGGAACAAGCACGAGGGAGCCCTGCAGACGTGACACAAACRCAGGGCATGCACACACTGGCCGTCCTTGCTTGTCTTGCATGAGTGCTGARTCTCCTGCTAACCAGTGCTCTACCTGCTTCCCACTTCTGAGGCCATTCAGGGCTAATGATCCCTCTATTCTTSGAGCCCAGAATTCCATTTAGATAATATTCTGAAATATTAGGAATGTAAAGTTTATTTGAATCCTTAGGGGCCAATATGCCTTCATGAAGAAATGGGGAAAATKATTAAGCTGTGTTTTCTAAATATGTCTTCAAAAAGTACCAAACATGAAAGTATGAATCTTTTGGAAAGACACTCTCTCAACATAAGTTAGGAGGTTATTAATTGATACAATAATCACTGGATGAAATTATATCATGGGAAGTGCAAGATAGTTCGCATAAATAGCTGTAATGAGCTCCTTCAGGCTCTTGTAATTTAACATTGTTTTTATTTCTACAGAAGCAACAATAGATTCGGTTAATAATTAGCCAGGACATGAAATACAAGAAAAGCCCAGTAGATAGTGCTATCAACCACTAGAATAACCACCACTTCTGTAAGAACYGAGTTTTAGTGATAACGTACATCTCCTGCTTATTTCCTGCCATTATTACTGAGCATAAATAAGAGGAAAATATCTGAGAGCGTATTTAGCACCAGTTCTGTATATCTTGCCCTATGCACCCCTACAGAACTACCTCTTATTTAGAAATACTAGAAAGATTAGGAGAATCCAAAGATAGAATTTGATAAATTTTTGCTGAGTACTCTGTCTAGAGTCTCTGAACTCATCTGTTCTGTTAAGTCTGTAGGAAAYACTATCTTATCTATAGCACTTAGGATCTACACAGACAACGTAGAGATGGTAGGGGAGGTTAAAAAGGTGATTATAAACCCCAAAAATGGAGATAGAGGGAAAACTGAACCTAAGCTTAACTCACGTTCACCTTAGGCCCTTGAACWTGGGGTGGTCTGTCAGGGGCTGCCTTCGAGTAGCTGTTTTCTTAACTGCTTTGCGGCTGAACTGTCCAAAATTGGCTTAATCAGGCACTTGTATGCGTAGAATAGAGAAAATTGCAGGCACTAATGCTGAGGCAGACAGTTCCTCTCATTTGTGATTACTAATGCTGAGCACATCCCCTTTCTCCTTTAACACTGGTGTTAAGTGAACCAGTTTGATATAAGATAATCAGGAAATGGTCATTTATTCTGAACAATGCATAGGAATCTACACCCAAAAGCAAATGCAGCTGTGTGGTAGGGCAAGGATGAAGATACTACAGCCCATAAAGCTCCATAAATTTGCCTGGCCCTGAGTTCACTAGTGCCCCAGAAGCCCTGCTGATGGCTGAGTTTAAGCATAAATGGGTGTGCTTGCGGAATGTGGATCTTGGACTGGAAACCTGCATCCAGAAATTGCCTTTTCTARATGTGTCTCAGGGTTGAGGTCTGATGTTGTATTTTATAAATACAGTTTGTGTGCTTTGGCAGTTAGAGAGAATTACATCATTTTACTCTATCTTTCTGCATTTTATTTACCTCATTTCCTTTTCTAAAAATATGTAAAAGGTGGTATGCAGCTTGCACAGCATATTTGATATGAATCTGAAAATAGATAAAGAAAAGCCAACAACTCCTCAGCCTCCATTCAAAACACAGCCACACCAACCACATTAATAGAGGATGCTTGCAAAATATTGTGATAAGGAACCCTTATCTATTTGGGACTCTAAGCTATTTAGGAGAAGTAAAGGAAAGAAGGAGGAAGGTAGGAAAGAAGAGGCCTTCAGTGTTCTCTGGACAGAGGCGACGCTCAGAGTGACCAGGCTGTGGGCCAAGCAGTTTCCCCAAGCAGAGTCTGTGTAACTGCTTGAAGGGCAACTCTTCCATGTYTAGGAGACACTATTTTTCTTTCACAAGAGAAACTTAGGATTACAAAAGGCGTGTAATATATAATGTATACATAACAACAACAACAACAACAAAAAACCACCAGAGGAAACTCAGTCTATAAAGGCACAAAAGTCATGTTTATGGTAAAGATTYTCTATCCAGTTCAGCAGACTTTTCTGCAAGGGCAACACTTTAGGCAGGAGCATCCACATTTTTCTCACAACCAAGAAGCCTTTGGATTCCTGGTTTAGTTTTGAAATAGAGCAGGTGGCTCACGGCATTTCTGGAGCTTGTGTGGGGCTGTGGGAATTCGAAGCTGACTATAGTCTGTCAGATTGTTTCTAACATGCTGTGTGCCCACACCGTGGAGGGTTGTGCACGTATTCACTTTGCAAGTAGGCAATGGAGTTTTGAGAATGGATCTTGTCCAAGCTGTTTACTGTTGTGCTCTTCTGGAGGTTCATGCTCTGCTGCAGGTACATGGCCCAAGCATGAGAGCCCTTGTCTCTGATTTAGCACAAAGCAGCAGCTCAGCTGAAATCAGCAACAAATTGTTTTGAGCTAAGCTGGCAGACAGTGTGTGATAGCGTGCTCTATTCTGCCAGCTGAGCTGCAGGACAAAACCTCCAGCCACGGGAGGTAGTGCATTGCCAGAGGAATAACCCTTGGGTTGCTCCAGGAGTATCTGGAAGAGGATCTTTTGAGTCTCACACTAAACTGTAAAAAAACAAACAAACAAATGGATTAAGACTGGCTGTGCACAGAGCATGAGGCAAATGGCAGGTCTGTGCCCCTCCCTCACTCTAGTGAGGCTTCCTTTAGGACCTCTATAYAAAATGTCAGTGCCAAACTACATAAACAGTTTGTCTTTATTGGGGTCTCCCAGAAGGCTGCTGCAATGGGCTAGACTCAAGTCCATTTAGCCTGGCATCRTACTGCTCATCCTAAATAATAAATGTTACCCACTCTGGCAATTTGTACGGATTAACATCAGTGATGGAACTCAGCAGACAGACAAAGCATGTTTTTAAACATTAATGTTTGTTCTTTGCAACAAACAGAGTTTGCAAAGAGCTGCAGTCAGTCCCGCAATTTACCTTTTACATGAGAAAAGGAGCACAAATTCAGTGACTGTTTTCAATAGAATTTTAACTTGGCTTGACTTTCCTGCCAATAAGATTCAGATATTTTGCTTATGTAATATACAAAAAATAATGTTGGGGGGGCTAAGAATGCAGAATTTCCTACTATTTCAGACTACCAAACCCTTAGGAAATGGAGGCTCTAATGTACAATGTTGTACATTTTGTTTCCAGAATTTTGCCTGAGTTCTGTAAGCAGCTTTCAGCCATGGGAGGCCAAAGGATTTTAGTGATAACTTTAGAAACACATTGTGGTCTAGAAATGGGATGCATCTTGCCTGGCCTGAGCCTTCTTAGCGAGTCACACAGTCTGAGCTACAAGCCAGGCCTGAGCTTCCCCTAGCCTGTTTTTCGAGTGCCCACCTGCCTGAGTCCCCGGGGTGCCTGGCTCACTCCATTGATTTCAGAGCTGGACCTAATGGACTTTTACCACAGCAGGGTCCTGGTTTGGGCTGGTGCCTCGGGGCTAACTGCAAAGCCAGCAGAGACAGAAGAAAAAGGCTTTAAAATTTGCCCCTATTTCCATTCATCACATCAGAAGGTCTTCTCTGCTGGTTTGCACTGCTATCACTCACTCTCTGTACCTATGTGGTTCAGTTGCAACCACACCACTTTTTGCAAGCTCCTGATTTTCTAATAATGCAGCTATAAAACAGATAAAGAGCACTCATTTCAGCTGCTATAAATATTGTCTGACCTTTTCTGCTCAAAGGAAGCTCACTGCTCTGTCTCTAGACTTTGATTTAAGATTATTTGCAGAAGCTAAATGGATGCATACATCACATCAAGATATCTGTCAATGTAATTTCCCCTAATGAAGTAGTGCATGCAGGAAGATGCGTATGGTGAGTTTTAACTGCTTGAATAATAGTATAAGAATTTCTCATGATCTGGAGCAATCTTTTAAGAGAATTGTATTGCAGTGGTTCTTATTTTGCAGAATGGAATCCACAAGGGCATGGCCACAGATGATAGCTGGAACTAGCCAAGAGTGAGAGTACTGGTGTACTGATGGAAATAGACTAGCTCAAAWCAACTTCTTGGCATTTTTCTGGAAGAAATATTCCTTGCTGTTGTCAAATGTCTGCCCAAGGCATTCACAAGGCAGCATAGGCACAAAGCGCCTGCAAGATGMAGAATATATAGAAGAAAGTTGGAGGGTCATGTGCAAAAACCGCACATCAAAACTACAATCCTTGAGCTGAAGCGATCTGGAGCAGAGGATGCAAATTTTGCCACCTTCATGGGAATGGGAGCTGCAGCTGGGAGCACTTGCAAATCCCAGAGATGGATCCCAGAGGAACAACAAGGGAAGGAAACACTCAAGTCAGATGGCAGCAAAATCTAGGCAAGGAAGCCTCAGGTACGAGCAGCTATGCGGGGAGAGGAAAGAACAGGGGTGGGTGAATAGCGATAGCATGTTACAGGAAATACAGGAAGGCATGAGGATACTGGATCCCTGCTCAAGGGATGAGTTCAATATAGCCATGTGTAAGGAACRCTGTTTTTCTGCTTATAGAAAAGCACCAGGTGGTTTGGTGCTGTACTGATGGTAAATGAGAAGACTTGACACTGCTTGGGTTAATAGGGTTGAATCTCTTAAGGAGATTCTCTAAGAATTAATCTTAGATTCTCTTCTTAGATTCTTAGAGATTCTGGGGAATCTCTAAGGAAAAAAAAATAACCATGTTGGAAATACCTGGAAGAAAAACATCATACTCCTTCATGACAAAGCATTAAAGTGAATTTCCCCACAAAGCATGTGCTGCATTTTTGCTGCAATTACTTCTTTTGTGGAATGCATTGCCCACTGATGCTTAGTTGGAATGGGAACTCTGATTTCTAGACCTGCTTGTCATCACCCACTTTTCACCTGGGAGCCCCCCAAAACAGCCAGGCTGTGAGCCAGGCTCCTCATTTCTGTGCTCGCCACAGCCATACGGCACCTAGAAGTTGCCTTTGTAGCGTGTRCATGTTCTTGACCTCCTTGTATTGTCCTGCTGTTTCACAGCAGGTGACGTAGTGACAAAGGAGAGCCCTTAGGATCAGATTTAGCTGGATGGAGGCAAAATCACCCCCTTTCCCATTGTCCTACTTGTATGTCTGTATATAACCTAAGGTGTTGGACCCATATTGCAGTAAACGGACTTGCCAGTGTCACTTGGCTGCTCATGGACAGCCAATGGGCCAGGCCATCTCCGGCTGAAGCTGGGATGAGGATGSCTATAATTTAGGGTAAGAGGGAGCACCTGCCCCTTCTCCTTCACCGAGTGGGGCTGTCAGGGGAGATGGGGGCCATTCCCTCACATGGTGCCCACCTGCGGCGGGCTCACATGCGGCTGCACCTGCAGCCCGGGGGCAGCGGCCACAGAGCTGCTCAAGCAGCCGGGGGCGGAGGGCGGCCCTTCCTCCCTCCCTCCCTCTCCCGTTGAGCGGCGAGGGGGCCGCGCTCCCCGCACGGGCGGCGGCTCCTTCCCGCCCCGCCGGCGGCGCCAGGGCCCTGCCCCCGGGCGCG